>NW_003303750.1:2250051-2272665 GCF_000142945.1 Phytophthora infestans T30-4 | reverse complement strand
GTATCGGGTCTTAAGCGATCTAGCCATCCTGTTGAAGCGACAAAATTCTGCTGCGGTATGTCCTGCTGGGAACGGTGGATGTTCAATGCTTGAAGTTGGATGTATTTGTCTTTGACTCGTAGTCCCTTTTTGTTTCGGGCCGTTATCCAGAGATGGAGCTTCCTCTCGAGTTTGTCGAACTCAGATTTACGTCCGGCACCGGGAAAGCGACGCCGCATGCGTGTAGCAACTTGGCGGTCCCTTAAGGCGCCTTCAAGCTTGTCGAGTTGCTCCACCCAGCTGCGTACCATAGACGAAGACACCTTGTACTCTAATGCCAGTGCATGATATCCGTGTCCTCTAGTGTTGGGCTTGTACTTGCTAGCGACTTGTCGTTTAAAAGTGAAGGCTGTAACTGTTCCGCTTTTTGTCAGGTGACATCGCGGTCGGAGCAGACAATTGAGGAATGCCGTCGAAGCCCAGGCCAGGCTCGCAAACCAAGCCGACGACGATGAGTTTCGTAGAACGGTTGGTCGAGCGCTGCTGATGAAGCCTCAGCTTGCTCTCGCCACCAGCAATTTGGTCGGGAATAGGCAGCGACTGTTGATGGTTAAGGTTCGTTCTATTTGACCATGCCTTCAAATCGGGAGAGCCGCAGCAAAAAAATTAAAAAAATACCTCGAATTAAGCGCTTAGGCGGTTGGTACGGGGGAAGACGGTAGGTGCTCCTTGCCCGGGATTTTGAAACCTTCCGGTTGAGCCATGTAGATCGCCTCTTCCAAGTAGCCATTAAGGAATGCTGTCTTAACATCCATTTGATGGACTTCAAAGTCGAGAAGAGCTGCAATAGTAAGAAGTAGTCTAAGTACCTCCATCCTGATGACAGGAGAGAATATCTCGTTGTAGTCGATGCCATATTCCTGAAGGAATCCTTTGATCACAAGACGCGCTTTAAAGCGGTCGATCTCGCCAGTGCCGGTATACTTTACTACAAAGATCCATCGGCTACTTAAAATCTTCCTTCCTTTAGGAGGGGATACCAACACCCAAGTGTGATTGTCCATGAGGGACTTGTATTCCGATTTAGCTGCTTTACGCCACTGGTTAGCGTGGGAAGACTTCATTGCTCCCCGATACGTAGTGGGCTCAGACACATACCGAATAGCTAGTAATGTGTACAGTAAATGCTGACGTTGCTCCTGTTCGTGTATGTCTTCCTCAGAGTTGAGGGTTACGTCAGTGGCTTCCTCAGAGCTATCAACGGCTTCCGCAGAGAGGCGGGGTCGCTTAGGAGTCGAATGATGCGGAGGATCAGAGTCCGTCTCTGTTCGAAAAGAATAATGTATGGCTGTTCGATCAACAGCCTCCCTCAGTGAGGGCAGTACACGTTGATTCACTGTGCCTGGCGCTGTTGTCATTGCAGGGCCTGATGTGGGTGACGGTGTGATCACTGGTTCTGACACATGTTCAGGCTCCGGTGCTACTGTAGTAGCAGTTGCAGGTGGCAGAGGTACAGGTGCAAGTGTAGCGGTAGATTTCTGCCGATTCGTGGACTGTGTGGGCTCTGGAGTAGACGTCAGGCCTGTGAGAGAGGGAAATTCGTCCTCTTTAAAGACTACATCACGACTGTAGATAATTGCATGAGTATTGATGTCCATCAGACGGTAGCCTTTCTTATGGTCAGGCACACCAAGATACATACACAAACGGGCTCTAGCGTCGAGTTTGTCTCGGTATTGCTCCGTGATGTGGACATATCCGCTGCATCCGAATACTTTGATGTACTGCATGGATGGAATACGGGTTGTGCCAAAGGTCACACGGGGTTCGTCCATCCGTCTTGGAGCTAGGAGTCATATTGATGAGAGTGGTCACATGACAGACACACTCGGCCCATAACTGCTTCGGTAGCTTGCCGTCAAGTAGAAGGGCTCGGACACGCTCCATAATGGTACGCATGCGGCGTTCTGCAACTCCGTTTTGCTGAGGTGTGTATGCATTGGTTAAACTGGGCGTGAGTTCCAATACTTTTTTAAATATGATGCGGGCAAAGCCTCCTCGTACTCTTTAGCGTTGGTCTGCTTTGAAGCCGCTGAAATCTTCAAAGTTACCCCGTGGTTTGCATTGTCTTCAAACACCTGGAAGCGCGTACGCTAATGACAGATTATTTCTTGTCTGTGAAAATATGCAGGGCTTTCTTCCTGAAGTCTTCGTAACAGTCATACAACTCGCTACGGTTCTTAATTGCATAAGTGAACATGAATCGAGAAAAGTCATCGATGAAGATCAAGAAGTAGCGACAACCAGTAAGGCTAGGCACAGGTAGTGGACCACAGATATCTGAATGGACTTTTGACAAAGGTGATGTAGCACGTTTAACAACTCTATTAGAGTAAAATGGGGAGCGGTGTGACTTCGCTAACGTGCAGGCAACACAAAAGAAATCTGTCTTTGGACCTAGAGGTATAGATCCATCGAGTCCATGTATGGCCTGACTCCTGAGGCAATAAGAGCCGCTGGAGGTGCCGCTGGTTTGGCTTGGAACTGATACAGATCCGTGTTGGTAGCCATGAGCGCTTTGATCTTGCAGCGGCTGGTCAGTTTGCATAGAGCACTGTTTGCGGTCAAAGTTGAAGCGAAAGTCGTGCTTCACAGCTGCTGGAATTGAAAGCAAACTGAATTGGAGCTGGGGAGCATACATGACGCCATGAAGGATAAGCTTCTGCATAGTGCCCTTGGAGTCAGTGACTTCTAGATCGACCCGTACAATGCCTCCGATGGGGATTTGGTTATTACCACCAACCGTAATGGATCCACCACTGGAGGTGATGTCGGTAAACCACTGAGACTCATGGGTGACGTGTCGAGTGCAGCCAGAGTCGATTGTCCAGGTGGGATCGGGCTCTATCTTGGCTTGAGCAGTGAGGCTAAACGTGAGATTGACTGTGGTAGCAACAGCGATGAGACCGGTGTCACGACGTCCTTGGCGAGTTACCTTGCGGTTGTTTCCAGAATCACTGTCGTCGTCATCGTCATTGTCTGACTCAAGCGGGCGGTCCTTGTAGCGATCTTGACCGCGTTGTTTGCCGCCATTTCCGTGCTTGTTCTTGCTACTACTGTTGTTGCCATTGAAGTCGCGGTTGTTATTATTTTTGCCGTGTCGCCCATTGCCACCTTTGTTCGAGTTCTGGTACGGGTGATCGCGTTTCGAGTTACCCTTGAAGGCGAAGTTAGCAGGTAGCACTGTCCCAGCCTTCACTCGTCCATCTCGCAAATCCTTTTGAAGGCCTCGGCATTGGCGAATGTTGTGGCGTGGGCGATCACAGTAGGAACAGACATTGGCGCTGTCGCGGCCTTGGGCTTGTGACACAGGAGGTCCGGTAGCCACTAGAGCTCTCTCACCCTTGGTTGCAGAGGACTCTGGTGTGCCCTTGGCCAAGGTGTAGCGCTCTTGAGCTTGAAGATCGCGAACCTTGCCTTCAATGCTCTGCTTGAGGTCTTCATACGGGATATACTTCCGCTGGCCCTTCCAGATGCGGAGATCGTCCTTCCACGACTTGGGCATCGAGTGGAACAGGTAGATAGACTTCTGTCCCTCGGTCATCACCGATTCGGTGGCTTCTGACGCGGCTTTCATCGCGTTCTCAAGCTTGAGAAAGAACTCAGTAAAGTCGGAGCCTTCCTCATACTTGATCTCCATCAAGTAGTGTTGAATGAAAGTACCGGATCACCATGAAAGGCTGCTCCCTCGTACTTCTGGCAGATGTAGCTGAAAATCTCGAAGGATGTCGTGAGATTCTTGACGAGCCGCACGTGCATGTTGTCCATCGTTTTCATCAAGAAGGCTTTGGTCTTGGCTTCTTGTCGACGGCGTTCGCGCTGACTAAGATGCTGGCTCTTCTCTTTTTGGCGCGTTTGCGTGCACGGCGAGCCTCGCGATGGCTAAATGTCGATTACCGGGAGGTCCTTCCTCTTGATTGACGTATCGGAGCTGGCTCCAGAGTCTTCGTCCGAGTCCGAGGGCGGCTTGAGCTCGTCGTCGCTCTCGTCGTAGTCCACAGCGTCGGAGTCGATTTCGACGTTCTTGGTAGTTTTGGCATGCGGTTCATCGTTGGCATCAGACATTTCGCTGCCACTGTCTTCACTCTTGTCTTCCGACACACCGTCGTAGTCGGGCTGCTTCACGTAGCCGATTAGGTGCTTGCCATCTAGTGCTGCGCACACAAGGGTCTTCCAGACAACTGACAATTCTATGTTATAACAGAGGTAAAACCTTCGTTAAAGGCCTTTTCTCAGTCCTTGAAACGCCGCCAGGAAGTCGCTTAGGCTAGCCGATCTGACTTTGCCCTGCAGTTTCTGCTAGGGAAGGAGGACGCTAAGTGACACGCCTGGTAGGAATTCAAGGATGGAGCCCAACATGTCGTCTCTACTTGCCGCTGCTACGAAGCAGGCTCCCTCGCATCGGTAGAGGCTATTTCGGTGGGCACAGAGCCCTTCCGATCTGCAAAGAGCGCTTCTTATGAGGGAGAAGAAGAAGCGGGCGCCGCAGACAGCACTGCAGCTTGCGCCAGTTCTCATCGCCACGCTGGAGGAGGGGGAAAAGGGGCTTCTCGAGCACACGTGGCCACCACTCCATCGAAGTCACTTAAGCGGAGGTATTTAGTGATGATGTCATTTGTCACACAGAAACCACAAAATCTACACATTATGACACCGACTACGTGTCCAGTGACACAAATGCTGAAAGTGAGAGCGACTGAGATGTACTGGCGTATCTCTAACAAATTTGTTGTTAAGCATGGATTATTATTGATAAACTCATGTGTCTAGATAATTCGGTACTTGACCAGGGAAACCTCAACGAGGGAAAACCTTGTGCGAGCAAAAAAGAATAAACCCCAGTGGGAAAAAATTCTAAAAAGAACGCAGGATATAGACACGCTTCATGCGCTTGTATTATCAGGGTATTTCTAAACTGAGTGGCCGGATCCTGCTTTCAGACATTTCATCCTGAGCTTGGCCCTTAGTTCTCTTCACTGGTGCTTATTTTAAGCTTTAGTGAAGATGTCAGCTATCATCTCTTTCGTATTGCAGTAGGTGACGTTGAATTCATGCCGCTCTACTTTTTCTTGCACGAAACAGTATCGTACGTGTATATATTTTGATCGTCCGTGAAGTTCAGGGTTGTAGCAGATTTTGATGCAGCTCTGATTATCCTCGTATATTGTGTTAGCCTGCGTTGTAGCAAAGCCAAGTTCGTTGAGGAGAAGTTGAGAAATATCATCTCTTGCATGCAGTGACACAGGGCGATATATTCTGCCTCTGTTGTAGAGAGAACTACAGTATGATGCTTACGCGAAAGCCATGAGATAGAACCGCTAGCTAGCATTGTCACGTATCCTCCAATGGAGCGTCTCGAGTCGGGGCAGTTGGCGTAGTCAGAGTCACTGTAGGCAATTAGTTGATCGGCAAGGTTTTCCGATGTAATATCGGTCGAGCCTCCCAGAAGAAGATCGTATTCTTTCGTTCCAGATAGGTACTTTAGACCACGAATGACTGCTTTCCAGTGATCCATACCTGGATTCGCTAGAAATTGGCTGACCTCTCGTATGTAGAATGCCAAATCGGGTCGAGTGCCTACCATTAAATACATGACACTACCTACAGCTTGTCGATACGGAATCGATTTCATCGCATCTTTCTCTTGCTCACTGCTAAGCTGGCTGCTTACGGAAAGTTTAGCGTTCCGTTCTGCTGGTGTTGAAATAAGGTTCGGAATGTAGTCGCTGAAGCGGTCAATGACCTTCGTAGCGTACTTGTGCTGGTGGATAAACATCGTTCGGTTTTTACGGTCACGTTGAATTGACCAGCCGAGTAAGTACTTCACCTCCCCTAAATCTGACATGGAGAAACGCTTTTTCAAGGCTGATTTCAGCTCACTGACGAGTGCTGGTGTAGGCGCAATGATCAGTAAGTCGTCGACGTACACTGCAATGTAACAGGTGATGTCAGCAACTGTGCGTCGAAATACGCATCGATCTTTAATGAGTTTCAGGAACCCGAGATTATCTAGGAAGGCAGACAAGGTTTGGTACCATACACGAGGCGCTTGTTTAAGCCCATATAAGCTCTTAAGAAGTTTACACACTACCGTTGTCCCCCGTACCAACCGCCTAGGCGTTCAATTTTAATACAACGCACAGTGTGCTTTGTATTTGTTTAGAGCGCCTAGGCGTTCAATTGAAGGGTAAAGGTCAAAGTGAGACGAACGCAAGGCCCATTGACCCAAATGTATTAGATGTGCATTCCTTCCACTTGCAGGCAGTAGTACAGCCCAATTCTAGCTATGGAAATCGTTCTAGAAGCGTCGTCTACGGAGTACGTGAACGTCGACACGTACTTGCAATTGTAGCTGAGTGTTTTAAGCTCGATGTTGCATCCATGGTACTGAGCTGCTGCAAAAATCACGAGTTCGCTTCCGTCACTCTGTTCATTCCGGATGGACACAAGGTAGTCCTCGTCAAACAAATTGCTGAGCTCTTCGAGTTCTTGCATATACTGCGTCAGATCGGTAAGGTAGTCATCTTCATACCTAGCAAACGCGTGCCTAAGACAACAGAAAAGGCTCGAGCGAATATCTTCAGGCGTGTACCAAGCAGGTTTTTGGAGACAGAGTCCCTCCTTGTCAACGTCGCTGTCGTCGTCGTCGAACAGGTGCTGGTACCGGAGGTGCCATTCGTGCATGTTGATGCTAGAGTCAAGCAACTCTCGAAGTGGCGGGTGCAGTTCCGACTTGTTAAATTTGGAGCGCTCAACAATGCCACAGACCCGAAATGCCTTCCGTGTGTCCTCAGCTGTCCTCGTAGCGATCCAGTTCAAAACTCATTGTGCAACAACAGAATATTTTGGGACCTTGGTATTTCCTGCCTTAGTCTGCAGCTTGGGGTCATCAAGTGCGCGTCCAATGTATTCGTCATACTGGTCAGAGTAAAAGGCTTGGAAGCTACGATTCACAGCCACATCAAGAGGCTGAAGAAGACTTGTCAGGTTAGGTGGTACCAACAACACGTGGATATTGTATCCCTGAAGGCGCTTCTCGTTGAACAGCGAAACGTGGCACGCATACGAATCAATTATGAAAAGCGCGTGCTGCCCGAAAAATCGTGTCTCCTTCCTGCTGCAAATGACAGTCTTCGCGTAGTCGATGAGAATTTTGTCGTTCCACATGCCGGTACTGTTAACATCCACAATAACGCCCTCAGGAACCGTCGGCTTGTGCTTTAGTTTTGAGAAGCGAAGATGAGGAGTTAGGAATTCGCCTTCACCAGTGATAGCGAACGTTGCTGTGAATCTCTTGTGGCTGCTTCCTCCTTTCCGAAGAAGCACTTCGGGTTCTCCACGAGTTGCAATGGTCCTGTTCGGCTCGGTTTCAAAGTACCGAGGAACTTGGTCCATATTAATCACGTTGCAGGGCAAAATGCCGTGCTCCTCAATCAATCTCTGAGCTGATTCGATGAATTCCAAACAGGATTCCTTGGCGTTTGACGGGATCGTTCTTGTCGTTGTATGGCGCCTTGACACGAGGTTGTATCGGGTCTTAAAGCGATCTAGCCATCCTGTTGAAGCGACAAAATTCTGCTGCGGTATGTCCTGCTGGGAACGGTGGATGTTCAATGCTTGAAGTTGGATGTATTTGTCTTTGACTCGTAGTCCCTTTTTGTTTCGGGCCGTTATCCAGAGATGGAGCTTCCTCTCGAGTTTGTCGAACTCAGATTTACGTCCGGCACCGGGAAAGCGACGCCGCATGCGTGTAGCAACTTGGCGGTCCCTTAAGGCGCCTTCAAGCTTGTCGAGTTGCTCCACCCAGCTGCGTACCATAGACGAAGACACCTTGTACTCTAATGCCAGTGCATGATATCCGTGTCCTCTAGTGTTGGGCTTGTACTTGCTAGCGACTTGTCGTTTAAAAGTGAAGGCTGTAACTGTTCCGCTTTTTGTCAGGTGACATCGCGGTCGGAGCAGACAATTGAGGAATGCCGTCGAAGCCCAGGCCAGGCTCGCAAACCAAGCCGACGACGATGAGTTTCGTAGAACGGTTGGTCGAGCGCTGCTGATGAAGCCTCAGCTTGCTCTCGCCACCAGCAATTTGGTCGGGAATAGGCAGCGACTGTTGATGGTTAAGGTTCGTTCTATTTGACCATGCCTTCAAATCGGGAGAGCCGCAGCAAAAAAATTAAAAAAATACCTCGGATTAAGCGCTTAGGCGGTTGGTACGGGGGAAGACGGTAGGTGCTCCTTGCCCGGGATTTTGAAACCTTCCGGTTGAGCCATGTAGATCGCCTCTTCCAAGTAGCCATTAAGGAATGCTGTCTTAACATCCATTTGATGGACTTCAAAGTCGAGAGGAGCTGCAATAGTAAGAAGTAGTCTAAGTACCTCCATCCTGATGACAGGAGAGAATATCTCGTTGTAGTTGATGCCATATTCCTGAAGGAATCCTTTGATCACAAGACGCGCTTTAAAGCGGTCGATCTCGCCAGTGCCGGTATACTTTACTACAAAGATCCATCGGCTACTTAAAATCTTCCTTCCTTTAGGAGGGGATACCAACACCCAAGTGTGATTGTCCATGAGGGACTTGTATTCCGATTTAGCTGCTTTACGCCACTGGTTAGCGTGGGAAGACTTCATTGCTCCCCGATACGTAGTGGGCTCAGACACATACCGAATAGCTAGTAATGTGTACAGTAAATGCTGACGTTGCTCCTGTTCGTGTATGTCTTCCTCAGAGTTGAGGGTTACGTCAGTGGCTTCCTCAGAGCTATCAACGGCTTCCGCAGAGAGGCGGGGTCGCTTAGGAGTCGAATGATGCGGAGGATCAGAGTCCGTCTCTGTTCGAAAAGAATAATGTATGGCTGTTCGATCAACAGCCTCCCTCAGTGAGGGCAGTACACGTTGATTCACTGTGCCTGGCGCTGTTGTCATTGCAGGGCCTGATGTGGGTGACGGTGTGATCACTGGTTCTGACACATGTTCAGGCTCCGGTGCTACTGTAGTAGCAGTTGCAGGTGGCAGAGGTACAGGTGCAAGTGCAGCGGTAGATTTCTGCCGATTCGTGGACTGTGTGGGCTCTGGAGTAGACGTCAGGCCTGTGAGAGAGGGAAATTCGTCCTCTTTAAAGACTACATCACGACTGTAGATAATTGCATGAGTATTGATGTCCATCAGACGGTAGCCTTTCTTATGGTCAGGCACACCAAGATACATACACAAACGGGCTCTAGCGTCGAGTTTGTCTCGGTATTGCTCCGTGATGTGGACATATCCGCTGCATCCGAATACTTTGATGTACTGCATGGATGGAATACGGTTGTGCCAAAGGTCACACGGGGTTCGTCCATCCGTCTTGGAGCTAGGAGTCATATTAATGAGAGTGGTCACATGACAGACACACTCGGCCCATAACTGCTTCGGTAGCTTGCCGTCAAGTAGAAGGGCTCGGACACGCTCCATAATGGTACGCATGCGGCGTTCTGCAACTCCGTTTTGCTGAGGTGTGTATGCATTGGTAAACTGGGCGTGAGTTCCATACTTTTTAAATATGATGCGGCCAAGCTTCTCGTACTCTTTAGCGTTGTCTGCTTGAAGCCGCTGAATCTCAAAGTTACCCTGGTTTGCATTGTCTTCAACACTGAACGCGTACTCTATGACAGATATATCCTGTCTGAAAATATTCAGGGCTTTCTTCCTGAAGTCTTCGTAACAGCCATACAACTCGCTACGGTTCTTAATTGCATAAGTGAACATGAATCGAGAAAAGTCATCGATGAAGATCAAGAAGTAGCAACAACCAGTAAGGCTAGGCACAGGTAGTGGACCACATATATCTGAATGGACTTTTGACAAAGGTGATGTAGCACGTTTAACAACTCTATTAGAGTAAAATGGGGAGCGGTGTGACTTCGCTAACGTGCAGGCAACCCAAAAGAAATCTGTCTTTGGACCTAGAGGTATAGATCCATCGAGTCCATGTATGGCCTGACTCCTAGATAGGTCATTCAAGACACGAACGTTAGGGTGTCCAAGGCGTTTATGTAAGAGCAGAAAGGAACGTTGCTTACCTGAGGCAATAAGAGCCGCTGGGGGTGCCGCTGGTTTGGCTTGGAACTGATACAGATTCGTGTTGGTAGCCATGAGCGCTTTGATCTTGAAGCGCTGGTCAGTTTGCATAGAGCACTGTTTGCGGTCAAAGTTGAAGCGAAAGTCGTGCTTCACAGCTGCTGGAATTGAAAGCAAACTGAATTGGAGCTGGGGAGCATACATGACGCCATGAAGGATAAGCTTCTGCATAGTGCCCTTGGAGTCAGTGACTTCTAGATCGACCCGTACAATGCCTCCGATGGGGATTTGGTTATTACCACCAACCGTAATGGATCCACCACTGGAGGTGATGTCGGTAAACCACTGAGACTCATGGGTGACGTGTCGAGTGCAGCCAGAGTCGATTGTCCAGGTGGGATCGGGCTCTATCTTGGCTTGAGCAGTGAGGCTAAACGGAAGATTGACTGTGGTAGCAACAGCGATGAGACCGGTGTCACGACGTCCTTGGCGAGTTACCTTGCGGTTGTTTCCAGAATCACTGTCGTCGTCATCGTCATTGTCTGACTCAAGCGGGCGGTCCTTGTAGCGATCTTGACCGCGTTGTTTGCCGCCATTTCCGTGCTTGTTCTTGCTACTACTGTTGTTGCCCTTGAAGTCGCGGTTGTTATTATTCTTGCCGTGTCGCCCATTGCCACCTTTGTTCGAGTTCTGGTACGGGTGATCGCGTTTCGAGTTACCCTTGAAGGCGAAGTTAGCAGGTAGCACTGTCCCAGCCTTCACTCGTTCATCTCGCAAATCCTTTTGAAGGCCTCGGCATTGGCGAATGTTGTGGCGTAGGCGATCACAGTAGGAACAGACATTGGCGCTGTCACGGCCTTGGGCTTGTGACACAGGAGGTCCGGTAGCCACTAGAGCTCTCTCACCCTTGGTTGCAGAAGACTCTGGTGTGCCCTTGGCCAAGGTGTAGCGCTCTTGAGCTTGAAGATCGCGAACCTTGCCTTCAATGCTCTGCTTGAGGTCTTCATACGGGATATACTTCCGCTGGCCCTTCCAGATGCGGAGATCGTCCTTCCACGACTTGGGCATCGAGTGGAACAGGTAGATAGACTTCTGTCCCTCGGTCATCACCGATTCGGTGGCTTCTGACGCGGCTTTCATCGCGTTCTCAAGCTTGAGAAAGAACTCAGTAAAGTCGGAGCCTTCCTCATACTTGATCTCCATCAAGTAGTGTTGAATGAAGTACGGATCACCATGAAAGGCTGCTCCCTCGTACTTCTGGCAGATGTAGCTGAAAATCTCGAAGGATGTCGTGAGATTCTTGACGAGCCGCACGTGCATGTTGTCCATCGTTTTCATCAAGAAGGCTTTGGTCTTGGCTTCTTGTCGACGGCGTTCGCGCTGACTAAGATGCTGGCTCTTCTCTTTTTTGGCGCGTTTGCGTGCACGGCGAGCCTCGCGATGGCTAAATGGTCGAATTACCGGGAGGTCCTTCCTCTTGATTGACGTATCGGAGCTGGCTCCAGAGTCTTCGTCCGAGTCCGAGGGCGGCTTGAGCTCGTCGTCGCTCTCGTCGTAGTCCACAGCGTCGGAGTCGATTTCGACGTTCTTGGTAGTTTTGGCATGCGGTTCATCGTTGGCATCAGACATTTCGCTGCCACTGTCTTCACTCTCGTCTTCCGACACACCGTCGTAGTCGGGCTGCTTCACGTAGCCGATTAGGTGCTTGCCATCTAGTGCTGCGCACACAAGGGTCTTCCAGACGTCGAAATTCTCGGCGCCGATGAGACGTGGGAAGTCGTCGCTTGAGGCTTGGCTTGCGCTCATAACCTATAACTCGTATGACAGGTCGAGAAGAAGTAGGGATAGGAAGAAGACGTTACTTGTAGGCGTCAAAAGACATAGTGAGTACTTTATTAGTATTAGGAAGCCACCAATAGCTGTACACCAGCCATTAGTGTCTGTATAGTTTAAGCCAGTCATACCGACTTAAACAGGACCTCCTAAATCTCATTATAATATTTTGGAGTGACTAGGTCAAGGTAATCAAACTGTTTAGAGGCTACTTCAACAGAGGACTTTCGTATTCTCGCACCGATTGGGAAGTTGGATGAAGCTGCATTAGTATATTTTGAGAGGATGTTGCCGATCTGGACGGCACAATCACCTATACTAGAGTATGTAATGAAAAGCATGCTAGTGCCGTACTTGACGACGATGACGGCATCTAAAGGGCTGCCATTGATGACTGCAGACAAGCTTCGCGATAGAACGTGGGTTGAGTACTTTCAATGCCTCATATATATAGCAGAGCGGTCAAGGAGCTCTGATCTACACGTCTTACAGTGCTTACGTAAGTCGGCGTCTGTGTATCTACGAAGGGAAACGTTGACGATAATGAATTCTCAACGAACGGATCATTTACAGCAAGCTACGGAGTCAGTGGCGTTTGCTGTCGAGTACGAGGCGATTATTGCCAAGAGCGACCAGTCCTGAGGCCATGGAGGCCGATATAATCGAGGACATGGTGGTCGGGCTCAAGGTGGAGGTCAGGGAAGCAAAGCCAAACATGGAGCTGAGTCAGTCGCGTGTGTCGGGGGTACGTATACCCGAGCGTGCTTTAATTGTGATGAAGTCGGGCATATAACGGGAAATTGTCCAGAGAAGATGAGGAGCAGTGGTGCCAAGAAGACCAAGGTTTCGCTAGCGATAAGGACAGGCGCAATCGACGACACACATGCGTGGATTCTCGACAGTGGATCCAGTGTGCAGCAGCAAGTTTGCTGAGAGATGCAGCTGACTGTGACAAGTATTACAGGGCAGCGAATGGAGAGAACATCCGAGTCATCAAGAAGGGAGCAGTATAACTCAGTACAATCGTGGATCTCAGCGAGGCCGTGGGGAACATATCGGATGTTCACTATGCGGAGAATCTGGCCGATAATATCATGAGCTACGGCAGACTGAAGATGAAAGGAGTGTACATGTACCTGGAGCGCCGTGAGGGCAGGAGGAACATGGTACAGCAGAAGAGTCGCTGGACGATTTGGTGACTGAAACAACATTATTGGAACTACACAAGAGACTTGGGCATAGCTCGTATGACACAGTGGAGCGAATGGTGGACGCGACAAGATCAGGGATTCGACTGACGAGCAGATCAAGGATCAGCTGTCTGACGTGTGCACAAGGAAAGCAGAGCAGGAATACTCAGTCGAAAAAGGACACATGCGCGAATGGCTCTATCGCCAAGATTGGGGGTGTTATTGAAAGCGATATCAAAGAACCTATGACGCCGAAGGACAGACGGGGGAATAGATATTTGATCAACTTCGTAGACTATTCTACAAACTACTTGAGGGTGTTCCTGGCAAAGAACAAGGTTGAGGCAACGAAGAAGTTCGAACACTTCTTGGTGTATTTCGAGAAAAGGTTTAATTGTCGAATTCACGTGCCCAGGACTGTCGGTGGTAAGGAGGATACGAACGTGGACCCGTTCCGCAAGGCGACCGGGGTGCGCCGTCAGATTAGCGAAAGAGGAAATCAAGCGTCGAACGGGCAGGCAGAAAGAATGCATATGACTGTGCTCAAAACGGCGAAATGTATGCTATTTGCTAGCGGGCTACCCTTGTATTTCTGGGGCGATGCGGTTGAGTAAGCGGCATACGTGCTCAACCGCAGCTCGTGTCGAGAAAATGCCAAGGGAACGTCACCACTGGAGATGCTGACAGACACGGTGTCAAACCTGTCCGAGATTGTTACTTTCGGGAGTCCTTGTACAGCATACAAAGATGTTGGTAAGAAGGCCCGGAAACCAAGAGCACAAGTTGGTATGATAGTGGGCAAGATTGACACAATCAAAGGGTACAAAGTGCACATACCAAAAGAAAGAATTGTGATAACGACGCAGCAGATTAAGAATGTCGAGACTCTGGACGACAAGGAGAATGTTCAATTGCAGGCCCAACTGGAACGCGAGGAATATGGAACTAAAGAGAACGACTGAAGATCGCGAGAGGACAGTGAACCAGAAGGAGACAACCGGTGTTGACTCACAAGATGGTCCGGCAGCACCTGATAGAAAAGACAAAATGTCAGTAAGCAGGTCGAGCAAGAATAACAAGAAGGAGAAGGTGGCTAAAACGACAAAGGTTTCCGAAGCAGAAGGAGAATCGACTGGCGGGAAGAGCGAACACCAGCTGGAGGAGAAAAGTACCAGTTGAAGAAAAAGAACCACAGCGTATGCGAACACGCAATATGGACGCGAAACGTGCGCAAGTAAACCGAGTGCATGTTGTACTGCTTAAAGATCCCACGAACTACAGTGAGACAATGAAGGACCCGCGTGTTGAGAAGTGGAGACAAGCCATCAGGGAAGAACTCGATGCATTGCAGAAAAATGACACGTGGAAAGTAGCAAAAAGGCCTCCTGGAGCAAAATGCTTGTACCCCAAGTGAATGTTTAAACTGAAGACTATGCGAGCGGAACGATAGAGCGGTACAAGGCTAGATTGGTGGCTCGTGGTGGTGAGCAGGAGTACGGAGTTGATTATTCATTCACATTCTCTGCAGTGTTGGAAATGGTGTCTATTAAAGGGATCCTGGTACTATCTCGACTCTGGAAGATGTAACAAGCGCCTACGTGAAGGCGAAAAAGAAGGCAGAGCTAGTCATTATGCTGTTGATTCCGCAGGGCATGGAGTTCACTGATGATCAGCTCAAGGCGCTAGGGGAGAAGAGAAAGTACGAATTAGTATTGATACCGGAGAAGGGATTGTACGCAGTCGGGCCGGCTGTGAAATCATCTCCTACATAGCATTCTAGTGTCACGAGGTTTCCGGCAATGCTTTACGGACAGCTGTCCGTACGTTAAAACGGAATATGACGGGGTGACTGTAGTGGGCATCTACGTAGATTGCATATTAGTGACGGCAACGAACAAAGTCAAAGCCAGCAATTTCTTCGACGACATGCCGGTAGTGGAGCTGAAGGATCTGGACGTGGTGTCTAAGGTTTTGGGGATTACGTTTCGCTACGATGAGGAGAATGATTGGGCACCGAGTCACGAAGAAGTGATCCCGATCATGTTAGTCAGGTTCGAGCTGGACAAGACGGCGGCACAGTATTCCGTGGACAAGACGGCGAGGAAACTGGCTTTTGCTAAGTGGATATGCAGGAAGCCCGAGACGTCCGACTATACAGACATTTCAATCTTTGTTGGGGAGCTTGCTGTGGGTCTTGAGATACACAAGACCCGACATATCGTACGCCGTACATCGAGTGACAAGGAGCGCCCATGCGCCAACCGAAGCAGACTGGTGATTGGCCAAACGAATTGCCAAGTATCTGAAGTGGACGAAGAAGTCGAAGTTTCTGATGAATGCAGATAAGGAAGATATGGGTGAAGATGGTGTGTTGGTGGAGGCGATCAGTGACGCGGACTATGCGTAGAACAAGCAGGACAGGTAGTCAATGCCAGGAGGATTTCTCATGGTAGCAGGTGCAATAGTGTCATGGCTGTGCAAGACGCAAACTTGCGTCGCTCTATCGACCATGGAATCTGAATTCGTCGCAGCATCGCAGACGACTGCGGAGATACTCGGCATTACGGAGTGTCTAAAGGAGATCGGGTTGAAACTACGTGAGCCGATGGTGCTTCACGTGGATAACCAGGCAGCCATCGCTCAACTGGAGGGCTAAGATACTTCAGGACGTGCTAAACATATCGACACAAGGACACAAGGCACAAGTTTGTGAAGGATTTCGTCAAGAAAGCAGTGCTGAAAGTGGTATATTGCGAGTCCGTAAGGATGCGAGCTGATATCCCGACCAAACCACTCGCTGCTCCAAGACTACAAGAGTTACGAGGGCTCGTCATGCTGTCAGAATACCAGTATGAGACGGAGTGTCGGAACTCGCAAGATATCCAGCATAAGATCAAGGAGACCTTGAGTCGTCGCAGTGTGAGATCTTGAGGCGTCACAGTGTGGGTGGGATGGCGATCAAGAGAGAAGAGGTTAAGAAACTCCACTAAATAACCATTAAGTACAATCATTCTTCAATCTACCACGCAGAGCACAAGCAAACAACATTAATGCATCGGTAGAATTTGATTGCTCGTACACCTTTACCAATTGATTGAACCCCGCCAGACCTGCTCTCCCACTCTATGTCAGAGTATCCCTCTATGACGAGACATATAGCGGTAAGTTAGACTAGTCGCCATAATACGAGCCGACCTTCTAACTATCCCAATTATTGACTTGATCTCATGCTGGGGAAGTACTTCAGCGAGAATGTTGCATTCGGCCATTTTTCGTATACTAGCTCCACAGGCTGCAGCGTACGCCGATACCACCGTCGAAAATGCAATAATGGGCTGGTATCGAGACGTCCATGCTACCACCCCTCCCGCTAACGTGAAAGCAAATACAGTGGTGTTCTTCCTGGTCTAGGAAATACTGCCCCAGTTGCTGCCGCAGAACCCAGACAGGGTAAGCGGTGAGCGATTTAGCCCTGATGTACCTTCTCTTGCGTGGCGGATCCCATACGCTGTTGTTCCAACTAAGTAGCGGAAGGCCCGTTTCAAGCCCTCATGTGCTATGGAGTAAAATTGGAGACACTTTTGGCTGAGTTGACCCAGTGGCTACGTTTGGTCAGGCCGTGTGTATATAACTCGGTACGTATCATGCCCAGCGCACCTTTGTAATGAAGCTAGAATTTTGTGCGTCGTCATCCGTTACAAGAACAAGTAGAGCTTTAGTTTTCATCGAGTTCCACATTTATTTGCCGCATCAGACCCGCGCTTAACCTGGATTTCCTTTGCATACTTTCGCTGATTCATGACGATCTCGTCGTCGTTCTGCTGGACTTTAGCACCGAGGTACTGTGTGAGCTTGCCTTGGTCCTTCAACACATAGGCCACGTTCAATTTTTTCAAGCCGAGTAGATTCAAAATTGAAGTTGTTCGCCGCACAAGGAACGAAATACCTAGAGAGACAAAGTCTCCTTCAAACTTGAAGTATACGCATGATTCGGTGTCGCACCGCTTAAATCCGCGTGCCTTTAGCCACATGTTGGGCTCGCTGTCCTTTTCTCGCCCTGACTTGCGGAGGATGTACAGCGGCTTGCGTACCACAAACATGATGCCGTCGATCTCACACGGGAAGCACTCTATCGTCCTGATATATTGAGGAATTGCTAGTGATTCATTCCAATAGGCCGTGCCGATGCCCCCTCTGTTCACTTGTAAAATCAGCTCGGCTGCAAGCGCAATTATTAGTCGAAACGACGACATCCTAGCTACTGGCGTGAAAGTCCCCACACAGTCGATTCCAGGAGGCTGCCAATTCCCAAGCCCAACAAGTCTGGCCTTCACCCCTATTATGTAGTGATGGTGATCAGTATTATAGGCGCTCAACCAAGTCGTTTTAATAGCTCGTCCTCCCGCTAGCATCCCGTCCCGATAGACTTCCTCTAGGATACATTTCAATTTTAGCGCTGTTGTTACTTCTAGTTCAGCCATCAGCCACCGACTTGAGTGTTTGGAATCTATCGCCTTCCTCCGGTTCTTATGATATTTCATATTGGTATTTCATCTTTTCTTAGTACACAGATAGCCAAATTAGAGAAGCAAACGTAGTCTTTGTAGCGAAAGTTTGGTCACCGCTGGTGGCTTCTCGCAGACCTGTTCGTCGAGTCGGGGTAGCATCTCCCAATTGTGCTTTCTTCACTTCCGATGATGTATTGTCCCGTCGGCGCTTTTGCGCATCCCTGGTGGTAGGATAAATACTTGGTGTTGCGTGGAGCTTGTTCCCTCTTCTTGGCATTTATAGTTAATATTTTCTCAAGTGTTGTCGTCCACAACTGCTAGAGAATCAGTGCCATCATTGTCCACGAGCGGTCATTCACTTTCATATGCAATCAATCCACCACAAGCAGCTTCAAATGAATCAGTATTAATTTCATCTTCTCTCGATGAAAACACGAGCTTGCTGGCATCTGGTGCTACCTGTTGCTTTTCGTGCTTCCTGCCAAATGCAGAAATCCGACATCTAAGTTTAGCTGCACACATCTTAAAATTCGCCGGCCATGCAGTAGTTTGAGGCTTCCACAATGCATTCGTCTGCATTATAGCTTGTAGGATTGGCATTCTCCGCGATATTTATCGGTGTTGGATATTCTGTCCAAAACGAGTCCAACTTTGTCCAAATTATCCAAACAAAAATTGCTGTTTTGGTGATAAATTACCATATTTATCCAAAATCTGTCCAAAACATATGCGTTATTTTATAAATTACGGATCTAAATCTTACCTTTTTGCTAGCAAAAGTAAGGCTATAACGGTTGGCGTGTAGTCCGTTCTCGAGCTAGGGCATTACTTTATTCAGGCATTTCCAAAATGCTGCACAAAGGTAAGGAGTACGTGATTAGGACAACGAACAAAGTCACTGGCACCATCTACTACAGCTGCCGTCATTTCCGACAAGGCTGCCTTGCAAAGCTGATTTCGAAAAGAGAACAAGTACGCGCTCACGGTGAGCACAACTGCGAGAATTTACTGCCGAAACAAGTCGTGGATGTGCGGTGTGAAATGCGTCAGCAGCTCCAGTGAGTGGCTCTAGTGTGGTGTAGGGATTTCCAGATTCGACCATACGCTGACCTACTTTAGATCAAGAATCGGCTCGGTCTGATAACCCAGAGCTTAGGATCAAAGGATCACGGTAAGTACTCGGCGATCTGTCCGGATATGCTATCCGGATAGCCGCAGAGCTCACCGGTCGCCTGAACTCAGCTGAAGGGTCGGTAGAGATCCGAAACGACTACATTTCACTAGATATTTGTATAAGAAGCATAGGATTAAATAGGGGGAGTCGAAAGGGCTCCCAGAAGATAACAAAGCAGAATTTTCCTAGTCCAAGACACGTGTACACTTTCCCGGTAAGTCCCTGCATAGGGCTGGATTATGCCTGCCGTCAATACTCGAGAGGCATAGCCTGTAGGGTATTGATTGGTAGCGCCAAGAGATTAGGTCGGTCCGGGTAGGACAAAGTCTCGCTACGCGCGAAAGAAAGCCCCGCATACTCAGCGGGCCGGTACGTCGGATAGCCCGGGTGCCGTGACACTTCTAGCTGAGCAGCCTCTGCGCTCGGTGACCTGTAAAAGCGCTCGCGCGCCGTCGTCCATCCTTTGGTGGAGGGCACAGGGTTGTGAACGAGCTCAGCCGAACCAAACTCGGCGGAGCCTCGGAAGTGACCTGACTTGATTAGTCGGAACCAAGTGAAAGCGAGCCACTCGTCTGTCCCGGAAGGGCCGGACCGCGAGGGGACCACCCTCTGCGCAGGCCATACAACCGCCGACGTAACTCGGCGATTGGTTGTGGTTTGTGTAAGGAATCCACATCTGACGGTATTTGTGTGTTCTACTACACCACACTAGGTTTAACACATTCCTGCAAATGAAATCGACGACAAGGTGCGCAATTTGTTATTCTTATCGTTTGAAATTTTATCTTTTTTTGGTTATTGATATTTTTGATACTTCAATTCTGACGTTATGATCTTGTATGACGTTGTAATTTTTCTCAACCAGGGGATCCGGTATGTGCGAAGTCTGATAAACGAAGAGGGCTCTAAGGGCAAGTGAGATCGGTTTTGGGGATAGTTTCGCAAGACGTGGATGGGGCGCTTTGATTCCAGCTTGTGGAACGTCAATAGCATGATGGTTGGTGGGATTGACATCACAAACCGGACCAATAACCCGCTCGAAAAGTACAACCGCGACTTCGGCGAGAAATTTGGGTGTTGAGCTCATCCAAGCTTACTGGCGTTCATGGAGACAGCTAAAGCCGAGGCACTAGGTTACGTGAGCCGCATCCATGACATCAAGCTGGGAATTCGAACAGCGCCTCGTCACGCTGAAGCTGTCGTCACTCAAGTCCCAGACGACTACATGAACTTCATGTAAACAGTTTGAACAGCTTTTGGACAGTTTGGATAGCTTTTGGACAGTTTGGATAGCTTTTAGACAGTTTGGATAGCTTGTGGACAGTTTGGACAGTCCTGGAAAAATATACAAAACAATCTTTTAGTTTATTAAATCCGTCATTTATCAATTGGACAATTTGGACATTGTTGGACTCGTTTTGGACAGAATATATCCTTCCTATTTATCTACTTGTTTCAAGCTAGAGCCATTCAGTCACATTTTCGTCTGCATGGTCTACAGCGTGACGATCTCGATAGGTGATTTGGTTTTAAGCACGAGCTTTTGCGCCGAACGCCGCTGTCCTATCGCTCGGAATGTCGACTTGAAATCGTATTGTGTCGTCAGCATAGCCGACCACGAGCGACACAAACGCATTAGCGTCTTGCCTTAGAAACGGGGACAAGTGACCTAATTTTTCGGATACGGTGCATTTTCTGTTTCACGCCAAACTCGCGCCCATAGGATATACCTCCTATTGGATTGGCGTATACTCAGTTCGTGGTGTAAGCTGCGTTCTTGAGAGCATACGGTAACGCTCGCCTCCCTTGTCGGTAAGGATTTGCTTCACCGGGAACCGTGCGCTCTCGAGTGCTTTCAACTCTCATTTAACAATATTTATGACTCCCCAACCGGCTTGTCACTCTGTCCTTACAGCATATTCTCGCATTAGCGTGTTCAAAGTAGGCGAAATTTTGTCCGTCAGTAAGTGGACTATGAGAAACTGACCCCCATCATTCATATAATCTAAGATGGCCTTGTACTGAGCACCATTTCGGTGTCCTAGGAACGGTAAGCTGGCATATACAATCATGGTTGAAGCTGTGAAACCTTAGTTAAGCTTCTTCCGGCGCCTTTTCTACTTCTTCTTTCCAACATGGCATGCATCGTAGGCTTTGGCTTGGCGCTGAGATAACATCATTTATTTCACCAAACGACGGCCCAGCATGATTTTCATTTACTGTGCGAAAGTGTGAGCCAGTCGTTCTTGCCAGGCCTTCAGACTACCCACACCATCAGCCAGTCACAGTGTAATTGACACTTGCGCGATGGTGCTACTTTCGGCCAGGGTATCCACCATTGCCCGATTTCGAGATGAAGACCCAGATAACTTGCGATGGGCGAGCATCCATCATCATTTTGTCATCGTTTTAGATACTCTGATGGTTCGATCATAGCCCACTTCGGGGATTTTGCTCAAACGCAAGATCCATAGAGAACAGTCTTCAGGGACGTAAAGCACATCATATATTAAAACTTCCACCTTTTCACCACCCACATCGGGCACGGTTTTCACCGTGCCAATACCCGATGTCTGCGACATCATTGATTGGACTCCTCTGCTACATATGCTGCCGGAGTTTAAGGTATGATATATTCTAAGTGAATAATTTTGTCAGGTTCACCAATGATGTGAAAGTTAGATCCAGTATCGCAGCATCACCACGAGGAACAAAAGACATCGTCGCACCTTGAGTCTCGACTAGCGCTGCGTCAGCTACCTATGTGCTTGTCTTGACTGGTTTCGCTTCATCGACCGCATTAGCGTGCTTCAGGTTCTTTAGGCGATTGCTCAACGTTATTGATTTGGATTAAGTTAGATCTACTTTGCCATCGTTGACAGCGGTATTATTAGCCTATTTGAGACCACCCAAAACAAAATGATACTTACGAACCTAAGTACGAATCGTGATTTAAGACGAAAGCGGGGCGTCTCCTCTATCTCATGAGCCCTTATAAGCTACATAATGCTGAAAACTGAAGAAGTTGTGGTCGCTCAAAACTTTTATCTCCATTTATGGGTCTCGAAATGACGATACATTTAGGAGTGTTGTGACTAGATATTTTTAAACTTTTTGTGTTATTATAAGATCTTGTTAAAAGCAATTGAACAAAGGGTAGTACAGTTTTTTCGAAGGAGGTTTACAATAAATGTCACAGTTTCGGTTAAGTGCGAAAATCAATTGGCCAACTTTAAGCTCGATTATCTCGATAGCTCTAAATGGTTCGTAGGTATCATTTTGTTTGATGCAGTCTCATTTGTCTGCACACTTTACCTCGAAGGGACTTAGCTCGCCACAAATATATCACCCTCTGGTGTTGGGTCGACCACCGCAGTTTTCGTGTTGCTATCTCCAGCCACTGTTTTCGCGATGATCAGCACTTGTCCGCCCGGACAGTTGACCACCAGTATTTTGACCACCTCCATGTTGGTGTTTGCCGATGACTATCCTGATGCACGCTGTTCGCGCTGTTCTCTTTACATTTGGCCTGGCGCTCTGCTGCTTCCTCAATAATCACACAAAGCTCCTGGACCGTTAGTGCACCGCCGTCCTCGGCCAATATTTTGAAACAATACGAGCAAGCTCAAAATTCGGATTGAACCCAGGAACCCTTGGTTCAACCAGCACTGACTTTTATATTCTAAACTTGACCGTCTTATTGCCAAGGCAAGCTCTCAACCAAGACATCAACAGCACCCGGCTTTGCAGGTCTTCCGAAAAAACGAACCATTCAAGAGCTTTCGATCTCTTCGTAAAAAACGGAGGAAAT
>NW_003303750.1:2246464-2249951 GCF_000142945.1 Phytophthora infestans T30-4 | reverse complement strand
TCCGTCTCGCTTAAGTTTTACTTCTGCGCTGTCTTGTAGGTCGTGCGCCCGAAAGACCGCCCGCTTTGTATACTTATACCAGCGCATATCCTTGCCTTCCCAGTCGTACGGGAAGTCCTTCCGTCTTCGACTTGCTGTTCATCTGATTATTCTTCCACCGCGAGCTCATAAACTTGTTGAAAGGGGATTTACTGTAAGTAAGGATTATTGCTGCAGTTGCACCGTCTCTGCACGGTTAGGCGTGACCGTTGGAGCGGTTACCGACCGTTTCACTATTGGCTGGAACTGCTTCTGGAACGCCATTGGGTAATCACATGTTAGAGCGCTATGATAAGATGAAGGCACATGGCATTAGTGATTACGCCACACTTACGAGAAGACAACAAGAGGAACAACAGAGAGATGGTGTTTAGAGAGACATGTTAGACAGTTTTGGTTAGCACTAATTTACTCACTTCGGTATTTGCCTCTTACTCAACAAGCCCAAACCAATAGGTTAACAGCTGCAGCTACGACTCTACCTGGAACGCCGAACCTGGAACGCCTGTTCTGTAACGCCCAAAAATGATGACTACGAAGAGAGCTGAAGTCCTCCTAGGCAGTGGAAACTATTTTCACTGGGAGTACAACATGCGCATGACCTTGGCGAGGAAGGGGCTTCTGACGTGTTCAAGTGGTCAAGCCCGAGAGCGAGATAACCGAGGCGTGGCTTGTGAACGACGCGAAAGCTCTCGGCATTATTGCTCAAGGCGTGGAACTCCAGCACCCGACCAAGATTCGGAACGGCTCGCGTGCCATGGAGGCTTGGGGAACGCTTTGAGAATTCTACAACCGGACGACGCTGCACAATCGTGTTACGATGACACGTCGCCTTCATGAGTTTAAGATGGAGAGTGGAACGTCTATGGCTACGCATCTGGACGCGTTCGACGAGTTGATTGTTGGTCTTCCGACGCTTGGAGAGCCAATGGACGAGGCACGGCAGCTCATGATACTGCTTAGCAGTCTTCCGGACGAATATGAGCTTATCGCGTCCATCGTGGAGAACGCTAAGGTTGTGACGCTTATCGAGGCTAAGGAGAAGTTGCTCAAGGATTATGAACGCCTCGAGAAGAAGGAGACTACCGCGGAGAAGGCGTTTCAAGCGAGCGGGAGCGCTAGGCTTTCTAAGGGCGGCCGAGGGAACGGTCGAAAGTGGAACGGTCCGAGACAGAATGGAACGTTCCAAGGGAAGTGCTTCAACTGTGACCAAGTAGGCTACATGAAGCGAGACTGTCCCGTTGGGAACAGTGACAGCAATGGTGATGCAGTGTTTGCAGTTGCAGTGGCTGAGGAGCGCTCGGTCGGGTGGCAGATTGACAGTGGTGCGACGTCGCACATGACTCCTCACAATAAGGACTTTGTAGAGTTCAAGGGCCTGGACACTGGCATTGAGGTGACGATCGCAGACGGCAAGACGTTGACCGTCGAAGGAGCGGAATCGGTTCAGCTGACGGGTCTGAACGGAAGACGCATTCGTATGGTCGACGTACTATACATTCCGGGACGCGACAGACGGTTGCTGTCGGTGGGGAAGCTCGCAGAACGGGGTTTGCGCGTGCAGTTCCAGCGTTCCTCATGTGTGATCTGGAACGCCTATTGCGCGGTTGCCTCGGGCAAGAAAGTTGGCAAGGCGTTCCTGCTGGACTGTCAGCAAGAAGAAGCACGGTTCGTGCAGTACACCGGGGCTGGGAACGAGTGGGAGCTTTGGCACGCTCGCTTGGGACACTTCAACAAGGAAGCGGTGACCAATACACAGCGTTCCACGACCGGTATCCCGCCGGTGAAGAATGGGAACGGCTCTTTGTGCGGTGGATGCATGAAGGGGAAGCAGACGGTGACATCGTTCCCGTCGCGGTCGATGACAAAGACTACGCGTGTGTTAGAACTGGTTCACACGGACGTCATGGGGCCTATGAGAACGCCTTCGAAGGGTGGTGCCAAGTACGTGCTGACGCTCCTGGACGACTACTCGAGGTATGTCGTGGCGTATTTCTTGAAGAACAAGAGCGAAGTAGTCACCAAATTGAAAGCGTTCAAGGCACTCCACGAAAATCAATGGGGGAACGCCTGAAGTGTTTGCGTTCCGACAATGGAACGGGGTTCGTGAATAAGACGGTCGCTGATATTTGCCAGCGGAACGGCATCGTGCACCAGCGTACCATTCCATACAGCCCTCAGCAGAACGGAGTGGCGGAGCGCATGAACCGGGCTATCATGGAGACGGCACGTAGCATGCTACATTGCAAGTCCATGTCGACAGCGTGGTGGGCGGAAGCAGTGAGTATGGCGGTGTACCTTATCAACCGTTCCACGAACACGGCGAACTCAGATATCACGCCGTACGAGATGGTGTTCCAAGCGAAACCTCGGATGGATCACTTGCGTGTGTTCGGATCGCAACGGTACGCTCATGTTGATGACGTGAAGAGAACGAAACTCGAACCCAAGCGTTTCAGGTGCACGTTCCTCGAGTACGCCGAGAACGTTAAAGGGTATCGTGTGTACGACTGGGACGCGTCCAAGGTTAAGGTGTCGCGTTCCTTAAAACTGGATGAGCGTGAAATTGGAGGTATTTACGACACGCTGTTGCCAACGGTTGTCCAGGTGGCTAAGAACGGCGATGAAGCTGGCGTTCTAACCGAAGTGAAACGCCTAGCCGTTTTAGACGAACCGATGGAAGAGGTGGAGGAACCTGTCCAAGACGTTGAAATGGACGGGTTGGAACCAGAACAGAGAGGAGCGCTTCAAGCGCTGCCTCCTCCAGTAGAACCAAGAACGGAAGGTTTGGAACTAACAGCGTACCACTCGCCACCGGAGGCGTTCCCAGAGGAACGCCTAGTATTCAACCCTGATACGGAACGCTAACGAAGATCGAGGGAGCCTGTGTTCCTACTTGCGAACGGTCCGAACAACGATGAAGAGTACAAGTCGAACGGAAGTGACGGCCCGCCAACCCCGAAGCGTGCCAGGATCGATGAAGACGGCTTGATCGCTGAAGCCGTGTTGGCATATGCTGCCAGTATCGATGGCGTTCCTAATACCCCTAACGCGCTCCAAGAAGAAGTTGCTAGTGCTAAAGCAGAGGAACGGCGTCAGGGTATGAATGAGAGGGTGCAGACTCGCGCTGAGAGCGGAACGAGAACTATTGCTTTACATAACGCCTGCACGTCCTATCGAAAATCGCTGGGTGTTTGCCAAGAAGCCTGGCGAGCATGGATAAAAACTTCCGATACAAGGACGAGCTGAACAACGTCTTTACAACGAAGACACCTGGCGAGGCCAAGGTTATTCTGGGTAGGGAGATCAGTTACGGTATTCCAGATGGAACGTTCATGATCAAGCAGACAAGATGCATTGACGACGTTGTGGAACGCTTCAATCAGCGTAACGCCAAGTTGGTGGAAAACCCATGCCCGTCAAGCTTGAAGCTATCGACGACTATGTC
>NW_003303750.1:2243220-2244264 GCF_000142945.1 Phytophthora infestans T30-4 | reverse complement strand
TTCGAAGTTGCCCTTCGATTAGCAGCTGAGTCCCAACCCCTTTGAGAAAGCACGACGAGCTCGAGAGCACAACGAAGCGTTGAGCAAGAAGGAGAAAATATCCATCCCCAACACAGCAGATGACGAAGATGGAGTTACAGAACCAGGCGATGAATCCACCAAATCCTTGTTCAAAGAAGGAGATCAAGTCTGGCTGTTTATGGAGCGAGTCAAGTCGGGCCTGACCAAGAAGTTAGCCCACCGATGGCATGGACCATTCAGGGTGAAGAAGAAGGTGGAACAATTCGCCTATGAATTGGAGTAACCCGACAAGAGTGGATATAGGTTCTACCCAGTGGTCCATGTATCACGTCTGAAGGCAGTCACCGAACTCGGCGGAAGACCAAAGACGAGGTTAATCGCCGACCTTGAAGAGACTCAGCGATTTGACTTTGACGAAGAATTGCTGCCTAAGGACAGCTGGGAGCCAGACACAAGTACGAACCAGTATGAAGTCGAAGCATTTCTCGACGATGAGCTACCATTATCCACGAGTACGTCACGATCACAACGGAAGTTTAAAGTTAAGTGGGTCGGCTATGATGAGCCTACTTGGGAACCACTGTCGAATTTGTCATGTGGAGGTCTCCTGTTTGACTATCTACGACAGAAGAAGCGTAGAAACCGTCTGCAAATGGTGTAAGTTGCAGATGAGGATCAACAGCTATTGCACCAAACTTTACACCAACTCAGCGGACGACACAGGCCGAGTTGAGATGGAAGGCTACTGTGTCGAGACTTCATATACTGAATAATTACGAAATGAAGTCCTGAACGATACCTACGGGACGCCCAGTCAAAAGAAGAAAACTAAAAAGCTGGCGATCCGGGCTCCAAGTGAGTTGAACCCGACGGAGACAACTGGGAAGAGCTCAGCGGACTCGACGACTGGAGGTGTGGCCGTCGTAGCAGACGTCATCCCTTTGGAAACTGCGGAAGGAGATGCAACATTTCGCAGCCGTGGCAAGAAGTATCATCGTCGAGCTAGCCAACGAAGCTGACGCC
>NW_003303750.1:2237901-2241449 GCF_000142945.1 Phytophthora infestans T30-4 | reverse complement strand
TCCTTCAGCATAGCTGAGGTCCCATCGGCTCTAGACCGCTCGATAGAGCTTGCGCTACCAGCGCTCCAACCAGGTCGCGCCGACCTGAAGTTGTGCTCGGCATTCAATGCCACATCCACCGCCTCTTCAAAAGAGTTAGGGTGTACACGGAACACTTCCGTTCGAGCTGCGCTCACACGAAGTCCCTCTCACTAGGTCAGTCGGCGTAGTGGATACGCTCAGACACCGAGAAGGAGAGACGTGAGAAGATCGACCAGAAGACGACTGGGAGCGCCCAACCACCGTTGACACGACGCTGAGCGGTGCACTTGACTGGGGCAACCCAGCGGGGATGGGCGAAGTCGAGCCTGGGGCACAAACGCTCGTAGTCAGGACAGGCAGCGAAGCCACGACATCGGATGAAGATACCGGCGGTGGGCGAGTAGCCGCGACGGACGAAGTCAACGGAGGACCGGAAGACGAAGAACCCGCCGAAGTCGTCGAAGCAACCGTAGGAACAGTGTCGGCGGGCGGTTCAGGCAACTCAAACTCGAATTCAGCCTCGCTCGAAGCGTCGTCGTCGTCTTCAGAGCGAGCAGAGACAGCGGGTTGGGTAGCTGAACTCAACTGATGGTGACGAACCTTCTTCCGCCGAGTCCGACGACGGGACTTTCCAGAGCGGGGCCTTCCTCCATCGGATACAGTAGCTTGAGGAGAACTTGGGTGCAAAAGGGCACTGATAGCCTCGTGTCCATCCTCCCCGGGAAGTGGACAAGCGTCCGGCTGAGGCGGATGCGGCGCCGGTGGACGATGACGACGACCTGCAGCGGTGGGAGACTTGAGGTTGGCATAACGTCGAAGCCGCTGAGTCGAAGTCAAGTTCGCCAAAGGCGTACGGTGAAGCTGGGCAAGAGTCGGCTCAGGCTGGCTCGTAGCCGCCGTTGAGCTGACTGGAGCCGCAGCCGAGTCTGTCGATGAAGTCACCGAAGACGATTGACTAGCTGGGGGAGCCACACTAGGACCAATAACGGAACTCGCCACTGGAGCATCTCGGCGAGGATGGACAATCAACTCCAACTGCCGAGTTTCACCAGCTGGGATGTGAAGAACCTCAAGAAAGCGAGACTCCAAGACACGACACAGCCGGGCGTTGAGGAGAAGGTCGGACGGATCAAGTCCAGAAACCTGCAAGCCACCGCCAGCAGCAGCAGCCATGTGAGGATCGTGCATCGGAATAATACCATTCCGACGGATGAACCGCTTCTGTCGCAAGATCACAGCCCGCTGCTCAGCGATCACCGACTGAGCGTGCCGCAACGGTTGAGTGCCGGTGGAGCTGTACAACCGCACCGACTCCCGCAGCTGCTCGAAGTGCTTGGAAGCGATGCCCTGAAGAGTGACAAACGCCGCATCCCTCTCGGAAATGGATCGGAGAAGGACGTCGATCTCAGCGTCTCGATACAAGACTTGCTGATGATGGAGCTGGGCTTGACCCAACGCAGCGTCAACCTTGCTCTGCTCAGCTGCGATAGCCCGAGCAAGTTTTGCCTCACTTAGAGCTACAGCCTTTTGCAGTGAAGCAAGGATATAAGCCGACTGCGCGGCAGCAGCCTCCAATCGAGACACTTGTTGTTGAGCTGACGAGAGCTGAGTTGACAAGTCGACGTTGCTGAGAGCAAGAGAGTCCAGTCGCCGAGTCAGAGCGCGTTTCTCCTCCTGAACAGCTTGATTATCGGCTCGGAGATCGCCAATGATCTGTGGATAATCAAGAGCGGCGTAGTTGCCTTTCAAGATGTCCAACAGTTCCCCGCAGAAGCGGCGTGCAAGATCGCTCGCCGCTGCACGGGATCGGAAGGATCCACGGAGCGAGTAAATCCGTAGGCCATGAGCCTCGCCAAGAAGGTCAATTCTTCTCGGTGCTCGTACCCTTGCTCGTTAACCCTGGCCATGAGGGAGTCAAGACTCACTGGAGCAGCCGTGCTTGGCTGATTGGTGGCGCCCGCAGTGGTGTCGCCCGGCAAGCTCGGTGGACCAGGAAGGCGCGCGCGAGAAGACCCCGCCGACTCCGCGTCAGACTCATGGGAAGTTGTCAGGTCGACCAACCTAGCTTCAAGCCGGTCGCTGACCCCACGAATACCGACGGGTCGGGGAATCGGCTCAGCTGGCACGCCTTCACCTCGACGAGGAGTTGGAGAAGGATGATGGTGCCGCGAGTTGTGCTGGAGTAACAAGCGAGGAGTAAGGAGCTGCCAAGGGAGTGACAGCGGAAGCAACAAACGTACCGAAGAAGGTGGTGGAGTGCCGCGGGACGTCATCAGCCGAGTATGGACCAACGGTGGCAGAACCAAATGAAGGATTAAGACACTCACCAGCTCGGCTCGTATCATAACCGGGGCAGTTGTGGTGTAGGGATTTCCAGATTCGACCATACGCTGACCTACTTTAGATCAAGAATCGGCTCGGTCTGATAACCCAGAGCTTAGGATCAAAGGATCACGGTAAGTACTCGGCGATCTGTCCGGATATGCTATCCGGATAGCCGCTGAGCTCAACGGTCGCCTGAACTCAGCTGAAGGGTCGGTAGAGATCCGAAACGACTACATTTCACTAGATATTTGTATAAGAAGCATAGGATTAAATAGGGGGAGTCGAAAGGGCTCCCAGAAGATAACAGAGCAGAATTTTCCTAGTCCAAGACACGTGTACACTTTCCCGGGAGGTCCCTGCATAGGGCTGGATTATGCCTGCCGTCAATACTCGAGAGGCATAGCTTGTGGGGTATTGATTGGTAGCGCCAAGAGATTAGGTCGGTCCGGGTAGGACAAAGTCTCGCTACGCGCGAAAGAAAGCCCCGCATACTCAGCGGGCCGGTACGTCGGATAGCCCGGGTGCCGTGACACTTCTAGCTGAGCAGCCTCTGCGCTCGGTGACCTGTAAAAGCGCTCGCGCGCCGTCGTCCATCCTTCGGTGGAGGGCACAGGGTTGTGAACGAGCTCAGCCGAACCAAACTCGGCGGAGCCTCGGAAGTGATCTGACTTGGTTAGTCGGAACCGAGTGAAAGCGAGCCACTCGTCTGTCCCGGAAGGGCCGGACCGCGAGGGGACCACCCTCTGCGCAGGCCATACAACCGCCGACGTAACTCGGCGATTGGTTGTGGTTTGTGTAAGGAATCCACATCTGACGGTATTTGTGTGTTCTACTACACCACACTAGGTTTAACACATTCCTGCAAATGAAATCGACGACAAGGTGCGCAATTTGTTATTCTTATCGTTTGAAATTTTATCTTTTTTTGGTTATTGATATTTTTGATACTTCAATTCTGACGTTATGATCTTGTATGACGTTGTAATTTTTCTCAACCAGGGGATCCGGGTATGTGCGAAAGTCTGAATAAACGAAGAAGGGCTCTAAGGGCAAGTTGAGATTCGGTTTTTGGGCTCTTTTTCTCCGAGAACGGGGATGCGGGCGGTCTTGATTCCCAGCTTTGTGCGACGATACAATACCACAGAAGGCTTCGGCGGGATTTGATATCCAAAACCCCCGACCACAATACCCCGCTCTAAAAA
>NW_003303750.1:2170360-2237801 GCF_000142945.1 Phytophthora infestans T30-4 | reverse complement strand
TCGTGTTGAGCTCATCCAAGCTTACTGGCGTTCATGGAGACAGCTAAAGCCGAGGCACTAGGTTACGTGAGCCGCATCCATGACATCAAGCTGGGAATTCAAACAGCGCCTCGTCACGCTGAAGCTGTCGTCACTCAAGTCCCAGACGACTACATGAACTTCATGTAAACAGTTTGAACAGCTTTTGGACAGTTTGGATAGCTTTTGGACAGTTTGGATAGCTTTTAGACAGTTTGGATAGCTTGTGGACAGTTTGGACAGTCCTGGAAAAATATACAAAACAATCTTTTAGTTTATTAAATCCGTCATTTATCAATTGGACAATTTGGACATTGTTGGACTCGTTTTGGACAGAATATCTCCTTCCTATTTATCTACTTGTTTCAAGCTAGAGCCATTCAGTCACATTTTCGTCTGCATGGTCTACAGCGTGACGATCTCGATAGGTGATTTTGTTTTAAGCACGAGCTTTTGCGCCGAACGCCGCTGTCCTATCGCTCGGATTGTCGACTTGAAATCGTATTGTGTCGTCAGCATAGCCGACCACGAGCGACACAAACGCATTAGCGTCTTGCCTTAGAAACGGGGACAAGTGACCTAATTTTTCGGATACGGTGCATTTTCTGTTTCACGCCAAACTTGCGCCCATAGGATATACCTCCTATTGGATTGGCGTATACTCAGTTCGTGGTGGAAGCTGCGTTCTTGAGAGCATACGGTAACGCTCGCCTCCCTTGTCGGTAAGGATTTGCTTCACCGGGAACCGTGCGCTCTCGAGTGCTTTCAACTCTCATTTAACAATATTTATGACTCCCCAACCGGCTTGTCACTCTGTCCTTACAGCATATTCTCGCATTAGCGTGTTCAAAGTAGGCGAAATTTTGTCCGTCAGTAAGTGGACTATGAGAAACTGACTCCCATCATTCATATAATCTAAGATGACCTTGTACTGAGTACCATTTCGGTGTCCTAGGAACGGTAAGCAGGCATATACAATCATGGTTGAAGCTGTGAAACCTTAGTTAAGCTTCTTCTGGCGCCTTTTCTACTTCTTCTTTCCAACATGGCATGCATCGCAGGCTTTGGCTTGGCGCTGAGATAACATCATTTATTTCACCAAACGACGGCCCAGCATGATTTTCATTTACTGTGCGAAAGTGTGAGCCAGTCGTTCTTGCCAGGCCTTCAGATTACCCACACCATCAGCCAGTCACAGTGTAATTGACACTTGCGCGATGGTGCTACTTTCGGCCAGGGTATCCACCATTGCCCGATTTCGAGATGAAGACCCAGATAGCTTGCGATGGGCGAGCATCCATCATCATTTTGTCATCGTTTTAGATACTCTGATGGTTCGATCATAGCCCACTTCGGAATTTTGCTCAAACGCAAGATCCATAGAGAACAGTCTGTGCGTGGCTTCAGGGACGTAAAGCACATCATATATTAAAACTTCCACCTTTTCACCACCCACATCGGGCACGGTTTTCACCGTGCCAATACCCGATGTCTGCGACATCATTGATTGGACTCCTCTGCTACATATGCTGCCGGAGTTTAAGGTATGATATATTCTAAGTGAATAATTTTGTCAGGTTCACCAATGATGTGAAAGTTAGATCCAGTATCGCAGCATCACCACGAGGAACAAAAGACATCGTCGCACCTTGAGTCTCGACTAGCGCTGCGTCAGCTACCTATGTGCTTGTCTTGACTGGTTTCGCTTCATCGACCGCATTAGCGTGCTTCAGGTTCTTTAGGCGATTGCTCAACGTTATTGATTTGGATTAAGTTAGATCTACTTTGCCATCGTTGACAGCGGTATTATTAGCCTATTTGAGACCACCCAAAACAAAATGATACTTACGAACCTAAGTACGAATCGTGATTTAAGACGAAAGCGGGGCGTCTCCTCTATCTCATGAGCCCTTATAAGCTACATAATGCTGAAAACTGAAGAAGTTGTGGTCGCTCAAAACTTTTATCTCCATTTATGGGTCTCGAAATGACGATACATTTAGGAGTGTTGTGACTAGATATTTTTAAAAAAAATTGTGTTATTATGAGATCTTGTTAAAAGCAATTGAACAAAGGGTAGTACAGTTTTTTCGAAGGAGGTTTACAATAAATGTCACAGTTTCGGTTAAGTGCGAAAATCAATTGGCCAACTTTAAGCTCGATTATCTCGATAGCTCTAAATGGTTCGTAGGTATCATTTTGTTTGATGCAGTCTCATTTGTCTGCACACTTTACCTCGAAGGGACTTAGCTCGCCACAAATATATCACCCTCTGGTGTTGGGTCGACCACCGCAGTTTTCGTGTTGCTATCTCCAGCCACTGTTTTCGCGATGATCAGCACTTGTCCGCCCGGACAGTTGACCACCAGTATTTTGACCACCTCCATGTTGGTGTTTGCCGATGACTATCCTGATGCACGCTGTTCGCGCTGTTCTCTTTACATTTGGCCTGGCGCTCTGCTGCTTCCTCAATAATCACACAAAGCTCCTTGGCCGTTAGTGCACCGCCGTCTCGGCAATATTTGACAACACCACGAGCAGCTCAAATTCGGATTGATCCAGTAACCCTTGTTCAACAGCCTTGACTTTATATCTAAGCTGTCCGTCTTATTGCCAAGTCAGCTCTCAACCAAAACATCAGCGTCACGTGTGCTTGCATGTCTTCGGAAATCGAACACTTCATGGACTTCGGTTCTTCTGAAAGACGGAGGATAACGCTCTCCCGAACCGTTGCATATTGTCTCTTATCGTAACTATTACATAGCGCTGCCGTCATATTCATGCCTAACACATACTAGTCAACTTGTTGCAGCCTGCTGGACGCTATCGTGGCACCGATCATACGCTTAATCTTGAATTGCTTCTTGTCGAAACGAGCCTCGGATTCCTCACTAATCAGTCCGTCTCGCTTAAGTTTTACTTCTGCGCTGTCTTGTAGGTCGTGCGCCCGAAAGACCGTCCGCTTTGTATACTTATACCAGCGCATATCCTTGCCTTCCCAGTCGTACGGAAGTCCTTCCGTCTTCGACTTGCTGTTCATCTGATTATTCTTCCACCGCGAGCTCATAAACTTGTTGAAAGGGGATTTACTGTAAGTAAGGATTATTGCTGCAGTTGCACCGTCTCTGCACGGTTAGGCGTGACCGTTGGAGCGGTTACCGACCGTTTCACTATTGGCTGGAACTGCTTCTGGAACGCCATTGGGTAATCACATGTTAGAGCGCTATGATAAGATGAAGGCACATGGCATTAGTGATTACGCCACACTTACGAGAAGACAACAAGAGGAACAACAGAGAGATGGTGTTTAGAGAGACATGTTAGACAGTTTTGGTTAGCACTAATTTACTCACTTCGGTATTTGCCTCTTACTCAACAAGCCCAAACCAATAGGTTAACAGCTGCAGCTACGACTCTACCTGGAACGCCGAACCTGGAACGCCTGTTCTGTAACGCCCAAAAATGATGACTACGAAGAGAGCTGAAGTCCTCCTAGGCAGTGGAAACTATTTTCACTGGGAGTACAACATGCGCATGACCTTGGCGAGGAAGGGGCTTCTGACGTGTTCAAGTGGTCAAGCCCGAGAGCGAGATAACCGAGGCGTGGCTTGTGAACGACGCGAAAGCTCTCGGCATTATTGCTCAAGGCGTGGAACTCCAGCACCCGACCAAGATTCGGAACGGCTCGCGTGCCATGGAGGCTTGGGGAACGCTTTGAGAATTCTACAACCGGACGACGCTGCACAATCGTGTTACGATGACACGTCGCCTTCATGAGTTCAAGATGGAGAGTGGAACGCCTATGGCTACGCATCTGGACGCGTTCGACGAGTTGATTGTTGGTCTTCCGACGCTTGGAGAGCTAATGGACGAGGCACGGCAGCTCGTGATACTGCTTAGCAGTCTTTCGGACGAATACGAGCTTATCGCGTCCATCGTGGAGAACGCTAAGGATGTGACGCTTATCGAGGCTAAGGAGAAGTTGCTCAAGGATTATGAACGCCTCGAGAAGAAGGAGACTACCGCGGAGAAGGCGTTCCAAGCGAACGGGAGCGCTAGGCTTTCTAAGGGCGGTCGAGGGAACGGTCGAAAGTGGAACGGTCCGAGACAGAATGGAACGTTCCAAGGGAAGTGCTTCAACTGTGACCAAGTAGGCTACATGAAGCGAGACTGTCCCGTTGGAAACGGTGACAGCAATGGTGATGCAGTGTTTGCAGTTGCAGTGGCTGAGGAGCGCTCGGTCGGGTGGCAGATTGACAGTGGTGCGACGTCGCACATGACTCCTCACAATAAGGACTTTGTAGAGTTCAAGGGCCTGGACACTGGCATTGAGGTGACGATCGCAGACGGCAAGACGTTGCCCGTCGAAGGAACGGAAACGGTTCAGCTGACGGGTCTGAACGGAAGACGCATTCGTATGATCGACGTACTATACATTCCGGGACGCGACAGACGGTTGCTGTCGGTGGGGAAGCTCGCAGAACGGGGTTTGCGCGTGCAGTTCCAGCGTTCCTCATGTGTGATCTGGAACGCCTATTGCGCGGTTGCCTCGGGCAAGAAAGTTGGCAAGGCGTTCCTGCTGGACTGTCAGCAAGAAGAAGCACGGTTCGTGCAGTACACCGGGGCTGGGAACGAGTGGGAGCTTTGGCACGCTCGCTTGGGACACTTCAACAAGGAAGCGGTGACCAATACACAGCGTTCCACGACCGGTATCCCGCCGGTGAAGAATGGGAACGGCTCTTTGTGCGGTGGATGCATGAAGGGGAAGCAGACGGTGACATCGTTCCCGTCGCGGTCGATGACAAAGACTACGCGTGTGTTAGAACTGGTTCACACGGACGTCATGGGGCCTATGAGAACGCCTTCGAAGGGTGGTGCCAAGTACGTGCTGACGCTCCTGGACGACTACTCGAGGTATGTCGTGGCGTATTTCTTGAAGAACAAGAGCGAAGTAGTCACCAAATTGAAAGCGTTCAAGGCACTCCACGAAAATCAATGGGGGAACGCCTGAAGTGTTTGCGTTCCGACAATGGAACGGGGTTCGTGAATAAGACGGTCGCTGATATTTGCCAGCGGAACGGCATCGTGCACCAGCGTACCATTCCATACAGCCCTCAGCAGAACGGATCGGCGGAGCGCATGAACCGGGCTATCATGGAGACGGCACGTAGCATGCTACATTCCAAGTCCATGTCGACAGCGTGGTGGGCGGAAGCAGTGAGTATGGCGGTGTACCTTATCAACCGTTCCACGAACACGGCGAACGCAGATATCACGCCGTACGAGATGGTGTTCCAAGCGAAACCTCGGATGGATCACTTGCGTGTGTTCGGATCGCAACGGTACGCTCATGTTGATGACGTGAAGAGAACGAAACTCGAACCCAAGCGTTTCAGGTGCACGTTCCTCGAGTACGCCGAGAACGTTAAAGGGTATCGTGTGTACGACTGGGACGCGTCCAAGGTTAAGGTGTCGCGTTCCTTAAAACTGGATGAGCGTGAAATTGGAGGTATTTACGACACGCTGTTGCCAACGGTTGTCCAGGTGGCTAAGAACGGCGATGAAGCTGGCGTTCTAACCGAAGTGAAACGCCTAGCCGTTTTAGACGAACCGATGGAAGAGGTGGAGGAACCTGTCCAAGACGTTGAAATGGACGGGTTGGAACCAGAACAGAGAGGAGCGCTTCAAGCGCTGCCTCCTCCAGTAGAACCAAGAACGGAAGGTTTGGAACTAACAGCGTACCACTCGCCACCGGAGGCGTTCCCAGAGGAACGCCTAGTATTCCACCCTGATACGGAACGGTAACGAAGATCGAGGGAGCCTGTGTTCCTACTTGCGAACGGTCCGAACGACGATGAAGAGTACAAGTCGAACGGAAGTGACGGCCCGCCAACCCCGAAGCGTGCCAGGATCGATGAAGACGGCTTGATCGCTGAAGCCGTGTTGGCATATGCTGCCAGCATCGATGGCGTTCCTAATACCCCTAACGCGCTCCAAGAAGAAGTTGCTAGTGCTAAAGCAGAGGAACGGCGTCAGGGTATGAATGAGAGGGTGCAGACTCGCGCTGAGAGCGGAACGAGAACTATTGCTTTACATAACGCCTGCACGTCCTATCGAAAATCGCTGGGTGTTTGCCAAGAAGCCTGGCGAGCATGGACAAATTATCCGATACAAGGACGAGCTGAACAACGTCTTTAAAATGAAGACACCTAGCGAGGCCAAGGTTATTCTGGGTACGGAGATCAGTTACGGTATTCCAGATGGAACGCTCATGATCAAGCAGACAAGATGCATTGACGACGTTGTGGAACGCTTCAATCAGCGTAACGCCAAGTTGGTGGAAAACCCATGCCCGCTAAGCTTGAAGCTATCGACGACTATGTCGCCAACGATCGAGTTGAAACGCTCCGAGATGAAGTTGGAAAGCCTCAAGATGCCGTCGCAGCCGTACTGTTCCTTGCTCGTGTGTCTGGTGTACATGGCTCTGAGCCTGTGCATGAAAGAGGGGCTTTGGTCACAACGGATGCACAAGGAGACGGGTCAAGAGCAAGTGGGAGCCATGCAGATTTGGAAGGGCGCCAATACACTGGAGAGGAAAACTAGATATCACGCGAGGGCCAAGCACGTCGACATCCGTCAGAAAGTGGAACCTAAAACGGCTAAGGTGGACAACGGCGACGCGCAGTGCCTACTGGACGACACGCTAACAAAGTTGCTTGGGATGTCGACCCTGGCGTTCCAGTGTGATACGACCGGCATCAAGAACAAGGATACCGTGCAGTAGTGGTGAGTGGGAGTATTGCAGTTGCACCGGCTCGGCACAGTTAGGCGTGACCGTTTTAGCGGTTACCGAACCGTTCCACTATTGGCTGGAACTGCTTCTGGAACGCCATTGGGTAATCACATGTTAGAGCGCTATGATTGGATGAAGGCACATGGCATTAGTATTAAACCACACTTACGAGAAGACAACAAGAGGAACAACAGAGAGATAGTGTTTAGAGAGACATGTTAGACAGTTTTGGCTAGCACTAATTTACTCACTTCGGTATTTGCCTTTTACTCAACAAGCCCCAAATCAATAATTATGATGGGCACTTGGCAACATGAGCGAAGATAGAGAGCTGAAGTATTCGAGCTAGCAGACGCTACGATGGTTTCCTAGACGGCATATCTTGGCGAATAGTTTCAAGTCATAGCCTGGTAGCTCTAAAACGCACTGGTCTAAATGAAAATCTGCAAGGCCGGCGCTTCAATTTCTACGTACGAAAAACGGACTACGGCGCGCTTCGCTCGAGATAGAGACAATGGCATATACTAGAGAGTGCAATGTGTGGCTCGCAGGTTAGCTTGGCGCTGGGCTTGCCTTTAGCTAACGTTTTAGGTAAGGCATCCTTAATATGCTTCAAAAACATGTTTTATAAGACATGAATGGGTCAGTTCTACAGAGGGGCTTTAAATCCAAGACATGTTTTTGGACGCAAAATCGTTTTCGGACTGTATTTATTTCTACCGGTTTGTTAAAGCCTTAAACAAATCGCTGTCAATATATTTATTTTCCAATCACTGGTTTAAGGACTCACAGAGTCCATGAAGTGCCTTGATCTAGGTCGAATTCAGAGGATTCAAATAGCTCCGTATCAGAGGGGAGCTCTCATGGGGAGATGAACGGTGCAGAGTACGCATTTCGGGGTGTGGCGTCTCCCCAACCTCTGGGACGTCGGTATGGTAGATATAGACGAAGTCTCTGCAGGTGCGAAGTCGGACGGCGGGAGAGGTGAGATACCCACCCCATCTTCATATCAAGTACCCCTATCTCAATCGCAGTTGCAGCTGCAGGGCGGCAACGGCATTGTGGTCTCTGGAATGGAAATGCTGGTGGTGAACTTTGCTGGACCGTCGGCCGATGACATTAAAAATACACGCTGCGACGTCAAAAGACTAGCTATGTGAGCTCCTCTGAGCCGTTCCAGTCCCTCGGAAATGCTCCTACGATGGCCTCTGTATCATCTATCGGCTAGACGCATGTTAAGATAGGTTTATCGTAGAATTGACATGGTTGCCTCTGCCTCCAAGACGGAAGTACTTTAACCCCTTGGTTTTCAACGTCATAAGTCACGACGTAGCGGAATTGTTCGTCGTAACTTACGACAAAAAGCTTTGAACAATAGAAATTGGCTCGGAGGCAAAAGTCAATACTTTCATCAAGTTGTTTTCCACTCGAGATAAATATAAGCTCATGAAGGTCACACAGGAAAGTACAAAAACTAGACAGGGATAGGGTCTGTAAAGGTGTGTTGCAGGTTGCGCAGCCCTCATTTGAATTTTTTCCGATGGCGCGTATTCGATCAACTGGACGCGCGACACCTGACACGCTTACGGAGGGCGTCGACTTCCGGCACTTGTAACGACAGCTACGAGAGGCTGGCTGGCGTTCCAGACGTCCCAAAGGCCTAGAGACTGACTGGGCATACGTCAAGCCAGGAGCGCCTGCTAACGGCGATATGGGCGTCGACATTTTTTTCGGCGAGGCGTCGTAGTGGCTCATATCATTGAGTTCGGACTGCTACGGACCGAGAACGAGGTGAGGCTATCGTTTATGCAAGAAAAGCATCAGAACTAACGCATGAAAACAGGGAGAGGCGTCAGTAGAGCACGAGGAGCGCATAGCTGGGGACCAGGTCAACCATGAAGCTGATGTGCAAGACGGCGAAGATCGCAGCGAAGCGGAGGTCATTGTGCGTGCGTCCCAGATCGACACCAGTGTCCAGTTGCCCCAGGGCACTATGCAAGACCTATTCGGTTCGCCTACGCCAAGCGAAGTGGAGCTGTCGCAAGGAGCTGTAAATCGCGAATTTGACCTTCCGCAATACGACGGTCAGGATGGCATTTCAGAGCGGGATGTAATTGAAGGGGCGGCCCAATTACAACATCTATCGGGGCTTCTGGAGCCGAAAGCTTGGATTCCGATGCACCTGTCCCTAGGCGAGTTCAACCACGACGTGAATTCAAGCGCGACGTTAACTTTGTGGAGGCCAACGAGAGCTCGAGTGACTACGAGCAGTTGAGCTCGGGAAATAGCGATGGTAGTGGACTGAGAGACAAAGAGGAGGACTTTGTGGAGCTTCGTGCCCTGGACGACGATGACTACGTCATTTCGGAGACGGATGCTGTCCAGATGGATGAGGCGTTTGTCGCTTCACTAAGTATCGGTGACGACGATCAACTAAGCCGACCGGCGCTGGCAAGGCGACAGCAAACACTTTGGCCAATGCAGTGGACTCAACCATCGTCCAATTTCGAATTGTCTGACGGATATCCTGGCCTCGCTACCGAAGAAGCAAATCCCGTTGTTGAACTACGGAACCTATGCGACTCACCACTGGATACATTCTTCTACTTTGCTCCGAAGTCTTTGTGGGTCAGTATCTGTGAGGAAGCCAACCGCTACCGCAATCAGCAGATCCTACTAAGAGCCGAGCAATTGCGCGCAAAACAGACTGAGCGGCGTGGGGCGCCAACCGAGAAGCTGAAACAAATACGACGACGCCTTCGAATGAAGCCAGCGTATGACACTTATAAAATTCTTCATGTGCTGGGTCCTCTTGGTAGCACACATGGTGTGCCCGCAGCAACAGCGCTTTGCTCAACACTGGTCGATGACAGAAGACGGCGCGGTCCCCGCTGGAACCTTCGGCAGGCTTCTACCCCGCAATCGCTGCCAGGATATCCTGAGAGATCTACATTTTGGGGATAACGAAAGTGAGCCTACCCGTGACAAGTTGCGAAAGCTTATTCCTGTGGTTTGACAAATTGCAAAAGCGCTTCCTTGTCGGGTGGGCACTACCTATTGTGCTCTCTTTTGACGAAGGTGTTCTTCCAGCGACGTCTAGACGGAACACCACGAGGACGTTCATGCCGGACAAGCCGCACCGATACGGGTCCAAAATATTTATGACGTGTGATGCCAGAACTGCGTATTGCCACAGGTGAGCCCGTGCTTTTTTTCTTCAAATCGTAATGACGTAACTTACGCCTTTGCTATTGACTGCGCTATATTTTGTCGTAACTTTGGAGATTCGAGATTTACGTGGGCAAGGTGAAGACTCGTGAAGATCAAGCGAGCGCATTTGACCATAAGACTGGAGCTGCAGCGGTGGTCCGCAACCTCAAGGTTGTACTTGCCTCAGGACGCCAAGCGTTTCATGCTGTCACGATTGACCGCTTTTATTCGTCCATCCCGTTGGCAATCGAGTTGCTGTCTATGAGTGTGTACGTCGTGGGCACTATCATGACACGACGTCTTGGATATGATCGCAATGTTGTAAAGTTTCGGAAAACCAGACCAAGCACCATACCGCGTGGTCGTTCACAGTTTCGCGGTAGTTATCAGTGCCAAGTCTGATTGCCTTCCACTGGTGGGACCGTAAACCGGTCCATTACCTATGCACAGGGTCAGTGATGAATGCGTCAATGATCAACCGCAGCGTGAAGGGTGCAGGGCCGACGACAGTGCCGTGTCCACAGGCAGTAAGCGACTACCAGGAGTGGATGGGCGGAGTGGATGTTCACGACCAACTCCACCTCCAAACCTTCTCAATTCAGACATCCGTTCGTTTTGCCAAGTATTACAATAGCCTATTTTTAGGTATCATGGATCTCGTTATGGCGAACGCTTATATATCGCACAAAGAGGCGTGCAAATTCACGAATACCCCGGCGTTGAAGCGTGGAGAATGGTATGCCGTACTACACAAGCAGTTGCTGTAGCTAAAGGAGCAGGATTTTGCTGGAGTGGCGTCTACACCTTCTCCTGGAGGCAAGAAACGCAGGCGAAGACGCGCTGGCCACTCTCTCATCCAGTTTGACGACTGGGTAACGGTCTCGGGCAGTCAGAAACGACGCCAACGTTCTTGTAAGGTATGCGCGCTGCTTGGTGGAGAGCGAAAGAAGTCGTTTCAGACCACATTCTACTGTGATCAGTGCTCTATCGACGACGCAAAATGCTACCAGTGTCCGAAGGCAAGGCGTGAGTACAGGGGCGTGATGAAAACGTGCTTTTAGATTTGGCACGAGAACTTCGAGTGTGGGCTCGCCATTCCGACTTCGCTTGGCAAGTACGTTGTCCTCAGGCGACCTATAAAGAAGACCGGAGAGCGGAAGAAGACCAAGAGAGCTGCTACGTGAGGAAGAGTGTAAAGCAGACGACGAGCAACGTCGTCGTAGTGACGATGGTAGTGAGGACGACAGTGAGTTTGATCTGTAGAAACGCAATGGTCAAATTCCTTGTGGGTAGCTATAAAACAAGCTTTCTTGAGTCATCGTATCTTCTGTCTAGCAAATTCTGGACTTATCTGGTTCCTAATCCAACTGTGCTCAGCTGTGGGTCTTCTGCAATGCACAAAGTTACGACATTGCATCTTTTCAACAACAAACGAAGCAGTGTAGCTTACGACTTAATAAAAATTCACCTGTGAAAATCTATGCACCTAGCTCGATGTGGATAGTACACGACTATACAAACGACATGATACAACGAAGGTCGTAAGTTACGACGTTATCTTAGCGGTTCCGAGGTCCAAATCCTGGGAACCAAGGGGTTAAAGTTATTAATAGTAGCTGTTTACTCCCGGCTTACGGTGGTGAAAAAATCGATTTTATGAAGCATGCTGTCCTCAAATTTATCATATTGACACTTGAATTTTGTAAGGAAGCTGTGAGGTTCTGCGCCAAGCTTTTTGGTTACTTCGACGGGCGGCTTCCAAATTGTTTTCCTTGTAACATATGGTGAAAAAAGTGACATAAAAACAAATTAAACGTTTTATATGCAGCATATTTTTTGCCTTATTAATTTTTACGGATCACTGACTTTTCTCACGACGGCAAGCATGCGAAATTTGTAGCAATATTAATAGCTAAGCAGTCTATCTACTACCAGAACGGGAAGTACAGCACCCCAGCGCTCAATGCGGCGTATTCTGCAGCCTAAAAAGCCTACCGTACCAACGTCAGTGCAGCTCTGTGCAGCAAAAGCTACATTGGCGTTTTATCAAAATGTTCCCCCTCCTGCTTAGTGGGAGGCACGGTAATCCCACACAAGTGGGAAGAGAATGATGCCCTAGTTAAGTTTCAGAGCTGTCTGGGCGGCCTGGACCCTGACTTGTTTGGCGACAGCTACCTCGATCGATTTTACTCGGCCAATTTCAATCATGCTGACACTGCGTTCCTGACTCGCGACGGATTTTTTATGGATTCTCAAAAACCGTTTAAATGGTTCGAGAGTTTGCTTTAATATGCGATTACCGATAATAAACGATTTCATCATATTTACTCCTGTCCCCGGATAGTAGCAATTTTGCATCGGTAAAACGTTATTAATAGAATTATTGACACTCGCTTCGGGCTGTGTCCCATAGGCAGGGGCTAACGGAAACCAAAATATTTTGATAGTAATAGTACTATTTTCGATATTTAATGTCAAAAAGTGACTCTTTTTTTGGAGGGTAACGTAATATTTCTATTTTAACTCGGAGAATTAAAAATATTAGATACATCATGATATTTTCTCACTTAAGTACGTTTCTTGGCACCTTATTAATACCCTCTGTGAACTGAGCGGAGCCAAATAAATCAGCGCTTGCAGTTGGTTAACGTCGATAGAGCGAAATCAAAACATTTATTCTTGTTCTCTACCGATCTCCTCGTCCATATCGTGGGTCTGATAAACCTGCTGCCTGTGGCGCTAGGTTAATGCGCTCAGCAGTACCAACACACGACGCCAACCTTGCCGTCACTCTCACAATTGTCCCTCCCTCACGGTTGATTAGTAATACTTCAGCTAGTCGAGCGTTAACGACATCTGATTAGTTAATTTAGCCGGATTACGCAATCTTTAAAAATATAATATCGTAATAGCTAATATTATGTTGATACTTAATAATATCATATTGTCTCTGAAGAAAATATTAGGTGATATTTTTTTGTATTAGCTAGTATACAGTCAATATTTTTACAATATTAGCTTCACCGATTTTGGAGTTACCATTAATCCTGATCGTGCTAACTAATATTAAGTTGATATTTTATAATATCAAGCTGTCTCAGAAAAAAATATTGGGTGAAATTTTTATATTAGCTGGTCTACAGGTGATATTTTCACAATATTAGCCTCACCGATTTTGGAGTTACCATTAATCCCTGATCGTGCTAACTAATATTAAGTTGATATTTTATAATATCAAGTTGTCTCAGAAAAAAATATTGAGTGAAAAATTTAACTTAGCTGGTCTACAGGTGATATTTTCACAATATTAGCTTCACCGGTTTTGGAGTCACCATTAACCCCTGGCCATAGAAACGCTTAAAAAATTGTACTCTCTTCCGTCCATGCCATTCACGCTGTGTTAATATCTGTTGTTGTTGTTAAAGGCAAATGCCGAAGTGAGTAGATTAAAGTCAGTTAAATCTGTCCTCTAAACTTCAGTGCTCCTGGCCATCCACCAGATTAACCGGTTTGGGACCGGTCCAGTTTGGAACGTCACGCCGGTTAGCCGAACCGTGCAGAGTCGGTGCATATCAACACTCCCACTCACCGCTACTGCACGTCGTTCCTCTTCTTGATTCCACTTGCTTCGCGAAGGAACGCTAGCGACTTCGTTCCCAGTGCTTTCGTAAGCATGTCAGCTAACTGCTGCTTCGTGTCGATGTAGGCCACCTTGATTGTGGAACGTTCCACATTCTCTCGAATAAAGTGGTGACGGATATCCACGTGCTTGGTCCTCGCGTGATATCCAGCGTTGCTTGCAAGTGCAATAGCACCTTGATTGTCTTCCCAGACCTGCGTCGCTCCCACTTGCTCGTGACCCATATCCTTCAGCATGGCACGTGTCCACAGCACCTCTTGAGTACAAAGGCTTAGTGCCATGTACTCTGCTTCCGCTGAGCTCAGCGCAACCGTCCTCTGGTACTTGGATTTAAACACCACCGGAGCGTTCCCAATCATGACCATGACGCCAGACACTGAAAGTCTGTCGTCAATGTTGCTTCCCCAGTCTGCGTCCGTAAACGCTTCTGCCTTGACAGCTTGCGTTCCAAATCCACTCGTTCCACTTTTGTATACGATACCATGATGGCGAGTGGACTTCAAATACTGCAGAACACGAATCGCTGCCTTCCAGTGTTGCGTTCCAGGATCCTCTAGGAAGCGTGACAGCTGCGTGACAGCGTAGGCAATGTCCGGCCGAGTACAGGTTGTGTTTTACATGAGGCACCCGATTAAGGAACGATACGGTCGTGACCACATTTCAGCATGCTCCTTTTCCGTAGTCGGCGACATCATCTTAGACAATTTCAGATTTGCTGCACAAGGGTTCTCCACCATCTTGGCGTTCCGTTGATTGAATCGTTCCACAATGTCGTCAATGTACCGAGTTTGCTTGATCATCAACGTTCCACATTCTCTATCGTGGTCAATCTCCATTCCCAAAATGAATTTGGCCTCGCCAAGCTCCTTCATCTTGAATGCGCTCTTCAGGGCGTTCTTGACCTCGCGAATTTCGTCGCGCGTCTTGGCCGCAATGATCATGTCGTCTACATATAGACATACGTACACGAATGCGTTTTTGGAACGCTTGACGTAGACACACTGGTCGGCTCCGCAACATTTGAAACCATTCTGCAATAACACGCGATGAATAGTCTTGTTCCATGCACTTGGAGCTTGCTTCAAGCCGTAGATGGTCTTTAGCAGTTTGCACTTCATGCCTTCAGCATTCTCGAGACCAAGTGGACCGTCAATGTAGACCAAATCCACCAAACCACTGTTTAGGAACGCTGTGTCGGCATCCAGTTGCTCCATAATGTAGCCGCACGTAACGCAAACAGCGAGTACAACTCGAATCGAGTTCATATTCGCAACTGGGGAGTACGTCTCAAAGAAGTCTATTCCAAACTTCTGCTTGAACCCCTGCGCTACTAGGCGTGCCTTGTAACGGATAACATGGCCGTTCTCGTCACGCTTCTTCGTGAACACCCAGCGACATCCAATGGAGCGAGTTGTCGTTTCACGTGGGACGAGGGTCCATGTTCCGTTCCGGGAATGCGAATACAGCTCTGACTGCATAGCACGACGCCACTCTCCTGCTTCGTTACTGGCAATAGCTTCTGCGTACGTGTTAGGCGTATCTGGAACGCCACCGATGCTGGCCGCGTACGCCAACACTGCCTCTGCGAGCAAACCATCTTCGTCGATTCTGGCACGCTTAGGAGATGACGGTCCATCACTTCCACGCTCCACATCTTCATCGTCACCATTCCCAAGTAGAAGTAACGGCTCACGAGGGCGCGTAGATCGTTCCGTTTCAGGATGGAAGATCATCTGGTCCTCATGGAACGATGGAGGCTGCGATTGGAACGTTGCCAAATCCAACCCATTTAACCTGGGTTCCTCCGGCGCGGGTAGCTGCTGTATTTCTGCGTTCCGTTCCGGTTCAAGGTCGTCCATCTCAATGTCTTGAGTAGGCTCCTCTGCTTCTTCCATCGGTTCATCCTGAGCAGGCTGACGTTCCGCTCCCGATATTGGAACGATCGTATCATCGTTCCTCGTCTCATGGATGACCGTTCCTGAAGCTGGCGACTGCGTGTCATAGATTCCGCCCACCTCACGCTCGTCCAGCTTGACCGACCGTGTCACCTTGACCTTCGACGCATCCATGTCGTACACACGATATCCTTTCACGTTCTCAGCGTACCCGAGGAACGTGCACTTGAAGCTCTTGGGTTCCAGCTTCGTTCTCATCACGTCGTTCACATGAGCGTACCCTTGTGACCCAAAAACACGTAGGTGTTCCATCCGTGGCTTCACCTGGAACGACAGCTCGTACGGCGTGACATCAGAGTTTGATGTGTTCGTGGAACGGCTGATGAGATACACTGCAGTACTAACCGCTTCCGCCCACCACTGCGTCGACATAGACTTGTAGTGCAGCATGCTTCTTGCCTTCTCCATGATGGTACGGTTCATGCGCTCCGCCACTCCATTCTGCTGAGGGCTGTATGGAACGCTACGCTGATGCACGATACCGTTCCGTTTGCATAGTTCCAAAACTGTCTTGTTCACGAACTCCGTTCCATTATCGGAACGAAGACATTTTAGACGTTCCCCCACTGTGTTTCGTACAATGCCTTGAACACGTTCAGTTTGCTGCCCACCTCGCTCTTGCTCTTCATAAAGTACGCAACGCCAACCTTGAGTAGTCGTCTACGAACGTCAGAACATATTTGGCACCACCCTTTGAGATCGTTCTCATTGGGCCCATTACGTCCGTGTGTACTAGTTCCAACACACGCGTCGTTCTCATTAGCGATCGTGACGGGAACGTCGTCACGGTCTGCTTTCCCTTCACACATCCACCGGACAAAGTCTCGTTCCCATTTGTCACATGTGGGATACCAATTGTGGAACGTTGAGTCTTCGTCAACGCGTCCTTGTTCGGGTGACCCATGCGAGCGTGCCAAAGCTCCCACTCGCTGTCAGGACCGGCGTATTGCACGAAGTGTGCCTCCTCCTGCTGACAGTCCAGCAGGAACGCCTTACCGACCTTCTTCCCTGACGCTATCGCAGCGTTACATCCCCAAATTACACAGCTGGAACGCTGGAACTCCACGCTCATGCCTCGTTCCGCGAGCTTCCCGACCGACAATAACCGTCTATCGAGCCCCAGAATGTGGAGCACGTCCACCATTCGGATGCGTTTACCGTCCAAACCAGTCAACTTGACCGTTCCAGTTCCTGCGACGCGCAGCTTCTTGCCAGCTGCAATCGTCACGTTGATGCCACTGTCTAGTGCCTCGTACCCAAATAGGTCGTTTCGGTGAGGGGTCATGTGCGACGTCGCACCACTATCAATCAGCCACCCGGTCGAGCGCTCCCCGACACCTGCAAACACTGCATCGTCTGGACTGCTCTTCTTTGCAGCAGGACAGTCCCGCTTCCTGTGACCCTCTTGGTCACAGTTGAAACACTTGCCCTTGAAACCAACGTTCCGTTTCGGACCGTTCCATTTTCGATCGTTCCATTATTGACCGTTCCCTCGGCCGTTCCGGAACTTGCCTGCGTTCCCATTCACTTGGAACGCCTTCTCCATGGTTTCCTTCTTCTCGAGTCGCTCGTACTCCTTCAACAGCTTTTCCTTGGCCTCGATGAGCGTCACACCCTTGGCGTTCTCCACGATAGACGAAATGAGCTCGTACTCATCAGGGAGGCTGCTCAGCAGCACCACCAGCTGGCGTGCCTCGTCCATGGTCTCTCCTAGCGTCTGCAACCCGACGATCAGCTCATCAAACGCATCCAGATGCTTGGCCATAGTCGATCCACTTTCCATCTTGAACTCGTGGAGGCGACGCGTCATCGTCACGCGGTTGTGGAGCGTGGTGCGGTTATAGAACTCTCGCAGCGTTCCCCAAGCTTCTATGGAACGAGTGGCCGACCGAATCTTAATCTGATGCTGGAGTTCCACTCCCTGAGCGATGATGCCGAGCGCCTTGGCATCATTGACGAGCCACGCCTCGGTGATCTCGCTCTCCGGCTTGTCGGCTTGAATATGCGCAAGCAGGCCCTTCCTGGCTAGCGTCATGCGCATATTGTACTCCCAGTGGAAGTAGCTCCCACTCCCTAGGAGGACTTCGGCGCGCTTGGTCGTCGTCATGTTTTGGAACGTTCCGGTAGAGTTGAGCGTTGCGGCTGTTAACCTGTTGTTGTTGTTAAAGGAAAATGCCGAAGTGAGTAGATTAAAGTCAGTTAAATCTGTCCTCTAAACTTCAGTGCTCCTGGCCATCCACCAGATTAACCGGTTTGGGACCGGTCCAGTTTGGAACGTCACGCCGGTCAGCCGAACCGTGCAGAGTCGGTGCATATCAACAATATTGCTGATTGCGTGAATGACATTGAATCAAGTAATAGATTTGCGGTTTCACAAAATGATCGATTACGCTATTATTATTTTTAAAACTGACTAGTATAGCGCTATAAAACTACACTGTTTAGTACAAGTAACTGGTTGCACTATTGTACCGATACTAATCTCCCAAAGCTACCCAAATACCGTAGTACATCAGGTATCCAGTGTTGCATACACGAACGACACATCTCATCCCCTTTCTCGGTGGTGTTAAAGACGGTCAGAACTAGCCCATTCACAAATTACAACAAGCAGCGACGCAGGTTGTTAGCGACAATTGCAGATACGCGCAATGAGTGTTTCAGCCGTTGCAATTGCTTTCCTGCTCTTAGTCCTCGTGGTTGATGCCACTACAACGTATGAATCGACAGCTCAGGTCGAGCAAGATTGGCTCAAGACTGCGCTTTCAGCGGCGCCCACGCTTCGTCTCCACGTTATACTGAAGGACAACAATGTAAGAATTCACGGACAATCTGCCTTTGACGTGTTTGCCAATGCAATCGAGTCCAGTGACAGAACTAGCCTTCACTATGATAGTTTTAGTACTTTTATCCAAGACGACACCAAGTTCACGTACGTGTTCGAGAACGGGACATCTTACATGGTAGAGAGCTCCGTCAACGACAACGCTTCCTCGTCTCAGCAATCAACGCATTGTCTACCATCGATTGTTTCATTCGAACATATATTTCCAGCACTTGACAACATTACTTGGACACCAAGCGCATCCGTCGGAGGGGAGAACATCGAGTGTCCTGGGGGGTCTTTGTTTCGAACATCCTTCAGCGGAGTTGACTTCGTTCTGTGCGTATCGAGTGTTTCAGGTTTCATTGCGTATGGGCTCGACATGACCATAAACGTGGAGTATCTGCCAACTCCTATCCGTCTTCCTAAGCCCCCACTCAATGGAGTCGCGTCATGTCCAGTGGTGGTAACACCAGGAACAGTAACACCGACTACAATGGCGCTACTTACCGGTAGACCCCTACCGACGACTGCTTCAAGGAGTCTGAAGGCTGCATCGCCCGTAGCGATTGAGGCGACCTCTTGTGAGTGTCAATCTATACCTCGTCCGTGTATTTTCTTGCATGGTCTAGGCAACCCGAACGAAAGGGAAGAATTGCAAGACACCCCGAAGTTGACAAAGGAAAAGTTCGGTGATATCCGTGGGCACGCTCCGTGCTGCACGTCAGTAAAGTACGCGGTCTTGAACACAGTTGACGTCGGGTGGAGGGATGAAACGCTGCAGCACAAGTTCTGTGATTTCTCGCTTTCCATGAGCGAAACCAGCGACTTGACATCCCATACAATATCAGACACGATCGTAGTGACACACTCCATGGGCGGCTTAGTGCTGGCAAGTGCACTCGCCACGGGGAAATGTAAGCTAGCTGCAAGCTCGACTTGGGTGAGTTTGAGTGCTCCGATGATGGGGAGTATGGCTGGAGACTTTCTTCAAGATATTTGTGACGGCAAGCATACGAAATTTGTAGCGGGGTTAATGGAAATACTTGGCCAGTGCCCTATTACCGTGGCTAAGCAGTCGATCTACTACCAGAACGGGAAGTACAGCACCCCAGCGCTCAATGCGGCGTACTCTGCAGCCCAAGAAGCCTACCGTACCAACGTCAGTGCAGCTCTGTGTAGCAAAAGCTACATCGGCGTTTTATCAAAATTTTCTCCCTCCTGCTTAGTGGGAGGCACGGTAATCCCTCACAAGTCGGAAGAGAATGATGCTCTAGTTGAGTTTCAGAGCTGTCTGGGCGGCCTGGACCCTGACTTGTTTGGCGACAGCTACCTCGATCGATTTTACTCGGCCAATTTGGATCATGCTGACACTGCGTTCCTGACTCGCGACGGATTTTTCAGGGATTCTCAAAAACCATTTAAATGGTTCGAGTGTTTGCTTTAATATGCGCTTGCCGATAATAAACAATTTTCTCATAATTACTCCTGACCCCGGATAATAGCTAGTCTGCATCGGTAAAAAGTTAGGATTGTCGACGCTTGCTGCGGGCTGTGTCAGCCTCAGGAACGCTTGAAAAAGTTGTACCGCATCGCCCCTGTCCTAAGCGAACGCCCATGTTCGACGCTTACGGGTAAGGTTACTAGCAAATCTCATAATTAGTGCTAAAAAGTAAAAAAATACCCCAACTGAATATTCCGTTTGTGAATGACCTACCTCCAATATTGTACTCGTCACAAGTCCTTGACCCAAAATGTAGCCATCTGTTATGAAGATTCAGCATCCCAAATCCTATAGCAACAGTTAGATATAAGGGGTAAAATCGGGCGTAGATTTCAAAAATGTGGTCAGAATTAGCTGATTCGCAGTGGTCTCATTGTCGGCTCTGTAGGTGCTCGTCACAGTCGTAACAGTGCCGTGTGCTATCTGTAGACACTCAGCAACCAGGCCCCGGGTTCGATGCCCTCTGAAGAGGCCATCTTCCTTAGCTTTGACCATGAAGTCTAAGCACCGTACTACGTAATCCTTCTGGCCTGGTGCCAGCTCTTGCTGCGAGGTGCTACATGTTAGTAAGGACGCAAATAGCTCACTAGATGCACGAGATGCTAAGGAACATTTACGTAGGCTCCTTGTTCTATTTTGGTGCCAGCTCGAGAAGTTTCGCCTTTTCAAATGGCATGTTAAAATAATCTGGTCCAACGCTCATTGACGAGTACAATAACTCCAAAGTGGCCCACCGGAGAGAGCTGCTAATATCATTTCGGTCGGACAGCTCTACCTATTTGTACGTTGTCGCTCTTCCTATTGCCTCTTTATCACCTCCTATAATTAGCTCGCGGAAGGACACATTAACGTGCAGCCATCTGTTCTAAAAAAGGCGCTGCCGTTGGGGGCCTTCAGAAAATGACGCAAGGCACAATTCAATAGGCATTTGCGTGCAGAAATGCGATAGCCAACAAGTGCATTTGGTCATAATCGAAGTTCGCTTAGGACAAAATTTCGCTTATTAATAGGACAGGGGCGATGCGGTAGTCTCTTCCGTCCGTGTCATTCACGCAATCAGCCTGTTTGTCATTGCTGATTGCGTGAATGCCATTGAAATACGTAACAAGTAATATACTACGAATCGTGATTACTGTTTAGTACAAGTAACTGGTTGCATTATTGTACCGATACTATAATAATATTGCTGATTGCGTGAATGACATTGAACCAATTACATGTAAAAGATGGAAGTGAGTATTTTGCCCGACTGGCTAGCCGACTATACAATTATACTCCTCAACATGCATAAAATGGACTTAGCTGACGGTCTTGGCAACACTCGCTCGGAATTAATTTCTAATCCCAGACACAGCGCCTTGCCGAGTCGAGGTCTTAGAGGCCGAGATGGGGCAGGTCTCGCAGCGGCGCCCTCCGAGCGCAGCGCAGCATGTGAAGAGAGGGGCGGGCCAACGGCTATAAATCCAGAGAAGAGTGCAAACGCGCTAGTGTCCTACCTTTATTCCGATTTAACCGTACTATGCTGTCTGTACACGTATAAAAATCGAAGTTATGTTACCTCAGTCGGGCAAAATAACAAGTCCTTAAAAAATGTGCGGCATCTATAAAGCTGTTCTAAAACTGCACTGTTTAGTACAAGTAGCTGGTTGCATTATTGTACCGATACTAATCCCCCAAAGCAAACGGATAAAACCCAATTAGTACCTGGACTCTATGAATAAGTTGTGTCAAATGTAGCTGAAATTCTAAATCGATTTATCGTAGCGTTTGTACTTAATTCGGGCGGATCGAAGAGCTTAATTATTGGATGAAACATTTTTTCGACGAGTAAAATCTTTTTAAGCTTAAGGAAAGCTCAGATAGCCCGGCTACTCCCTTCTTCTTTTTTTCGCAGGCGGTGAGTACGTACCTCGCTACTCATACTCTCTACCACATACTTTTAAATCGTGTATTAAACTGGTACTACACAGCATATGTTTTTATAAGTGTAATGCGAATGCAAGTAAATAACTCCATTTCCGTGGACTGTTGGCGTCATCAACAGCGGTATACAGCATGGGCTGATGCGTGCTCTTTTGTTCTTCCCACTTGTCTAAAAAAACTACACAATTTGAACTGTATCTAGTTAAAAAAAAATCTGCTTAATTTATTGATTGCTTTGCTAAACAAAACTTGAGGTTTTAAAATATTTTATTAGGGCTAAACGTCTATTTCAGAAGTGCAAAAAATGCAAGAAAGTGCATTTGGGGAAGACCCAAATCACGGATGATTTACCAAACGTGGATTACATTTCATTAAGGCCTTGATTTTACTTTAGTTGCAATTTGAACTAGCTTAACCTCAAGTTGTTAGCGATCTTGCAGAGGGCGGTCACTTGCATTGGGAAGGGCTAACCTTTTCAGCCGCATGAGCCACGGATAACATTGAGGGGGAGGGAAAATAATAAAAAAAAACTATTTACTAGGAGCTCATCGGCATAGTATAACACGAATTTGACCCTGCCGCCGTGCGCACTGGTCTTGTGGCTCGCCCTCTATACCGGCTGTCTTTTCACGTGTTGTTAAAGTGGCTTACCCCGTTTCAAGCTTCAAAATGGCCAATTCTTTTTCTCCTAGAAATGTGACTTCTTTAGATTGTTGTAGCTTTTTCTAATAAGTTGTAAAATACTTTGTCCTGCTCTTCTTTAAGCGGCTCACATGGCGATGGAGGCGACAGAGTGTGATACGTGTCTGACCACACCTCGTCCGTGCATCTTTCTGCACGGTTTGGGGAACCCAAACGAAGAAGCACAATTGCAAGACAGCCCGAAGCTCACAAAGAGGAAATTCGGTGACATGCACGGCCACGCTCCTTGCTGCTCCGAGATCAAGTACGCTGTCCTTAACACGAATGACGCAGGTTGGAGAAATGACACTCTCCAACAGAGGTTCTGCGACCTCTCGCTCTCGATGAGTAGTACCAGTGACGTCGCTGCTAAGGTCATCGACAATACTATTATCGTGACACACTCGATGGGCGGACTCGTGATGGCTCACGCTCTCGCTAAGGGCAAATGCAGCTTCAGCAAGACGACGTCGTGGGTGGCTCTGAGCCCCCCAATGTTGGGCAGTATGGCTTCGGACTATCTTATGGACATCTGCGACGAGAACAACGACATCGCTGCGGGATTATTCGAGATAGTGGGACAGTGTCCCATGCCAAAGTCCCGCAAGTCTACCACTTACTTTGGCGGAAAGCACACGTCTCCGTCCATTGACGCTGCCTATGTGGCCGCTCAGGATGCGTATCGTAACAATGTTGCAGCAGCGATGTGCAGCGATAGCTTCGTCGGACTCCTTTCAACATACCAAGTTCCGTGCATTCTTGCTGGTACTGCCGTTCCTCACAAGTCCAAGAAGAACGACGGGCTTGTCGAGTTTCAGAGCTGCTTGGGCGGCCTCGACGAGAACCTCTTTGGCAACCACTACTTGGATCGATTCTACAGACCCCAGCTGAACCACGCAGATACGGCATTTCTCACGGGCGAGGGCATCCTTAAGAACTCCCAGAAGCCACACAAGTGGTTTGAATGTCTAGCACTATAGACTGGAGTATGGCACGGATAACTAACTGTAAGTACATGTAACATTTGCAAGGTGTCTAAAGCAAAGAACGATAACCGTTATACACACAAAAAAGCTCGTTTGTGACGAGAATTAACATCATTTTATGTTTACTGTGATACCCCCCGCGAGGCATTTTCATCTCCACCGTTTGCCCAAATCCGGTACACGTTAAATTTCATCTGCGGGATCTGCATCCATAGTGTATCCAAGCTAACTAGAAACGTGTATCTCTCAAAGCCAGGACATGCCCCTAACCCGGACTCTCCGTACCTTCACCAAACGTGTATCGACAAGGAAACGTGCATTGTAAGATACACAGTACGGACTGTGAAGTGTCCATCTCGTACAAAGACGCTGTTCAAAAGACATGTAATAGTTGAAATTTAAAGAAGGAAGACACATGACTATCAGCAACTTAGCGGCATAATGAAAGCAAGTCATCTATAGAGCTGGAACAGGTGCTAGCACCCTACATCGTGTCACTGCGGCACGTTTGCGCTGCTGATCCTGTGCGTCGTCACTTCCATATTCACTCGATGCCTCGGACGCATCAGCGGCGCCAGTTACAGCAACTCGTTGTATCGCGGGCTTTCGTGCACGGATACTACCTCGCACCTTGACGGCGGATCTGGGGATCAAGGTACCATTATTCCAGTGCTTGTGCCAGATATCAAATCATGTAGCTGTCTCGCCCTGACTAGTGTGCTTGATCTTGCTGCAACGAAACACACGTGCAGCGTCCACATTCTTCGATGCCGTCTTCAGCTTGCATTCGCCGCAGTAGAGTGTTGTCTCCCCCCCCCCCGAAACTCGTTCGCACACTTCAACACCGAGCACACTTTACAGGCACGCTGTCGACGCTTCCTGGTCGCGTCTGAGTTCACTTTCCGACACTCATCTGTTTGCACGGGCACGTGCCTAGTCGCTGACTGGCGTTGCTTTGTCGGTGTTGACTGCATTCCACGGTGGCGCAGCATTTGTGTCCAGTCTTCCGCTTATAGCTGGATTAGCTCAAGTTGAAGCCTCTTCAAAAATTGCACATGCGCAACCTTGGGCTTCCCGTTTGTGGTGCGCCTGCAGTTGGACAAGATGAATGCATTGATGATAGCGAGGTCAATTAGACCTAGGAATAGCGACTTGTAATATTTCTTGTACCGCCGCGCCATTTGGAGAGAGTATCTGAAATACAATACAGGAGACACGTTAGGCATTTTCCGCAAAGTTGTACATACATAATAGCAAGACTTACCTCTGCAAGCGTTGTTAATCGTGGACGTCAACTCCCCCCATGTATGTCTGGTAATCTTTCATCACCCTCAGTGCCATCACTTCAGTTTGCTCTGCTGTCTGCTGATCGCGTCGTACAATTCGATCTGGCTGCCCGCTTCCTTCAGTTGCGAGAACGTGGACGCCTAGGCTGTAATACCAAAGTATCGCCTTCAAAGCTGGAGCAACAAGATAGTCTGCCACTTGGAATGTCCCTTTGTCAACGTTCTTGGGCCGTTTGTTCGATGCTCGTCGTCCGATTTTCAATTTCTTCGGGAGGATGGCTTCACACAAACCTCAGCCTGGTCATAATGATTGTTCCAACAGTATAGAACTTCATTGTCAGCAACTGCATCGCAAGAACCACTGACGTGTAGAACCGATCTGTTACGACCAAGCAGAAATCACGAGGTCCTGTGGGGCCAAACACGCGGCGGAGATTCCGCACTACAGCTGCTGGACCAGATTTCGCATCCGGCACCGTGTTGTCAGCTTGCATTTGACGCTTTCCACAGTAGACCTCAAAGCTGTATCAAACACGAAAAGATAACTTGGGACCAAAAAAAAACAAATGAGCGCGCCGTGAGGCACGCTCATTCTTACCGAATGCAGTAGGCTGTCTGTGAGCAATACAGCATGAACAGCTTCGTCCCCCACTTGTGGGGTTTATCTTTCATGAAGACTCTCATGCGATTGAAGGTTGACCGTGAAGGAAGCATCGCTTCATCGAAAGCCATAACTGGAGGTGCGACATAATTATCATGGAAAGTTTCGTGCAGAGCATCGATTACTGGGCGTAGTTTCCAAGCGCGATCGGTCCGCGCACGTGCGTCTCCGTTGCCACTAAAATGGAGGTTTCTTGAAATGTGAGCAAAACCATCGCGCTTGAGGAATACATTGAAGCAACCGCGAGGGACTACACCTTCGTCGGTGGTCTTCCAATGGTACTCGAACTTCTCTTTTTTCGGCGCAATGGTGCTGGCGATCAACAACCCGATGAATACATATATCTCGCGACCAGACAATTCGGAGGTGAGTTGTAACGACCCCTTTATTTGTTCCGGCGATTGAGCTTGAAAGTCACGGTGTTTCAACTTGCGGGCCTTCTGTTTCTTAAATTGCAAAGCCACTCGCGTGATCAAGGTTTGTATTGAGGGGTACCGGTTTCAGGCGGTAAGTACCCATAAACCGGTAGCCAATCCCGGTCCAACACGATCCCGCGATAATTACGGTACGTTGATTAGACGAGTAGGGTGATTGGACGAGTGCAAAATGTTGGTGATTGGATGCACTAATTGATTGGATGACCTAGGTAATGAGGACTGTGTAAGCTCCGATAAATCAATCACTTCGGAATTTTCCTTCTTCCCCTCAAGTGTCTTCGCTCCGGTCTACTCCCCGAGTGGTGACTCTTCCCTTCGCTTCGTACAAGCCCAACGTTACCTAAAACCCGTGACTTCCATCAGGTTATGAGCCCAAGTAACATGTCCTCTGCGCAAGACGTTTCAACTAAGGTCTCTATCGACAAGTTCAACGGTGACAACTACGCGACGTGGAGCCGCTACATGCGTGGTGTGTTCCTGACCAAGTCAGTATGGCATGTCGTAAACCGAGAGACGACTCCAAGCTTCACGGACCCTCGTGCGAAGGACGAATATGTCAAGTCGAGCAACATCGCGTTCGGATTGATGCTGCTCCACATGGATGCGGACTACCACCGCGCGGTCGACAACTGCGAGGAAGCGTGGACCGCGTGGGCGCGCTTGAAGACGTTGTACGGTTGGTCGCAGAAGGCTGGTCGTATTTACTTGAAGCGACAGCTCTTCAGCATGGAGATGTCTGAAGGCGCGAATGTATTGCATCACTGCAATGAAGTTCTCAACATCAGCGCCAAGCGTAGTAGCATCGGCTCTAAGATGGAGGACGAGGACGTTGCGGTCTGCTTGTTGCGCAGTCTCCCCAAGAGCTACGAGAACGTCGTGCTACACCTGGAGATGAGTACTGCTGAGCTGAAGACGCAAGACGTTGTGAAGGTGCTCACGAACGAGCATATCAAGCGACAAGGCGAGAAGACCTCTGCGGTGAAGACTGAAGACGCGGCGAAGGTGTTCAGTACCGAGCGGGAGTCTCGCCAGTGTACTTACTGTGGAAAATTGGGGCACGTGATTGAGAAGTGCTGGACCAAGCAGAAGGATGAGAATCGAGGAGGCCGACGCGGCGGCAACAGTCGTGGACGCGGGGCCAACAATGTCCAGTTGCGAAACGACGACTACGACCACGGCTATGATCGCGTGGCATTTGCGGTTTCGCTGGAATGTGGGGTTTTGACGGGCAAGAGCATGTCCGGGCTGTGGGCAGTCGACAGCGGTGCGACACACCATATCTGCAATGACAAGATTAAGTTTGTCATGCTGAACGAACGAGAGGAAGGTGAGCTGAAGGTCACTGATGGCACTAGCGTTGCAATCAAGGGTGTGGGGACCATCATCGAGCGCGTGGTTCTGCCCAACGGCGATGAGCGCGAAGTCGAGATCAACAACGCGCTCTACGTGCCAAAAATGAAGAAGAAGTTGCTATCAGTGCCGCAGATCAACAAAAGCGGCAAATTTCAAGTGGTGTTCGACGGTGAAACCATGCACGTTGCGCACAAGGATTCGAAGGAAGTGGTGGCTACAGCAGATCTCGTAGACGGTCTTTACTGGCTGCGCACACCACTATGCTCGATAAACGCAGTAACTTCGAAGTCGAGCATTGACTTGCACGCGCGCATGGGCCATGCTCCTATCGACGTGCTACGCAAGATGGTCAACAGCGGCATGATCAAGGATGCCAAGGCACCTTAGAAGTCAAGTGAGCAAAGTGTCTGTCGCGGGTGTCAGCAAGGGAAAATGGTCCAGAAGCCGTTCCCCAGTAACCGCGACAAACGCAGTTACGACACGTTCGAGTTGCTTCATTTCGACATCTGCGGCCCCATGGAAGAAGAATCGTTGGGTGGGAGCAAGTACTTGCTGCTCATCGTTGACGAAGCCAGTGGATGCATGAAGGGTTTCTGCTTACGAGCCAAGTCGGACGCTGAAGAATGCCTTAAGAGCTATATCACGACGGTACAGACGCAATTCGGCAAGCGGGTCAAGTTCGTACGCCATGGCGGAGCTCGTGAGTTCGCGACAAACTCACTCAAGGTGTTCTACGAAGATCGAGGCATCGAACAGCAGACCACGGTTTCGTACGCGCACCAGACGAACGGCACTGCAGAACGAGCTATTAGGACTATCGTCACGATTGGTCGCAGCATGTTGCATCGTGCCAAGTTGGAGAAGCGTTTCTGGGGCGAAGCGGCGATGGCCGCTATCTACGCTAAGAACCGTCTTCCGTCACCCAAGATTGAAAGCAAGACTCCCAATGAGATCGTGTACAAGTCCAAGCCAAGTGTGAAGCACATGCGTGTGTTTGGTTGTCGGACGTACGCCCTAACTCCGAGGGAAAAGAGACGCAAGTGGGACCCCAAGGCTCGAGAAGGGTTGTTCATGGGTTAAGAAGAAGTGTCAAAGGCGTATCGAGTTTATGACATCGAGGCGGGGCAGGTGGTGATTAGTCGCGATGTCAATTTTGACGAATCCAACTTTGGGTTTTCAACGGCTAGTCCAAGCGACGACGACGCAGGTTCTGATCTCGACCTCGACTCTCTCAGTATCAACGATACCGAAACTGCGGGTCCAACGGAATTCAAGCAGGCGGGGAAACGCAAGTCCCGCACAAGTAACGTTCACGGCATGACTACGAGATCGCGCGCTGCACAGCAGGCTGCCGGTTTGGAGGAAGCTAGTGCTCGAGAAACCTCGTTTGAGCGTCAAACAAAGCGCCGATCCGGTGTGCGAAATGACTGTGATGTGGCCGATGAAGAAGAAAAAGACGTCGAGGATCAAGACGACGATGACGCAACTCCGCCTGTATTTTGGCGAGCATGTGCCAACGCAGTGGAAGCTGGTGATTTAGCTGAACCGGCAACGTTCCAAGAAGCAGTAAACGGGCCTGATCAAGTGCATTGGCGCAAGGTCATCCGTGCCGAACTTAAGTCGATGCGACTTCGCGGTGTGTTCCGAGCTGCTAAGTTACCGAACGGTCAACGGGCCATCGGTACGAAGTGGGTGTTCAAGATCAAACGCAAAGCGGATGGTTCAATCGAGAAGTACAAGGCGCGCCTTGTAGCGAAAGGCTTCAAGCAGAAGTATGGCATTGACTACACCGAAACGTTTTCGCCCGTGGTGAAGTATGTGACGCTGCGCATGATCATTGTACCTCGGCTGGCCCCTGGACCAGCTGGACGTGGTAACAGCATTCCTGTATGGCATAATGAAAGAGGTGGTGCTCTGCACGGTGCCAGAAGGTGTCGAAATTGATGATGACTTCGACTGCCTGGAGCTGGTGAAGGCGATCTACGGTCTCAAGCAAGCATCGCGCGTGTGGAACGAAACCTTCGACAACTACGTGTGCTCCATCGGCTTTCAAGTTTCAGCATACGACCCGTGTCTCTACATCAAGATTGTGGATGATCACTGTGTGCTTCTGCTGGTCTACGTAGACGACGTTTTGGTGACTGGTAGCTCGGCCGAGCTCATTGCAACCACCAAGAGCGATCTCAAGAAGCGCTTCGAGATGACCGACAGTGGCAAGTGTGCGCTCGTACTGGGAATCGAATTGGTGTACAGCGCTGACGGGAGTGTGACGAAGTGCCAGCGCCGATATGTCGACGACATCCTTAAGCGTTTTGGTATGGATGAGTGCAAGGCGGTGGTGAGTCCAGCTGATTTGAGCTCTCGACTAGTCCCAAGCAGTGCATCGACCAAGGTGAACGCTCCGTTCCGCGAGGCTGTAGGTGCACTCATGCACTTGATGACCGCGACACGACCGGACACTGCCTTTGCCGTGGGATACGTTTCTCGCTTCATGGAGAACCCACAAGTCGAGCAGTGAGCTGCTGTAAAGCGCATCTTTCGCTATCTACAAGGAACTAAGTCGCATGAAATCTGCTTCAAGCCTGGTGACAAAGTGGATTTCCGAGGGTACTCTGATGCAGACTGGGCTGGTGACCACTCCGATCGCAAATCAACTTCGGGCTACACGTTTCTTTTGATAAGCGCACCCGTGAGTTGGGGAGCAAAAAGCAGTCAAGTGTGTCGTTGTCAACAAGCGAGGCAGAATACATCGCGCTAAGTTTAGCTATTCAAGAAGCCAAGTGGGTTCACCGCCTACTTTGCGAGATTTTGACGGCAGCAGGAGAATCGGGACCAGAGCTCAAGATCCTCGAAGACAACCAGTCATGCATCAAGATGACCAAGAACCCAGTGAACCATGGTCGAGCCATGCACATCGACATCAAGTACCATCACATTCGTGATGAGGTCAAGCGTGGTGAGGTCAAGCTGGAGTACTGCGAGACCTCTGTGATGCTGGCGGACATCATGGCGAAGACGCTTCCGGGGCCACGTCACAAGGACCTTACGGCGGCGCTCGGAGTCAATGCGTGTTCGCATTGAGGGGGCGTATTGAGGGGTACCGGTTTCAGGCGGTAAGTACCCATAACCCGGTAGCCAAACCGGTCCAACACGATCCCGCGATAATTACGGTGCGTTGATTAGACGAGTAGGGTGATTGGACGAGTGCAGAATGTTGGTGATTGGATGCACCAATTGATTGGATGACCTAGGTAGTGAGGACTGTGTAAGCTCCGATAAATCAATCACTTCGGAATCTTCCTTCTTCCCCTCAAGTGTCTTCGCTCCGGTCTACTCCCCGAGTGGTGACTCTTCCCTTCGCTTCGTACAAGCCCAACGTTTCCTAAAACCCGTGACTTCCATTAGTTTGCCGCAAAGTAATCATCACTTGTCCCGGCGATAGTCTACCACATGTGTGGGGTGCGAACCGAAAGAACGCTCCTACCGGTGTTTCAGCAGCAGTAAGAGCTTCAGCTGTAGGCCCATACTCTCGGTCATAGATCCCAGGATAATCCTCGCTCAACCAATTTGCAGGTCGAGCTTGGTATGGCTCATGCAAATAGGGATAGGGAGTCACGTAACTTGGTTCGCTCCACCCAGTGAACTTGACGTCTTTGAGTACTTCTGAGCTCACTTTGCCGCGCGCAATCTCGGCCACCCCACCGACTGCATCAAGTAATTCTGGTTGACAATACAAATCCAGGGCAACACCAGTCTCTTCAGATGCGAGTTCAGCAGGTACGATATCGTCGTCCTCATCAGAATCAAGGCGAGTGTAGTCGTCGGGATTCTCGTTCGGCAATACATTATTTGGACCATCTGTACATTGTATAATACACGATAAAGGTCAGTAACGTGTATCCGTATCGTGTAGATACACTATAAGCTAGCCGTACACAGCCGGAGGAGCTTCCCTCATTTCATCTGCTCCCGCAGCACCGTTGGCGCTGGATTCGATGTCGGACATCACATATTCGCTACCTGAAGAATCCGCGACAGCAAACTCTGCGTCAAGGTTCCGACGCGAAGGAGAGGCAGGCGCATTCCCTTCTTCACAATATAAATGAATACATTCGTTAGTTGCAGCAGTATAAACCATGTGCTGCGGCCGAACCTACCGGAATTGCCAGGCGTGTTCGGACTTGAGGATGGACTTGCCACTGGAGCGTCGTCGTCCATCACGTAAGGGGACATGGGAATGAGAGGCGAACCAGTTTCAGGGCTAGTCAATTGTCTGGCGTCCTCTACAATAGAGCTATCTGAACAGTACACGATAACACAAGCGTCGTAACGTGTATAGTACCAGCTCAAGCGACTTTACCTCCTAGTGCTGCATCGTTCGCACGAGCTTCATCCTCAGGAGCTTGGTTCTGATAAGCAATTGCTTGCGAGTAGGCTTCACGTTGTTCAGATCTTTCACGGTTCATTTCCTCTAACCATAGCATAGCTCGTCAGCAGTACACAAACAGCAAATAACAAACTTGAAACGTACCGAGGTCACAGCGGTCGAGATAGGCCATGAGCGCTTCCGCACCCACAAAGAAGTCAACATTTGGCACACCCTTCAACGTCGTGCCGGATTTGATGTACGTGTGGTCATTTGAAAGAAACCCCGACGGCTTCTTCGAATCCCATCCGAGCTTCTTTACCTCTCTCCAGCGCGCTTGAAAGGCCATTGCAGCGTGCAGCGAAGCAGGATCTGCGTGCTTCCGGGTGTGTTCTGAAATGAGCTTGAAATGAGCGGTGTGAAAACAAACCTGTTATCCCCAATAGTGATAAGTCCTGCACCCATCAAATCCCTGCCTCTTCTTATATTTTGAAAATAGTAAAATTGGGGCTTGCAATGCTATGCTCGACTTCACGGGAACGATGGGAGATCATACCTAACCCTCGTTGACTTGAAGTTTGTATTTTGCCATGCAAACTTCAAGTGACTTTTCCTTAACGTGTCGAATACAGCTTAAGCGTTTTGCAGAAACGTGTCTAATACAGCGTCTCGTGCTGGGGGGGGGGGGGTGTTAATAGATATTTCTGTAAATGTTGACTCTTAGGGCCATGCCGAACCGGAGCCATGTCGTGGCATCCGTGCCACGACGGCATCTGATTGGTCTGCCAGATGAGCGGGCTAAGGGGCAACCTGCCATCGATGGCACCGCGAAAGTGCCAAGGCTCCGCGTAGTGCCATGCCATGCCACGCGCCACATTCAAATTTACAGCGATTTCGTGCGGGCTTGCACTTCCATTTTCGCGCCAAAAGATGGATGAGGATTCGGGACTGGTTGTTGCTGTATTCTCGCTTGCTTCCAGCAGCGGCTAAAGCAGCCAGCTCCTCCATCCTCGTTCGCGCAGGCCTTAACGCTCCACTTGAAATCACAAAATGGTGCTTAGTGCCCACCGCAACACAGCGGCCTTCCGCTACGAGCGCGAGAGCGAGTCATTTGTGTGCTGCGAAGCTGCGTATGGGAGAAGTTGCTGCTCGACGAAATCTGCATGGCACGCACGGTGGCACGAACCGATTTCGGTTCGGCATGAAGAAAATGGCACCTGAATTGATCCCTACCCCTATGGCACGGATGGCACGATCAACGCCCGGTTCGGCATGGCCCTTAGCAAAAAAAGTAAGCTCACGAGTCTTTAGCGTCCTCTAATCGGACTCTGTCTTTTTCAAACCCGAGAGCAAGTTTCTTCTCCAAGTACGGCAACACCCATCTCCAACTTGCAAATAGTAAAGTCACCAGCCACGCGATGAGCACCAACGTGTCTCTGGGGAAGGCTTCGAACAGCACTTCCTCCACCACAATATCGAGCACGCATTCCGTCATTTTTAGCGTGGAATCTGGATGTCGAACGCCTTCAAACCTCGACCAGGAGTGAAAATTCCACTTCGATCGCTCCCCCTGATGGCTCCAGACGGTATCGTACTGACTCGTGCGTCTCCATTTCTGTCGGGTGGAGTCGAAGCTTCGCTGTGTTTAACCCTTTAACTACCAGGCCAGTTTTAGGGGTCCGCAGAGACCTCTACTAGAACCAATGAAAGCATGGAATTTTGAATTTTTGAACCAATCGTGAGAGCGCAGGAAAGAGCCGCAACCTCTTACAGCAAAATCACCCTCAAATTTGCATTACCTCAGTCTCCACACCATGGACGAAGCGGAGGTTATGTGCGATTGGTGCGGAGCACCTGTGTGTGGCTGGAAGCGGTACGGCTTCGAGCTTCAGGAGGCCGGGTGTCGCCTCCAAGTCAAGCTGTCGCGGAGACGGCGAGGGAACGGTGCTGTCCGCCAGGCACTGTGCCGATTGTATCTGTACTTGAAAAGTGGAAGCATGCAAGGGGACGTACCCGAGTGTGTCAAACGACAATTGCACACAGTTTGGCCGGACGCCGAGAAGGTGAATATATTATGAAGCTGAAGGTAGCGTTAGTGATTCTGCGCCTGTGATTGACTTATTGGCTCGTTTCCGTGTAAATGCTATAGGGGCATCGGTCATTGCGCTGCAAACCGCGTCCAGCACATCGCGAACTCCGTGCGAACGCGCTTTGAAGACGTCTTAGTAATGGAATGCGCTAAAACACTCTACGTGTAACCCACGTTCAGATTTGGTGCATCCATATCTTCCTTTTTTTGCCATCCCTCTAAGACTGCACAGATAGCACGTGAGCTTGCCGTTGCTGTGCTTGGTCGAGTTGGGTGTGATAATATGCAACGACGCGTCCGCTCCCACAACGTCATCCACGGTTTCGTGCTGGCGTTTCTTCTTGCGTCGAAGTTGTTGACGCCGAAGCGCTTTCTCATTGCCCGTCAGAGTGTCCGCAATTCTTCTTTTGAGCTCGCGTAGTGTCAAGGCTGTCGTTTTCGTACGCTTCAAAAGCGCAAAATCATTGTTTGTAGCCTTATCCAGCATCTACGTAAATAATGTCATGTCAAGCCTCTTCTTGCGGCGTCTGTTTGGATTCGTTGAGCGCAATTGATCGACACGGTCAACGCCGTTCATGTACCGATTGTAAACGGCAATGATAGTGGGGGCCATGAATAGTTTTCGGTGCAGTACACGGTCGTCGGTCCATCGCTGAATGGGCTACAGGCCGTGCCAGCAAGCTATCGCCTCATCAGAAGTACCAGGTAGTGTCCGAGCCGATGGTGTTGCGCGTAGGTCGTTACTGTAGAAGACTACCACCTTGCGATCTTTGTATACACCATATCCAGCTCGGTCCGCAAACTGCAAAGTTGGTTGGTACTTTGTTTGGCGTGCTGCTGGCAAATTTCTCTGTGTTTTCTGACGAGCTGCTTCTTTTTTCTTCCAGCCAGACTCTACATCGACTGCCGCTACAAGTTCCCATTCTCCTCTATCTGCTTTTGCCACTCGCTCCACAGAAGCCTCCACAGCTATTTTGTTCCACTTTTTCGATTAGGTTGATCCGGACGGTGCCGATCGTATGCATCTCGCAATCCGTGAACGCAAGTATAGCTTTAGCAAACGTGTGTCGTGTATAAAAGTTGCCCGAAACTGTAAGCCGATAACCACTTGGTGATAGGAAAATCTTTGCCTGATGCCCCACCATTGCTAGCCACAACGCCGTCGCTGAATCAACTCCCACGGCAACTTCATCGCGACGCAGCGTGTTGAAAAGCGGCGTGCGAAGTGATGGAAACTGCTGAACGTATCGCTGTGTTGGCGTAGTTGTCTGTGAATTGCCCAAGGAGTTGTCCCAGAACGTATGCACGTAAAGCGAGTCCCAACCGACCACTGCGTAGAAACGCACTCCGTACTTGTCGGGCTTGGACGGCATATAAGTCCGGGCTTTCGACCTTGCCTTGGCCGCCACCGTCATTCCATCAATGCTGCTCACTCCAGTAGGCACAGCAAACTCGGCGAATCGTTTTTGAAAGTGTGCCAGTATCAACCTGCTGTGCCACAATGGATCATGTTGCTTATCGAGTGTCGGGTCGTTAGGAGGGTGTAACTGTAACGCGGATCGGATATTTTGAAATCTCGTCCTCGGCATAGTATCTATAAAGGCAGCTTGACCAAGAAAACGACTGTCAGACCATTACTCAGCAATATCACTCAGCGAACAAATACTTATTGCGATTTCAAGCCCGCAATATGCATTGAATTCACTCTCAGTAAGTTTTGGCTGGCAGTAAGAACATCCGATGTCCAGGTCAGGAGACTGTGGCAAAACGTGGCCGTCACAAATAGGGCAAACAATCCGTATTCAGCGTTTTCACGGTAGGCTTTCGCCACCGTTGCGTCAGCAACGACATGGAGCCCACTCTGCATGTCCAGTGCAGCCATGTAGGCTCTGCCATAACGACTAGGCTCATAGATGCTTGGCACACTGCTACGGGCTGTCTCCGCCGGTATCTGCTGCTGCTCTCCGCTTGTTTCGCCCTGCTGTGAGCTGACTTTGGGGTTGCTTGTCGACTGGAGAAGCCCCTGCATGCTGCTACTGCGAGGGTCCGTCTAGGCATCTGCTGGAGGTGCTGGCGTGTTGATGTGTTGGGCTTGAAGGTTGAAGGCTATCTTTAGGAAGCTGCTGGTAGCCATTCGACGTGAGTACACTCGTGGCGTCCTGCAAGTCGACGGGCTCGATGTGCAGCTCGTCGTCCTCTAGCGTTTCCCACGCGTCCACGAGGGAGTCCATCGCAATGTCATCAATGCAGTACGCTTGCTGATGCTCCAGTGCTTCCCAATCTCCGGCCAAAGCGCTGTCCATTGTTTCCGTGGTAGAGGGAAGGAGAAAACCTTAGTGACGCTTATATCGCTGCTTGTGGTCCAAAGCGGACAGAATTTGATGGCCCGGCTAACTCGTGGAAGAGGTCTGTATGGACCTCTACGGCGACGCACGATCGCCTGTCGCGCAACTGGACAGATTTTCAGCCAATACGCGGCTTAGATTACCGTCTGTTATGGGTCTATAGGAACCCGTAAATGAGCCAGTGGTTAAAGGGTTAACACTCGTCTACGAGGCGGCATGGGCGTAATTTTCGCGAAGTTTGTAACGTCAAAGTCATTATTGCTTGCAACTGGTAGCGGCAGCAGCACTCGCTCCACATGCAGCGCAAAGATCGACGGCTGTGTGGATGGGTATGGCACTATATATCGTAAGCTGTGGCGGGCTGCAGCTCCGAGACACGGAATAACTGTGGGACGCCGTTCTGCACGCCCTTTGATGCCAGTGGGGACTCTGGGCGTAGATCGATCACAGGGAATGTAACAGCGAGCGTCTGCTACTCATTCACTTGCAGAGGTCGCGTACGATGTCTGGGCAGTGAGCACGACGGAAGAAGTAAGCGTCAACACAATACTCGCCCCACACTTGGCAGATTGGGAATTACTGGAGCTCCACACTTGGTGGACTCCGCTAGAAATAAAAATGTCAACCAAGTATCTAACGGGCGAGTGACTACCAATATTAAAAAGACATCTAGTTTCTGAGACTGTGCCGTCCAGATCTCATACTCCCCCGAAACTTGAAGTCTTCCTTAGATGGTTTGAGCGTCATCTGGGCCGGATTGTTGTTCTGGTTCTTCATCTGTATTTTCATCGACTTGAGTACACAGGCATTCGGCACCGAGTTGCTTTCGATGATGGCAAAATTTGCTTTTACCCAATGGCTTGGTTAAGGCATCAGCAGGCATGGCCTTAGACGGCATGTGTTTTACCACAATGTAACCAGCATCGACATAGTCAATAATCTTGTATATTACCAGTCTTCCTCATCGTGGACGATCTCATCCATCTCGATCTCGGACTTCAGTGTGCTTAAACGAACCCGAACGACTCGATGGACCCGCACTCTGGGCGCTGGGCGGTCACCATCTCAGCTAGAAAGTCAGGGTGTTTGGTGGCAAATGGAATAAAAGGTTGGAGTAGCCGGTTGCGGGGCCTGCTTACGACCTCCATTGCAAACTTTGCAGGTGTAGCCGTAGTCGGGACCTTCTTCAGAAACGAAAGCGCAGATTTTAGCACTTGACGCCATCGTGGAAAGGTGAGAGGCGAACAGAGGCTTGTTGTGCGGTGTCGTACAGCTACTGAATAACATAATGACAAGAATTAATCTAGAAACCACGTTTAAACTGGTATGAAAGCACTGCGAGATGGATGGTCCACGACGACAGCGTACGGCTGTCTTTACTTCACTATTACTTCTTAATTGGGTATTGTTGTCCAATTTTTGTATTTATTTTAAGCAAACCTTGTCAAAAATAAATTGTATCGAAATTTAAACCAGGGAAGAGCTCCCAAACTTGGATATTACTATTGGAAGGATATTTTGAAAGAGTACTGGTAAGTTTAGCGACATATTTTTGAGTTTATGAAAAGTGTTAATTTTGACAATGATGTTCCTCCTCGCTGTCCTGGCCTTCTTGGCCGCCACCTCTACCTCTACACCGACATTGCCTGTGATCGATCTGCGCCCAGAGTCCCCACTGGCATCACAGAGCGTGCTGTACGGCGTCCCGCAGCTCTTCCGTGTCTCGGAGCTGCAGCCTGCCACAGTTTACGATATAAAAGTGTCATACCCATCGACACAGCCGTCGATCTTTGCGCTGCAGGTGGAGCGAGTGCTGCTGCCGCTACCAGTTGCAAGCAATAATGACTTTGACGCTACAAACTTCGCGAAAAATACGCCCATGCCGCCTCGTAGACGAGTGTTAAACACAGCGAAACTTCGACTCCACCCGACAGAAATGGAGACGCACGAGTCAGTACGATACCGTCTGGAGCCATCAGGGGGAGCGATCGAAGTGGAATTTTCACTCCTGGCCGAGGTTGAAGGCGTTCGACATCCAGATTCCACGCTAGAAATGACGGAATGTGTGTTCGATATTGTGGTGGAGGAAGTGCTGCTCGAAGCCTTCCCCAGAGACACGTTGGTCCTCATCGCGTGGCTGGTGACTTTACTATTTGCAAGTTGGAGATGGGTGTTGCCGTACTTGGAGAAGAAACTTGCTCTCGGGTTTGAAGAAGACAGAGTCCGATTAGAGGACGCTAAAGACTCGTGAACTTAAAATAAAAATCTGCTAGAGCCAACATTTACGGAAATACAGCAAGGATCTTTGACAGTAAATACTACAGCATAAGTCTGCGTAGTAATTCCCGTCACAAACGCGTCGTTTTGTGTGTACAATGGTTATCGTTCTTTGCTTTAGACACCTTGCAAATGTTACATGTACTTACAGTTAGGTATCCGTGCCATACTCCAGTCTATAGTGCTAGACATTCAAACCACTTGTGTGGCTTCTGGGAGTTCTTAAGGATGCCCTCGCCCGTGAGAAATGCCGTATCTGCGTGGTTCAGCTGGGGTCTGTAGAATCGATCCAAGTAGTGGTTGCCAAAGAGGTTCTCGTCGAGGCCGCCCAAGCAGCTCTGAAACTCGACAAGCCCGTCGTTCTTCTTGGACTTGTGAGGAACGACAGTGCCAGCAAAAATGCACGGAACTTGGTAGGTTGAAAGGAGTCCGACGAAGCTATCGCTGCACATCGCTGCTGCAACATTGTTACGATACGCATCCTGAGCGGCCACATAGGCAGCGTCAATGGACGGAGACGTGTGCTTTCCGCCAAAGTAAGTGGTAGACTTGCGGGACTTTGGCATGGGACACTGTCCCACTATCTCGAATAATCCCGCAGCGATGTCGTTGTTCTCGTCGCAGATGTCCATAAGATAGTCCGAAGCCATACTGCCCAACATCGGGGGGCTCAGAGCCACCCACGACGTCGTCTTGCTGAAGCTGCATTTGCCCTTAGCGAGAGCGTGAGCCATCACGAGTCCGCCCATCGAGTGTGTCACGATAATAGTATTGTCGATGACCTTAGCAGCGACGTCACTGGTACTACTCATCGAGAGCGAGAGGTCGCAGAACCTCTGTTGGAGAGTGTCATTTCTCCAACCTGCGTCATTCGTATTAAGGACAGCGTACTTGATCTCGGAGCAGCAAGGAGCGTGGCCGTGCATGTCACCATATTTCCTCTTTGTGAGCTTCGGGCTGTCTTGCAATTGTGCTTCTTCGTTTGGGTTCCCCAAACCGTGCAGAAAGATGCACGGACGAGGTGTGGTCAGACACGTATCACACTCTGTCGCCTCCATCGCCATGTGAGCCGCTTGTTTAAGTTTCCTCAACGTCTTTGTAGGGACCTCGCTACCAGTTGCCAAAGCCAGCGCTGTTGGCGTTAGGGATGTAGCCGTCTGAACGATTTCACACGACGTAGAGCCATCCGTCAAGTCAGGCTTGGAGACGCTGACGGGGCCGTCTAGATACTCGACGTCGATGTCTAAATCGCTACTATACGCGGTAAACCCAGCCTTACCAGACGTGCAAATAGCATAGTGAGATCCACCGAACGTCGTCTTGAAGAGGTTGCCACTCTGACACTCGACAGACTTGTCGCCTATTGAGGCACTGGGGATGGGTGTGACGCTGTTGAGAGCAGGTAGAATCTCGTCGAACGGCAGAGTGTTGGACGGGAGGCACCGAACGGTTTCAGCATCAGAGGCATCTGTCGTCGTCAGATAGACTGATCCATCAACTAGAGTGTACGTGAGCTCGGAGTCGTCGTCGTGGAACGTCGTGTAGCTGTTGTAGAGCACACTGGTCCCGTCGGCTGACACAACAGGAGAGGCGTAGATGTCAAACTCGGATTGTCCGTGGAGTTTCATGGACTTGCGCTTGAATGTGACATGGAGCTTTACGGACGGAGCATCGTTCAGTGGGGTCGCGTGCGCGAGACCAAGCAGAGCGATGGCGATGGAGGTGAACAAAACTCTCATCGACGCAAGTATTCTCTCACAACTGATGTCTTGTCAATGGAAAACTATCAATGAGCGTTATCGAGTTGAGCCTCTTGACTGACTCGCTGGTACAAACGGGCTTGTGCGTTCGAACAGCTTTTACCACTGCCATCGTTGGACCAATGTGCGAGACGGACAACAGACTTTTCTCGAGTTTGATCCCTCTGGATGTTAATGAGCACCGATGCTCGGATGTGCTGGTCCATTTTATATGGGTCAATTCGATAAAGTGTTGACACTTGCAAATCAATTGACGGTATCTGGATAATCTGAATTTCCGGCTCCCTTGAGTCAAGAAGCAAGGACTCTGGCTTCAATTCTGCATCAAGATGACTGTGAGTAGTGCTGGATCTCTTATGTCGTCATGCACCTCGACTACATGTACAGCATTGGCAGCCATATACTAGTATTACGCCAAGCTGCAAGAAGAAGAAGTTTTTGAAACTTATAAGAAAAAGTTACAAAAATCTAACAAAGTCATATTTTTTGAAGAAAAAAAATTGGCCATTTTGAAGCTTGAAACGGGGTAAGCCGCTTTAACAACATGTGAAAAGACAGCCGATATGTAGGGCGAGTGGCAAGACCAGTGCACACGGCGGCAGGGTCAAATTCGTGTTATACTATGCCGCCAGTTGCAGATGAGCTCCTAGTAAATCGATTTCTTTTTATTGTTTTCCCTCCCCCTGTTATCCGTGGCTCATGCGGCTGAAAAGGTTAGCCCTTCCCAATGCAAGTGAGCGCCCTCTGCAAGATCGCTAACAACTTGAGGATAAGCTAGTTCAAATTGCAACTAAAGTAGCAACTTATAATGATGTACATGTAATTCACTCTGTTATGTACACCTTCATTATATGCTGCCTTAATATTGTTCTTACCCAAATGCACTTTTTGCAACTTTTGCATTTCTGAAATAAAAGTTTAACCCTAATAAAACATTTTAGACCCTTGTTTTCGGATTCAAGTTATGTTTAGCAAAGTAAACAATAAAGTAAGCAGAATTTGATTTAACTCGATACAGTACAAAGTGTGTTGTTTTTTAGACAAGTCTCAAGCTATTATAGCGCTATTGCTGTCCGAGTTGTTTGCATATATCTCCATGGCGAGGGTGGCCTTCTTTTTTACTTCGAGGTACTTATATAAACCAAAATCTAGCTTCGGTGGGGTCTGCAAGAAGGATGTGTGCACATGTTCACTCGAACTCCGACATATGCTGAGCAGTACAAGTACCAGTTTAAGATTTCCTTTCATGCTTTGCTCTCCCGTCTATGCAGATATGCTTGCAGTCGAGCACCAATCGATGCGAAGTACTGTACATTCAAAGAACGCCACAAATCGCTGCACCGGGATCAGCATGGAATCAGGGAATTCCCGTAAGCTACGGCACAGGTCCGGACACCAGACAGGAAACGTGGCTTCATACTGTCGGGGGCTGAAGCACTCGTCGGCTGCAGACTTGGTTTCGTCACGCTTCCCCATACGCTGGCAAGATGAGGAGAGGGTTCGTGCGAGCCGTAGGTGCTGCTGTTTTCACCTTGCTGTCCACCTTTACAGCGTCCACAGCTGCTCATGATGCTCGCCATCTCAAGACATCGCTGTCCGACTTGCCGTCCTTGAAACTCCATGTGACGCTTCAGCGGAAGGCCTTGGAGCTCCATGGAGCATTCGAGTTTAACGTCTTCGCCAACCCCGTGGTGTCTGCTGACGGGCTTCGAGTGCGTTACGACGGCTATGCGACGTTCGTCGAGGGCCACTCGCGGTTCACGTACGCGCTAGTGGATGGTGCCCCTTACTTAATGACAAACGACAGCTCGTCGGATGCCCCCACCGTTGATTGTATTCCTCCCAGCACACTTCCGTTTGATGCTATCCTCCCTGCGGTAAACGATGCAACACCCATACCAAGTGCCTCAATTGGTAGCGCTCCAATCGAGTGCGAGAGTGGGAACCTATTCAAGACTTCGTTTGCGGGGATTCACTACGCAATCTGTGTATCAGATGACTCTGGCTTCACTGCGATTGCTAGCGATGTGACTATTGACGTGGATTATCTCGACGCTCCTGTAAGTATCCCACCGATAAAACTGGAGGACGGATCGACGTGCGGTGTCTTAGCAGAGCCCACAGAAATGACGGCTACAGCACTCGCGCTGTTAAGTGGAGACGAACTCCCCGTCAATGATCGAAGAAAGCTCAAAACAGAGTCCCACATGGCAATTCAGTCGACTTGTTCGTGTAAATCGACCCCTCGTCCGTGTATCTTCTACCACGGTTTGGGGAATGAGAAGGACGAACCGACCGTGCAAGACTCTTCTCGTCACTTTGGCTGGGATATCATCAATGATCACGCTCCGTGTTGTACTACGATCAAGTATGCGGCACTGAACACAGTCGACTTCGCGTGGACCGACGGTTCCCTCCAAAAGAAAGTCTGTGACCGCGCGCTGTCCATGTCGCCAAGTTCTGACTTGGGTTCGAATAAAATTAAAGACACGATCGTAGTGACCCACTCCATGGGCGGACTGATGTTCGCGGGTGCACTTGCTAACAAAAAGTGTAGTCTTGATAAAAGCTCGACGTGGATCGGACTGAGTCCTCCAATGACCGGCAGTATGTCGTCCGATTATCTCATGGACTTCTGCAACGGGGAGGTTCGTAACCTCATGTCGGACTTGCTGTTCGACGGGAGATGTCCCGTACCACGGTCCACGGCGTCTGTGGCTTATAAAAACGAGAAATACAGCACTAAGGAGCACGATGAGGCGTACGACGCGGCTCAGAGAGTGTACCGCAAGCGCGTCTACGCTGCCATGTGCAGTAGTTCGTCCGTCGGCAACATTTCCAAGTACCAAGCAAAGTACATGGTAGGAGGCCGAGTCATCCCGCACAAGTCGCTAAAGAACGACGGACTGGTCGAGTTCCACAGTTGTGCGGGAGGGATGGCGCCCTCTAAGTTCGGGAAAACACCCTACGATCGGTTCTACCGATGCGAGCTCAACCACGCGGACACGGCGTTCAAAACGGGAGATGGAATTTTTAAGACCACTGTGCGCCCTGTGACGTGGTTTGAATGCTTGCTCTGAAGGTTGGCAACTACTTATGAGTAGTAACAGCTAACATGTTGGAAATATATAAAACAATTGAGCAGCAACGACTACAGAATTTCATGTATTGTATTCTACAACAAGCATTTGAACCATTTCGCTGGCTTCTGGGAATCCTTGAACCACCCGTCGCTCGTCAGGAATACTGTGTCTGCGTGGTTCAGTTGCGGTTTGTAGAACGTATCCTTGTAGCTCGAGCCAAACTTGGACTTTTCCAGACCTTTAGCACAGCTCTGGAACTCCACGAGACCGTCGTTCTGTGGCGACTTGTGTGGGATAACGTCTGCAGCCACAAGCATCATGGACTGGTACAAGGAGATTACACCGCGAGGATTGTCACTGCACATTGCAGCATCAATGTTCTCTCGGTACGACTTTTGAGCGGTAACATACGCTGCATTGAGCTTCTTGGACGCGTATTTGTCGTTCTGATACATAATAGATTGTCGAGCTTTCGGCATGGGGCATTGGCCCATGAGATCCAATAAATTTGTAGCCATTTCGCTGACTTCATCGCTGCAAAAGTCTTGGAAATAGTCCGAAGCCATATAGGAGAACTCAAAGCCACCCATGTCGAGCCTTTACCGAAATTGCATTTACCGGTTGCTATGGCCATCGACATGACAAGTCCAGCCATCGAATGTGTGATGATAACAGTGTCTGTAATTCTCCCTGCTTTCACGTGACTGATGTCGCTAAATCGGAGTGCTCGGTCGCAGAATTTGTTTTGCAAAGTGTTGTTTGTCCAGCTGTTGTCCATGGTGTTCAAGATGGCGTACTTCACGGTAGAACAGCAAGGAGCGTGTCTGTTCATGTTCCCCATCCTACCGCCCGCTTTCTTTGTGCGCGTTGCCAATTCCGTGGAAGAAGATGCACGGACGAGGCGTAGACTTACACTTACACGAAGACGCTTCCATCGACATGTGCTCTGCAACCTTGAGCAGTCTCGTGTTATTAATACACGTCGGGATGATCCCTCCAGTTATAAGTGCTAACGCTGTTGGAGTCAAAGATGTCAGTGTAGCCACGGCAGTACAAGTGGCTTCTTCTGTCCTCGGAATCTTTACAGGTTTCTCCAAATACTCGACGTCGATCGTGAAGTCACTGCTGTATGCAATAAATTCAGACTCGCCTGTCACGCAGATAGCAAAGTGGACTCCAGCAAACGTTGTTTTAAACAGGTTTCCACTCGCGCACTCGACCGCTTCGTCGCCGATTGACGCACTTGAAATGGGCGTCGCATCGTTCAGTGCAGGTAGGATGGCGTTAAATGGAAACGTAGATGATGGAACACACTGGATGTTTTCCTTATCTCCATTCGTTGACAAGTTGCCGACCCCGTTTACGTAGGAATAAGTGAAGGTGTTGCCTTCCTCCTTAAAAGTCGCGTAGCCATCGTACAACACAGCAACACCATTTGCTGACACGACTGGGTTGGCGAAAATGTCGAATTCAGACTGCCCGTGTGGAAGTTATTGGCCAGCATGGCGATCAGACGCCGAGTCGCCGAAGGCGGCGAAGAGTCGGTAGAGGCCAGACAGATAAGTGTGTCAACACAATAAAAGACTTACTTTCATTAAAGCAATAAGAAGTACTAGAGTAAAACAGATCCTACGAGCACTTGGATAGAGTGCACCAGCAGGCAGAGGCTGTCTGCCAACCAGTGCGATCAGGACTTGAAGGCAGAAGGGAGAGATGCCGTCAGTCCGAGGACGAGCTCGCTTCTTCTTCTGCCTCAAGACTGAGCACAAGTCTAGAGAATAGGTAGTTAAGAGTAAAAGTAAATAAACTGTTTTGAGAGCTACTCTACAGCGTTCATTCTAACAGAAGTGACATGGAGTTTTACGGACGGTGCGTCGGTTAGTGAAGCTGCGTCTGCAGACACCATTATTACGTGTAGAGTAAACAGTGCGGCAATGGAACACAGTTTTGCCCAAGTCATGCCTGAGTTCCGAAATCAAAAGTGGCGTAGCCTTTACTTGTGGAGTTGTTGAAAGTGCAGTACCTGCAAAGCATCATTGCTTTTTGTTTACCTTTCAGCGCAGAATAATCTTTTTCTTCTTTCTAAGCTAAAAAGTACTAGAATTATAGATGACTTAATTGCTTTTTCAAAATGAAATACTATTTAAAAGTCACTTTCTAAAATATATTTATCCCGACCTGTATACAATTAACATTTCATTTTGCCGATGAAATTCTTGCTGCTTTATCTACAAAAAGGGATTTCCTTCACTTGATTCTTGGAGTCGCTACTTGTATCCAACTCTGACAGCCAGGACTGCTTACAGTGCAGTTTTCTTGCATGACGTCAGACCTCTTTGAAACGTTATGAAGATGACCTTTGAAGCTCGCCGTGCTTACCTACGCGCACTCTTCATTTTTTAGCCTCCGTAACAGGATCAAATTATACTTGTCCTGAAAGCGTGATTTGTTGGAGAGTCATGGTGTTTTCACACATGCCAAATTCGTGAACAGATGAGTTGTTTGTCAAATGTCTAAAACATCATATCGAACAAAAGGCTCGCTTAATTTCCGCGATCTGCTTGCTTGTAAGAAACCAGTTTTGGTTAGGTTTGCAGTAGCGCTATTCAAAAATCGAAAAAATAACTTTGACGGCAATAATAAGAACACTATTTATTATTAGCGCAGTTTGCTTAAAAAAAATAGAGAATTTAAATTCCCATTAAAGTACCCCAAATAAGTAGTAGTGAAGTCTAGACAGCCGTATGCAGCTGATCACCTCTCAAGTACTATCAGGGTAGTAAAAACGTGGTTTCTCTATTGATTCATGTCATTCTGTTATTTACTAGCTCTACGACACCAAGCAACAAGCCTCTGCTCGCCTCTCACATTTCCACGATGCCATGGAGTGATGAAATCTGTGCTTTCGTTTTTGGAGATGGTCCCGACGACGGCTACACCTGCAAAGTTTGCAATGAAGCTCGTAAGCAGGCCCCGTAACCGGTTACTCCAACCTCCTATTCCATTTTTCCACCAAACACCCTGTCTATCTAGCTGAGATGGTATGACGGTGTCACACAGCACCTTGCGCTAGAGGAAGTTGGCTTCCGAGAGCTTACAAACTCTCAGTGAACGGCAGTTCACAGGTCCCTTTTTGCATAAGGGAGCGAAGTGACCAATTTAAGGGAAGTTGTAAGCTAAATATATTTATAGGTAGGCTAATCTTGAGTTATATTAGCAAACTATGAGTCAACTTTACAAAAGCAATGTCACTAGCCAATGGTTGGCCTCGGACAATCCTGGTACCACGTACCGGATATCCCGAAGTGTGACGTGTCACATTTCATGTAACTAAGGGTACACTTGGAGCTACGTACTCCGTTACATCCTCCCCCACTTAGGTTCGGTTTACCGACCAATCAGAATGAAGAAGTGTACGTCAATGTCAAAGTCGAAATACATCGACTTGGCTGCGCGAGCGCGGTGGAGGCTCACTTTACAGTTAGAGCCTCGAGCTGCGGTTGAGCGCTCTTCTTCTCGGTCCCCACATCGACCTTTAGCATGACCCGTGGCACAGTAAAGAGTGGTGCGAAAACACGCTCCAAAGCGCTAGAAAGGCGCAAGCCAGGAGCACTAAGCCTCACGGCAAAGGCTCTGCACTTTAGGATGATTCTAAGATGGCCTCGGAGACGATCAGCGCATTTGGAGACGCGGCTGCGAGCAAGCGTACAAGCAAACGCCACAGCCCGTCACCTTCCGTCTCACCACATAACCATCCGAACTCGCGGCTCGCTGAACGTGAGTTCAATTCGGGCACTGAGAACGAGGCCGAGTCCGGGATCACTCACGATGCCCCTGTGGGCTCCGTTGGATGACACACTCCAGTGCCCAGCGAGCACGACTACGACAGCGTGCACTCGCGCGCTAGTGACCACGGTGATCACAGCCCCAGGACGTCTGTACGCTATGAGAGTCCTGCCGTCAAGGCTAAGGGCTCTCCCAAAACTGGCGACGAGGGGGAGAAATCGCTCAAACATCGCTTGCTCGCCGAGGGTCTTGCGCGTCCCAAGCCCGTCAAGCCCGACGGCGCCAAGCCCTCTAAGAAGCGCACGGCTTCGAAATCTCCACTCTGCGAGGAGAAGGAGACTGGGTACTCCAATCGGAACCTCTTCGGCTCCTCGGATGAAGAGGAAGAGGAGAGTGCTATCCATGAGCCCCGGTAGATCACGAACGACCTCGATCAGCAGCTGGAGGACTTCCAAGCTGCCCAGCGCATGCGCGGGGGTCCGGTGGTGACACCCGCCAACCAGGGAGCTGCCATCAACTCAAGAGGATATTGGCCTCCCGAGGAGAGCTCTGGGGCTGACCTTTTTCTGGAGTTCCCTGTCGCCCCTCCTGACCTTATCGGTGGTCACACTTCTAAGGGCGTTTATGAGCGCTCCCAGATCCTGAAAGAGCCGCTGTTCGCCGACAACTTGAAGGCGGCCTGGTGCATGCTTCTCGCGGCACACCGAATCCCTCTGAAGGTCTTCACGACCTGTCGTATAAAGCCCGAGAATCGGGGTGGTAACTACTCTCTCTGGGGCTACCCTTGGAATCTTCCCAGGAGCTGTCCCAACTGGAGCTCGTGTGAGGACATGGTCTGGGCGTGGGTTGCGTCTCTCAAGTACTCGCCCTCGGAGTTACGGGAACGCCATGAAAAAAAAACAGATGCTGTCCCGCATCTTGGACCAGCGTGATCTTCGTCTACCGTTCGACCACTTGGTCAGCAAGCGCATGCTGCCAAGGGACATTCTGAAGCGCGCGGCTTCTAGTGCGGATACACTTGTAGAGTCGTCTTGAATTGCTCTACAGCTTGTACAGCTTCATCTTGGTCAATAAGAGCAAATATCAACTCGCCACTCAGATATTTCCGTGCTTGGTTAATGAGTGAGTTGCAGATCTCCCGCATGAGCACCACGAGACGAGCCGGGGTGTTGTGGTGTTTGGCGTTCTTCCATATCAAGAGAATAATGTGAAGCATCGGCTTGAAGAGCTCCGTAAGAGCTGGAAAGTCTTCGTCGTTGTTGAGGCGAATGAACCATTCCTCCAGCGTACGCAGATACTTCATGTTGTCATTGGCCTCGATACGAGCCGTGAAGACTCCCTTTTATTTACACAGTCGAGCAAACGTGGTGCAATACGTACGATCCAAAGCTGTGAGGATCTTGCGCACTTTCTTGGACTGAAGCTGGTCGAAAATAGAGTTGAGGTTGGCAGCTTTGAGCTTCCAGAACTCAATCTCGGCATCGGGAGTTGGGTGGAGCCCTTACTTGAGTAAATCCTCGGGGTCTTGTTTGAGCACATTTTTGATCTGTTTGGTCCAGATGACGATGGAGCCTTCGAGTAGAGACACTTTATTGCTCAGATTGGTGGCGTTGCCGTCGATAGGAGGCAGCGGGAGACACGTCTCTCCTTTGGTGACTCCATTGATGATCGATACTGACGCCATATAGGAATGGTGGCTCCACTGATGATCGATACTGGCGCCATGTAGGAATGGGAACGGAGTATCGTCAACGTCCGTACCCCGTTCGGGCAAGAAGCTTCGGACTACTAATGAAGCTGCCGCCGCTTCTGTTCCTAGATTGCGACAGCCTTCGGGCGTCTATCAGGGGCCGCTCAATCAGCTCCCACGAGTTCTCGGAGTGAGCATAACTCCTCCACTTCACTAGGAGCTGACGCTTACCGCGACGCTGTTTCTCCTGGAAGATCCGCTGCACGTGGTTGTGAACTTCTCCATTCCGGTTAAGCAGGGGCGGAAATGCCCTCGTACGAGTACTCGGCGCCTTCCGAACGCCACTCTCGTCCGCGTACTTCTTCTGCGGGTCCGACACACGGCCCTGGGGTCGACCGCCTTCATCAACGCGCCCTCGTGCTTGAAATTGCACTTGGCTTTGGGAATGGCCGAGATGCTGCCACCCAGGGCGGGCATAAGGGCGTGCTCGCTCGTCTTGCCGGCCGCCTGGACCTGTTGGAGCGGGAGGTCTCGAACCTGCATCTGCGGGTGGACCGGCGGGCCTCTTTTTCCGATCTTGACGAGGCCATCCGCATGATCCGACGTATCGAGGCTCTGCTTCATAGACCAGAGCCGCATTCGGTGCACTCCCAGTCGTACACGTATGGTGCGTACCCGACGTACTCGGCGTATGGCTCTGGGGTCCGCTCGTACGGGGCCCCTCCGGTGTACGGCCTCGACCGCAGCCTTGCTGTTCAGCCCGAGGATTAGGTGCCTGCTCCGACGTCCTCGTCGACGGCTGTGACCGGCCTTCGCTTCGAGGGGTTGATCCAGATGGGTCTGCGAGTCAGCAGCCCCCTGCGAATCATGATACCGCTTAAGACGGCCAGCGTAGAGCGGCCGGTGCGACGCCATTGACTTGGGCAGGTCGATGGTGTACGATGCACCATGCCTGGCCAGGACAGCGACCGGTTCAACGAAGCGGTACTTCAGCTTGTTGCTGTCGACATCGCTTACAGTGTCTAGGCGTAGGTTCCTCGTGTCTAATAGCACTAATTCACCCACTTAAGTTTCCTCTTCCATGTTAGTAAGAGTACCCCTTCTGTCTGTCCTGGTCCGCTGCCCTGTCGTCCCCGACCCTGCTGATCACGCTCAGCGTGGTATCCACAAAGGATTTCACTTGTTTCCGCAGCGAAACTGGTCTCATGTCTGAGGCCTCGGAGGAAAGAACTTTCCGAGCCTCTACCTCACTTAGAATGGTGGGTGTTCTGACTTCTCGAAGCATGAGAGGCACTCTTGGCTGACGGAAGCCATTCAAGTAGAACGGCGTGAAATCCGTGGACGCGTGCACCGCGTTGTTGAGAGCAAAATCAGCAACCGGAAGCTGTGTCGGCCACGTACCTGGAGCTTCCGCGTACGCACTGCGCAAAGTGTCTTCGAGTACTAGATTGAGACCCTCCGGCTTGCCGTCTGTCTGTGGGTCGTCCGCAGTGGACATCAGTAGACGAGTTTACAGTAAAGAGAAACAGCGTTTTCCGAAACCGCATCCGTGCGCTGCGGGTCTCGGTCCGAGACAATCGTCTCCGGGAGATCGTGATAGCGGAAAACGACATCGACGAACAGCCTCGCCGTCTGCTCGTCTGTGACGGTAACTGGTACTGGAGCAAGATGTACTATCTTGCTCACGAACACCAACATCCCGGTCTTGCCGTGTAACGGGCCAGGTATTTACTCCGTTACTTGCTTACACTATAGTGTTGAGGAAGCTCGCAATAGGACGACTGAGTCTTAGATTTAAGGAAAAATCAACTCTGACTTTATTTTAGGACCAAGGCCACAGCCCTGGCCACTCCAATACACGTCATAGTCCAATTGGCTAATAATGGGTCTGGCTCCCCATATATCAGCCAATGGCATGACAGCATTTCAGCACACACTAGTCGTGTGCTGATGCACCTACCTATGTAAAGAAATCTACCTACTTAAGTAATGGAGGGTGCCGTGTCCGTCGGCGGGAAGCCTAGAGATGAAGTAAACACTCATCGACTTCCAACAGTCAGCCGGAACAGGCAGGCTCTGAAACGGAGCCGAAACGTGTCCTGCAGATTTAACCCGCTGACATGTTTCGCATGTCTTCATGTACCGGACGACCCACTTGTACATGTGGGTCCACCAGATGACCTGAGGGAGGTCTTCTCACGACCCAAGTAGCCACTGGAGGGCACATCGAGCGCCTTCGCGAGGATGTCGAACTTCAGATCCTCATCGTTGGGTACGACCACCTGTGAAAGTTCACTAGGCACCACCCTTTAATAGAGGATGCCATCCTTCAACTAATATCGGCGAAGCCGGGAGCGCTGTCGCGACGAAAGCCAGTCGATTTCTCGGTTCGCGTGAGTTCCTGCGGCGAGGAACGTGACGATAGGGGCGACAGCCGCATCGTCCCAATACGTCGATACGCGTATCCGATCATATAGATCCGTTGTCACCCGTGTGATATGGGCCAACTCGTAGTCTGGACGCCCAGAGAGGGCGCCCGTAAGCACGTTGAGCTTGCCCGGCTTGTCCTCAACGCGGCCGTTGTACTCCGCGAAGAAGGACAGCCACCTCGCCATCTGTTGGAAGAGGTGAGGTGAATTCGTCGCCGTCCTCAACGATGGGTGATCTGTGTAGATCACAAAGGTCCGTAAGTCCGGAGGATAAAACTGAGACCTCACAAAGGCATACTTCATTGCCAGGAGCACCTAGTCGTGGACAGGGTAGTTCTGTTCGGTAATTTTGAGCTGCCTGGACTGGAACGAGATGACTCGTTTATGTCTAGCCGTGTCGGTCGGCAGCAATGCACAACCGATGGCATAGTCGGAGGCATCTCAGACGACGCTGAACGGCTTCGTCTCGTCCGGCAGCGCCAGGACAGGAGCCTCTAGGAGACTGGCCTTGATGCTGTCAAAGGCATCCTGGTGCTCTTGCTCCCAGTGCCAGTCTTTCTGAAGGAGTCCCGGCAAAGGCTTAGCGAGGCCCGCGTACTCTGTGCTGTACCTGTGGAGGTAGTTTCGGGGCAGTGGCCATGCCGCTATGGCATTGACCCTGTCTGGGTCAGCCCGAACGCCCACGTGCTGACGAAGAAACCGAGAGCCTTGCTCTCCGGTGACGCGAAGACTTACTTGCCGATGTTGGTGTACAGCTTGTTTGTTCGCATCACGTCCAACACTCGACGGCGGTGCCCCAAATGTACCTCCATGGCCGTCTTGCCTCCCTCGTCACGGCTACGGACGAATATGTCGTCGAAGTACGTTTGTAGAAAGGCGCGCGATGGCCAGAACAGTTGCGTCACCAGGTAATTGAATGTCACCTGGGCGTTAGACAAGCCCTGCGGCATGACGAGCCACTCCCGAAGCATGCCGCTTGAAGTGCTCACCGTGGTGAGCGGGATGTTGCTCTCGCGCATCCAGCTCTAGTAGTATCCGTCTACCAAATTCAGAGCACTGTACCGTACACTTCCGGCCATGTTGTTCAACAACCCATCCTTTCGTGGATTTAGCGACTGGGCTGACACCGTCGCGATGCTCGGCTTGTCATAAACGTGAGCTAGACGCCACTTCCCCTTCGGCTTCCGAATGCAGTAAGTCGGCGTCGAGTGCGGGGACTTTGACTCCTCCACCATGCCTGCCTTTGCTTTCGCAGTGAAGAAGGCATCGATGACCTCGCACTGTTTGCGTGGAAGATGTCATTGTCTCGTGACAGAGTACTTTGTGCCAGGCACGAGATTGATCTCATGCCGTACGCCTTGATCCGGTGGGAGTTGGGTCGGTAGGTACTTGTTCACCACGTCCGCTTACTCCGTCCCTAAAACAAAACTGGATCTTGGGATTCTTCAGGATCTCAGACCCCCCCCCCTGACGCTGCTTGTTCAGCTCTTCGAGGTCGTTCTCGTCCAAGACAGAGGCGAAGTTCAACCCTTACCGCGTGGCCTCAGGTCTTATGAGCACCATCTCGGAAGCCTTCCCCTTGAGGTTGGCCAGGAAAGACTAGTCCGTCATTTCCTCGAGGCTCAGTATCTCCGCAACCTCTATTAACGGCCCCAAGTGGACACCAGATACCTTGACGGGTAAACCGGTCTCGTCATCGTAGATATGATTTCCCTCTTCCACCGCCCGTGTCAGAGGAGCCCGGGCCATGTCCTCCGAGTCGCTTGAAGAGACGTCGATCTGAACGAGGTTCAGACACGACTCTCGTCGGCGCCTGTGACGTGGAACTTCGTAACCCACGTCTGGGGATGTTATAGCGCCGACATCCGAGGATATCGAGGCCTCGTGTGATACTATGTTACCCACACAGGAAGCGCACCCCTCGTCTTCCTCTTCCCTTAAGGTCTGGTCGACCGTGTGTAAAACTCTCTTACCCACCTTGTACACGCTGTTACCAGGGGTTCCGAAAACGTTATTTTTATTAAATGTAAATATTATTTGCAGTAAAATAATTTTTTTGCGAGCTCTCATTTCAAAATCAAAATAATTTATTCCGCGCTCCCTCCAGGCAATAACCTTTAGCCGAGCTCGATGGAGCCCTACGGATCAGCCGTCCAGCTTAACCGCAATCTATAATCGATCTGCCGCGCTCTTTCCCTCTCCTTTTGATGGTTGGTCGCTGAACCAAGCCTACTGGAGCGCTGCCACAGGCCGGAAGGTTGTGCTTGGTGAGGCTCCCACCAGCTAGACGAGTATCAGCCCACTGTATATTGCATGCAATAACTCCAGTAATATTTGCACCGTGTCTACAACGGACACGCGATACTGAGGACTGCAGCTGCAAGAAGCAAGATGACAAGCCCAATCTTGTCATTCTGAAAGTGACCTCGAAGCGAAAAGGGGTGTATCGTGCTTTGGTTGACTCAGGTGCGTCGAACAACTTTGTTCGACTTTAAAGGCTCCCGAAACTAAGCTTCGAGGAAGTAAAAACATATCATAAGTGTTTTGGAGGTACGGTTGGCAACAGGTAACACCGTAAGAACGGGGAAGCGCGTAGGGCGCGTGCGCTTCGCAAATAAACACCGGGTGTTTGTGGAGCATCTCATCGTCCTGGAGCTGGACGAGACGTTCGACTTGGTATTGGGCATGCCGTGGCTTGCACGGCATGATCCAGCGATCAACTGGAAGAAGTATAAACTTGTTTGCTTCGGACGCAACGCGACAGAGAGCGATGCCCTGTCAGTGTCGCGCATGCAGCAAGGTGCATCCGACCCCACCGTTAAGAAGGCACTTTACGATGAGGCCTCCGGTGCTCATTCGCAGCTGGCAACGACTGAGGCAGGCGTTGGGCTGTCTCAAAAAAGGAAATCAGATTTGAGACACATTCAAACTTCAATGGCCCTGTCAGCTCGGGAAGTTGATCGATCAAGCATGAAAGAACTTCAAGTCACTGGCAATAGCTGTGACGGTGGTAAGTCGGTTCCGGGGACTGACGCATCAGATATGCAAGGGACCCCAGCTACAGATAATAGCTGTGATGTTGGCGTGCCAGCTCTTGGGATTGGCACAGTCGTGATTGGATCAAAAACCACGAAGGATCCGCCGAAAGGCGTCGAGGTGATGACAGCGGCATTATTAGGGGCTTCTTTGTCGTGGACTGGGTAGTTCTTCTCGGCTGGCTTCAGGTGTCGCGACTGATAGCTGATTACGCGTTCATGATCGTCATCATCGAACTGCATCAGCGCACACCCGATGGCAAAATCGCTCGCGTCGCAGACGTCGTGAAATGGCTTCGAGTCATCAGCAAGCTTCAAGATCGGCTCAGACACTAAGCTCCTTTTCACCGAGTTAAATGCAGCTTGGCGTTCCGATTTCAACTCCCAGATCACACCGTTCTTCATTAGCGAGGACAGCGGTTGGGTCACTCCAGCGTTATTCTTCGTGTACTTGTACAGGTAATTGGCCATACCAAGCCACTGACACAACTCAGTGGGGCTTGTCGATGTTGGCCAAGCACAGATAGACGAGACCTTCTCGGGATCCGCGCGTACACCGCTCTTGCTCGCGACGTAGCATCCCAACACCGGAATCTCCGATGCACAGAAGACACATCTATTAGGTTTGCGTAGGTTTTGTTCTCTCGCATCACCTGGAAGACTTGTCTCAGGTGTTTCAGGTGTACTTTCACGGCACTCAGGTTGCCCTCAGCGCGACTGTGCACGAAGATGGCGTCGAAGTAACTTGGCGCGACGTCTCGGACCGGACGAAGCAATGGGAGACCACGCGTTGAAGGTGGCAGGCGCGTTCTTCAGACCCTGTGGCATCCCGAGCCCCTCCCAGAGCATCCCACTTGGTGTACTCACGGCGGTGAGAGGTAGATCACATGCTCTCATCAGAATCTGATAAAAAACACTAGTCAGGTCGATGGCGCTGTAAATAACGCTTCCAGTCATGGAGTCCAGTACCATGTCCTTCGGAGGGATCAAAGTCTGCGCGGGGATGGTGGTATCATTCAATATGCTTAAAGCGTACTCTCGCGCACATGACCCGCCTTCCGGCGACCCTCGAAGAAGTCGTATTTTGCTTTCACTTGATCACGGGGAAGTACCCATTGTCTGGTGACGCAGTACTTCGTCCCTGGTGCAAGGTCGATCTCGTGCTTAATACCTCGATCCGCCGGTAGCTTGGTGGGGATCGCATCCGGGAAGACACCGGCGTACTCGCGGGCGGTGCCGTCAACGGGATTGTCCGACTCTCCCAAGATCTTCCAGGAGTGTGTTTGGAATCGTTCCTCACGAGCCGTCTTAGGCTCTGCATCTTGAGGGTGCGAGCGCATACTCTGCTTTGCGGCTGCGTTTGATGACGCATCCGCCGAGACTACCTCGGTGATCAAGCACACTTGCTCGATGTCACCGGTTTTTGAGGTCCCAAAGGAAGTTCTTCCTGGACAAGTCTGCAAGGCGTGTGTTCGCAGCCTTGCGTGGCGGACTCGCGAACTTCGATATTGCGCGACCGACTCGGACCTCGGGCTATCGCTAGACGTGGCGTCTCAATTAGGTTACAGACGTCGTCTCTTCGACTTCATCTTTGTCTTCTTCGAGATCACACTCTAGACCGCTCCACCGCTACTCGACGATGCATCACCCTCCTCTAGGCGTGGGAGACCATACTTCACCGGGCCGGGAATACGCGGGAGCCCCTGCTCAACCGCAGCATCGTTTGACGGGAGCCCAATCTGCTCGACCGCCGATTCCTTCTGCGGGGACCTCTTGATCTACCACTGTCTCCTATTGTGGGAGCCTCTGCTCGACCATCCCATCATCTTCCTCGCGACACTGAGAGGGATCTTCGTCCAACATCGAAGCACAAGCCATGCAGAGAGGTCCATCGCTAGCTCTGTGCACCGCCTGCGCCGTTGCTGTTTTGCCCACGACTGTGACGTGGGGCCAGTCTCTTGGCGCCACCAAGAGGTGCGAGAAGACCTCACTCACGTCAAATCCACGTCAACGCTTGACAGATTGGGTCAACCAATCAAGCTCTGGCTGATATCGCGCAAGCCATGGGATGTCCTGGATGCGGTCAAACACATAATTTGTCTCGATCACGGAAACGGCGTTGCTGCGGAAGCCGTCGAACTTGTACGACAAGACCACACCACGCCGTGCGTCACAGACCGCATTACCATCTGCAAGTTTGACTTGAATCTTGCCCGGACCACCCGGACGCGGACGTTCTTGGGTAGTACTGACAAATACGACGCGCAAAAGAAGTTGTTGGTCGGTCCTGAGACAAGGAGCGCGCGCAGTGGTCGTCGGGCGCCGGTGACGTATAGGCTGACGATGATCAGTCTCGAGTCGCCCAGTGTAGTGGTGACATTGGTGTGTGCTTGGAGAACGGGGGGGGGCGAAGGTTGGGCTGTCACCCGAGAGATCGTTCCTTCGTTAAAGCAAGTAGAGTGCCCGCCCCAACTGGTCCTGGGTGTGTTTTCAATGAACGACCGAGGCATGTTCCGCATCGGCGTGCGCGACGACTGGAGCTGGCGCGCGGCACGCCGCCGTGCGGTGACCTTCCTTTTCCCCACCGAACACAAATGCGCAAACGATTGCTTTACCCACCGCCACCGCGGTAGGATCCGCGACGTCGATCGCTCGACGAGTTGATGGCGTCGACATCCGTGGGCTCGGGGTATACTATCGATCATCCGCAGGTATGACTACGTCGTACGACGCAGCGACCATGTAATCCTCGCGAAACGCGAGTACAAATTTGTCCGCGATAGAGGAGGGTTCATCTATGGTAAGCCAGTAACAAGTCACTCCCTCGCGCATGCCGAACACGAATACGTGGACTTGCGAGGCCATTTCGATTGACTTGGTCACGATACATGAGGCCAGAAGGCGCGGCTTTTGAATGTAATCACGCAAGAACATCTTCCCTTGCCGAAGGGCGAAGAACTCTTCACGAACGCCAGACTCATCATGCGGGGGCTCAAACGCAAGACGCAAGTCGCTCGGATGAGTTGCCAGATTTATAAAAGCCTCGGGTCGACAACCAGCTTGCCAAGGATCCATTCTTTGGCCTTCCCGGCTAACCGGGAGAGGAGGAAGGTCACCTTAGCTGATGACACCTCGATGAGTCGCGAGGCGCTTGCGATGCCGATCTTGCGGAGCAACCGGTTTAGCGGGAGCTGGGTTTCGCCGGCGCCAAAATACGTAGACGTCTTCAACTTGACGACGGTAAGTTCTGGGATGGACGCGAGGAAGTTGACACCCACCAATTCGCATCGGGGAGCTCGTGTTTCATGTTCTCTTGTGCTACAAGATGTCGCTGGTCGGGCGTAGTTGAGCTCGACAGCGATGCGACAACGGCATCTCCGGACACCACCACGAGGCGGTGAAGCCCTTCCCACTCCACGCGAGTGAGATGGGGGAATGCAGCGTGCTCCAGGGTCGCCCGGAGATCCAGTCTTAGCTCATCGAAGATTTGGTCATTGGAAGGACTACAAAGTGCTCAGGAGTAACGGGGAAGCGGTACCGTCACTAGCTTACAGTGCACACATACCTGGCCGCACAGCTTGAGGATAAGGGAGCATTTTCGCGCTGTGGTGAGTTACTAGGTGATAGGTTTCTGCAGCACATAATATACCACATCTTCAGTACCTGTAACGGGGTAAGCGATACCGTCCCTAGCTTACACTATAGTGCGGAAAAAGCTCGCAATAATAAGATTAAGTCTTAGGCTTGTGTAAAATTCAACTCTGATTTATTTGGGACCAGGGCGGCTACCCCTGGCCTCGTGTGAGCCACTCAAATACAGGTCAACACCTGATTGGTCAATAAGCGAGTCTGTTTCCCATTATCAACCAATCAGATTATGACACATTGGCACTGGCTACTTTGCCTACTTATGTAATATCTCAAGAAATATCTACCTACTAATGTAATTGGAGTTGGGCCCATTACAGGGCTCACTAGCTACTTTCGTCTGTTCTTCGCGATGTACGCTCTGATATCTTCGCCGATGGAGAGACTCAAGATAAAGGGAGTGCCGTTCCATTAAAACATTTTTTAGACTGTGTTGCTGCAACAGCAAAGGCGGCTGGTCGAGCCTCGTATTAAAGAGTACCCTGACTGCTCAAAGCGGTTCCATTTACCATCCATTTTCTGCAGCCGCCACGTTCCGACTGCGATCCCCGATGAGTCCTCGTATCGCGACCGAGTAGTGGCCTATGCCAGTAATTGCTCGTCGGATCGAAAAAAAAACAAGATCACCCACCACGATGGCACTTCGGAGATCGATTTCTGGGGTGGCATCTGGGCAACGACAAAATTCCGGTGTTATCTGAACAGACATGAGCTCGATCTGTATACGGACCACAATGCGGAGACCTGGGCTTTCACGAGAACAACGGTCCTATCAATGCCAAGCTGCCATGGTGGACGACCGAACTTTCTCAGCTGCTTTAAAACGTGTTCCACGAGGCCTAAAAAATTGGGCCACTTAAACGGTCTCTGAACGCTCTTCAAGAGGACCGCGAGTGCCTTAGCTGTCGAGGGCTCGATGTTGAAGCTGGAAACAGAAGAGTGCGTCTTGCCGACGTCTGGGGGGGCACTTTAAATGCTGCCCCAGGAGATGGGTTGAGCGAAGTTGCGGAGCCTGACGCTTTCGGGGATGTCATCTCTCCAGCGACTATGGATCGCGGAGATGAAGAGGCTGGATTAAACGATCCCGTTACGACGTAGAAACGTTTGATCTGGATTCGGAGGGGTTTGAGGAAGAACAAAGACGCACGCCATGAATCAAGGCGCTGTCGGCCTTCTTGGAGGAAGGTACCCTAGCTGTGGACGCTCAAATCCAAGTTTGGTCTCTTCGGTTGGTGCCTCAGTACGAGGTACGCAAATGAATTTAGTTGCGGCGCGCTCACCGCCGAGCCCGTATGACCCACACGAGCACGTTACGTGTGCCGGTGATTGCTTTGCCTTTCATTTAAACGGCTATATTTTTGTCATGAAGGTATGCTGGATGGTCACGCTGAATTACCCCCCCCCGCCCGGTCTCAAGCCAAAAACCTGGCCCCTGCCTGGCCTTTACTAATAATTTGTATCGTCTGTCATAAGTAGGACACAGTTTTATGAACTGCGGGAAGTTGCTCGCATCCTTCGCAATGCTCTGTACCAAACATGTTGTCAAAACCATGTGGGCTAGTCAAACTTGTGATGCACGTCGTATATACTTAATTGTGTTTTGGCTGTTTTATTTTGATTGAACAAAGGTCGAACGAAGTTGCACAGCTTTGCGCGGTGATACGGACAATTCGATTGAAAACTTCCAGCACGTAGCCATCTCATCCTCATTCGCCATCGTTTCCTCCCTCCAGTGCCGTATCGTGAACATTCGCTGCCCCTCCGCTTCCAAAACGTCAGCGGCATTCTGTGCTCCCCGCACCCTAGACATGTCGAAGCCTGTAGCGTCATCTGCTTCGGAGTCCCTCTAGTTATCGCTGTCATTGCTGCTCATGGGACGACGGCGGCGTCGTTTCTTGCCGAGGCCACGCATCTGGATGTCTCGCCCGACACGAGGACGTGGGCGCTCGTCACCGTTCTTCCACTTGATGTGCTATATATGATGGCACGTCATGCTGCCGCTCAAATAATGATTTGGTCGCACTCGATCACACAGGTAGACGCTACATAGCGTGTTAGACGATATGGGCAATTTGTCAAATTCACCACCACCCACCATTTATTTCCATTGCTGCAGGCCTCACATTAGAATCTGGTAGCACTGCCGCTGACCAACTTGTGGATAGAACAGACCTTGCACTAGTGATATGGCCGCTTCCTAACCCCCTCTCGCACTTGAACCCTCTCGGACACCAGCGTTGATAATTGAAGATTGGATCGGAGTCGATGACAGAGATATTCCCATCGGGTAAACTTAAGCTCGGCCTTAAGGTCCTGCAGGAATGGCGCATGGCCGGTAGAGTTTTCAACAGCTCAACGAGGAACATCAGCTTTGGATTGTCGGCAGAAAAAAAAACGTCTCTGTTCTGCACACAAATGATCATCATTGCTTCAATATCATCCGGCTTTCATTAAGACCCCGCGATGTTCTTCGTGACGGACGGAACTCATCAATGACCCCGTGGCAAAGCATCCTTTAGGATAGAAGGTAAATAATTTGCGCTTCTGTCCGGGCCTTATTTTAAACATGTAGTCTAAAAGAGAGAACATGTATTTTTTACACCTCTGTCAAACAACGGTTTGAGGCATTGCCGCTCGCCCTGGTATTGCCATACCCCAATACTGTTGGCGTCATCAATCAAAAAAAATTATCCCAGCTGTGGAACCTTATGTATTTCTTGAGCTTGCTCACGTCTCGTCACGTGTGTTTAAGATTATGAAAGCTACTGGCTACAACGCTTGCTTTGTCAGTCTGACAGTGCTGCTCACAACAGTCTCCGATTCACCTCCTCTGTGACCAGTATACCACGCGAGATGGAATCCAACGCTGAACTTCTTACCGACGCCGCCTTCTTCTTGGAGACTGCGAATTTCCTGGAGATGCATTCATTGGTGTCAACCGAAAATGTGGAGCCAAGCGGCACGCTAGTGATGCCTGAACAACGAGGAGCGCCATCCCTCGGGAAGGCTCGAGGGCGTGAAATCAGTGGCGAAGCAGCCATCAACACGCTGAAACTTTACCGCGAGAAAGAAAAGTTTCGACGACGCAAACAGCGGCAACGCATCAAAGACGAGATCGAAGGTCTACGGCGAAGAAGCGACGAGCTGAGTCTGCAACTCAAGAACCTCAAGCTTGGCAAGGAAGTAAAACGCACTGCTTCAAGTCGACAATTCTCCATCTGGAAAGAGGTTGCTTCGATCCAACGCGAGGGGTGACTGAAGTCAGAGGCAGAGCAGAGGAGGCTGGCCACGACGGCGAATACGCAAGCGGCCTACATCGACAATCTGCGCGGGGCGTTCCATCTTCGCCAAAAACCAGCAAGTTTGATGAGCGGAACGGAGCACACGGAGAACAGCGACTTTGGGTACTCGGAGAGAATCGACACGATAGAGCCTCGGCTTGGGATGTCGGATGTTCCTCTGTTTACGTCGCTGCTGCAAAAGATCGATGCATGTTACACCCGAGTGGACGACGTAATGAATGGCTGTAATTTGGCAACAATGGATACTGAGGAGACAAACTCAACGCATTGGCGTAATGATAATGGTGAGTTGGAGTACCACCAAAAACTGCAGAAATTTGTGCTTCCCTACGATCTAGAGAAGGCTGTTCATGTTGTCTGGAAGAGTAATGAGCTCCCACAACATCAGCGCGATCGTCAAGTGTACGACGGGTTTGGAAATCCCGGCAATACACTCGCAATCAGATACCGCCTGGTCCGGACATTGACGACCGGTACGTTTGTTTCAGTGGTGCAGCGGCTTGCTGTTCGTCGATTCTTTGAGCAGGACCGAGTTGTGAGTGTTTGGAAAGTGTTCACGGAAGGCGAGGGTATCTTTCGCGGGATGCATTCGACTCTGACAGGGTGGGGAACAATGCGCTCTCTGCTGGACGGCTCGGGCATTCTATGTGAAGTTTGCATTCGCCAATTTCCATCTCTCGTCAATGTGACACCGTCAGTTAGCAAAGAATTTCACCAGTTTCTCCAAGTAACCCTCGACGAGGACAAGCGCTCGGTGATGACTACGATCCAAGATCGACTTAGTATCGAAAAACGAGAACCCTTTCTCTAAAAAAAATCAGGGGGGGGGGCATTTTCTTCCATGGTCAGAAAAATTAACTTGAAAGGGTAAAAATTGAAGCTCTTTTTTAATATCAGAGATTTTCAAATCCCTCAGCTGAGTCTCACGTGGTTATAAATATGCATCTCAGACGTGATATGCTATATCGAAGTCACAGCACACAATGAAATTGCAAACAGCCCTCGTAATTTAAGTTCTAAAATTTATTTCGGAAGGGAATCAATTAAAACCTGGTTTACTATTTGGCCCTAACATTTTTCAAAATAAAAAGGTTTTGCTACAACTCTACGTGATTCAGAGCTCAATTAAGAAAAAAACCAAAAAACATAAATATTTCATGCGTGTTGTTTGAGCCGCCCACCTCAGCTAAGTACGGTAATGTATTTGCCAATTGTAGGCATGAATGTTGCGCGAATGGAGCTTGTTTTTATTAAAGTTTTATATTAATTTAAAAATCAATTCTACAAACGGCAACTCTATTTTATGGAAGCTTTGAAATACTAGCGAAAGCTAGAGCTAGCGATCCCTGCTTCTTATTTTCTGTGCAGCATTCTGTCCTTTTACAGTACTGCACCCCGTTTTCGTGCCCTTGGACCTTTAATAATCTTCCGGATGTGATGATTCTAAATATAAATAATATATTGTTTGCTTGCTAAAATCTGATTTATTTGTAAATCCTATATGGTCCACCCCCGCGAAAACGGGGTGCAGTACTGTACCTACCTAGTGCAAAATACAACTGCTAGCTAATGGAACGACACCCTGTGACGTTGTCAGCGGTCGTCTCTATTTGCCGTCCCTGCCTCATATTTTAAGAAACGCCAGCTAACCCCTGCGCCTTTGGCGTTGAGGCTTCGCTCCTCGAAAGAACCCCATCAAAGGGTCGATGTAGACAATGGCCTACATCATTGACCAAGTTAACAGATACCGTTGCTTAGTGGCGTTAAGTGGGTCTAGACACTTCTACGCTCGTCTATGGCCTGATTGGCGAGGGCGTCCACCATCCTGTTGTACTCGCGGAGGTGATGTTTCCAGGACATGACCGACAACTCATCTGCTGCCCTTTGGCACTAGTAATACACATTCCGGAGGTGGTCCGCCTTCGGTTGAACTCGGCGTCGGTGTTGACGCAGCACCATGCTACTGTCCCTTACAACGTGAAGAGGAGATCTTCCTGCCCTGAGGCACGCCCGCAGCCGCATGAGCAGTCCCAGCGCCTCCGCCAGGTTGTTGGTCAAACGCTTAGAGGCATAAGACATACTCCCCACCCAGCACAGGGTGGAGATCGTGACCTCTTCTCCTAGGGTCAACACTACAGGTCCACGCCACCCGGGGCCGGGGTTGCCCCTAGATCCTCCATCAAAGAAGAGACTATATATTCTCGGCCCGGACAGTCTCGGCCCTTAGGGTACCGTGCAATAGGTCCTCACTGAGGACGCCTCAGTAACTGGCGTATCACTTGCGCAGCTCAGTCGTAGAGGCTGGGCTCAAAATGATGGTGGAGATGGTACTGTACGGTGGCATAACCGTGCGCGAGCCGCGGCGTGAAAGATGCCACATGGTGCGCTTCTGATAGATCTTTGAGGGGATTGAAGTGAGCGACCCTCCACCTCCATGCGGCATGGAGATAAAGTGCCGCGCCTACTCCTTAGCATTCAGTCACGACAGCGTCGAGGCCTGAGTAGTGCTGTCGTTTCAGTTAATTATCCTCCGTTAGCAAACCGCTATGTTAACAACATCCCAAAACCTCCGGCACCTTCTTCAGCATTCATTTGCCTACGTTAACCTCCGCCATTACAAATTTTAAGTATAAATCTGTAGCACGCATCTTTGAAGCTGAGACTGCAACGAGGTCCGCACGGCGCGGACCTTGATCGTTCTTCCGAGTCGCTATGAAGGACGTCTCGATCTTGGACTTTAACGCAAAAGCTTTGAGAGAAGAACGCCTCACTTTCAAACGCGATGGACGAACGCTTGTGAATCAACTGATGAAAAAGCTACACAATAAAATATTCGCAGGTGCTTTCTGCTCTTAAGCTGACATCGAGTGCTTGTTGGACCGATACATTTATCGCTGTTATGGCTGTAGCAACGGAGTATTACTAATAGTAGTTGGTTAGCGTTGTTCTTGTGGACGCTTGCCTTCTTGGTTCGGCTTCGCGAAGTGGCGCGCTCCAAGATTTCGGCCATCAACGCGTAGCTTTTGAAGTCCTGTTTCAGTAGTCAATTAAGCCTTCTGTGCAATGTTGTCTAGAATCAGCGGCATTTCCTTGGTTGGTTTGACAGATGCAGACACTGAGTCCTCTCACGCCAGCGCTATATCTTCAATGAAATTCTTGGTCAGCGATAAACGTGTCGGGAAATTCTTGGTCAGCGATAAATGTGTCGGGACCTCACCATGTTTCTCGACGCACTGCAAATTCACGATCTACAGCTGAGGGAAGTTGATGCAGTAAAGTATGTCGCCCATTTCATCTTTGTAGAGGAGCTAAGCGTCGATCTTCTGGTCTTGGTTCTTTGAGCGTAGCGCTTATAAATCATGACATCTCACAGCTGCATCCTTTGGTGCAGCGTCTACTTCATATCGTAAATTTTAAACGGCACTACCAAGAGGCCAGAATGTTTAATCAGCGCCAAGAACTGCATTTAATGCAGAATGTAGCTTATCTGTTACGCCGATACAAGCAACATACGATTATCATGGGTCACCCGTAAATCTGTCCTCACATTTAGATGTAAGACAAAATATCTGTAAGACGCAAGACAAGGGCAGTCAAAGAGCGAGTCTAGCATCGTGTGTAGAGTCGATTGACACAATTAAGGCACAGTGCAATTATTAGAGAATGGCAATAGGGCGGCCGCTTGTAGAGACATTCGTCGCTCTTATCTCTAAAAAGACAGAAAGGAGGGGTAGTTTTCCATGAATTAAAGGTAAACAGTGGGGAGATGCTGTGGCTTCAAAGCATGCACAGGAGATGCATCAAGGCACCGAAAACATTCAGAGCGGAGATTACGAAGTATACTGGCTTTAATGTTTGTCAGCTTAAGCACGTTACCAATGTCGTCTACTCTGCTACTAGTGGCGCCTTGACAGATCGCAATAGAAATACATTAGTTTTGGATTTAACTTCTAAATCAGAGAGACCGTGCTTAATTAAATTAAATCAAAATCCGCGTTTTTATTTCAAAGCTTCTTCGTGCACCGGGCGACTTTGTTAAAAGATCAGCTGGACCTCATTTCTTCTTTCTCCGAGTCAAATGTCAGCTCTTCTACTTCTTAAGCGTCAACACACATTCTTCACTTGAAGAACTTTTTTTTCCAATCCGCGTGCATGTCTTCACGCTATACTAGCAGCACCTTGCACAGAGGAAGTGTGTAAGGGTATTTAACTACCCGAGGGGACGTTAGTCCACGTGTTTCCGGGCTCAGAAGGAGCTGTTTGCTAGTAAGACTGATGTATTTATAAGTTTGCTTAGCTTGGGTTCCATACAAACTAGAGGTTACCTAAAGTGGGGCTAACCCTAGAGCACCTGATACCGTGTACCAGGTGTCCACAAGAGTGACGGGTCACTCTTTATGTAGCCGGGAGGTACACTGGATGTACCCTGTTACATCCTCCCCCACTTAACTGAAAATCACCAGATTCTCCAATCAGAAGTGAGAGAAATAAACACATAAAGATTAATTCTCACACTGAGCAGCCATGAGATTGTCGCGGCTCTCAGTCACACCTACAGTAACTTGAGCTCTCAAACCACACTGGGTTTTAAATTCCTATGCTCACACTTTATTTGTCGTAAAGCCTACACTCAGCACTGCCTTAGCACCTGCGCTAGCGCGCGTACAGTGCTTTAGCACAAGGTGCAATAGCACCCGAACGTGTGGCATTCGCTCACAGTTCGCACCAGAGGACACGACAGTCATCGCGAGTGATGGTATCTCCCGCGAGGGACGACACCGAGAAGGGCGACACCTGCCCCAGCACTAGAGGGAGCACTCAGCTCACCTAGTTCCATGCCTTTGGCCCCAGCAGGATCCATCCTTGTGGTCGGAGCTCCACTTCTCTTCGCGTCTTGGTCGGCATACCAACGGTGCGTATGTGTCCTTCGTCGACACCGTGTACCGTGATGGTACGCAGTCGTGGTGCAGGTATTTCCCATCGACACCATGTACCTTTCGGTGCGGCCCGCCCACCACAAGGTTGTCATGTTTGGCGGCAACAGCTTCTGCTGTGCTGTTGCCTGAGCTGATTCATGGCATGTGCTCGCATCATGCACGAAGCATGTACAAGCACAGTGTACAGGTCTATGGACCCGTACACCAGGTACGCTGTGTACGTACGACACGTACCACAGCTACCATAAGTGCTCCGTGGACTTCATGTGTGTCATGCACGACGAGTTCACTTTGCGGAGCTCCTGGCAGGCTGATCGAGAGCAGCCAGTGTCGATGCACGGTATGTGCATGTAGCCGTGGTATGGAGCATATCATTTGCACCTATACCAGTTTTTGTCATATACACCATATACTTGGATGGTACCCGACCGTGGTGGGGTATATCTCACCACCATGCCACTACACCGTTGGTGTCTGACATTGACACCAAGTACTCATGCGGTACTAAACCTTGGTGATGGGATCAGCCATCACCACGGTGTCATGCTCGGCGCGGCACCTGCTTTCGTTGCCTCGACCAACACCGGGTGCACTCGTGCACCACACTTGGGTTATGGGTGTACATCGATGCCTGGTTTCGTAAGGAACTTGGTCTTACCTCAAGACCAGGGATGAAAGGTATTCCTGAGCCTCTCCTCCACTTAAGCATTAGACCATTGAGACTCTCGTGGCTTGTCATAGCCACTGTCAGCACGACGGCTACTTGCCTCATGCAAAGCCAAAGAGGAAAGGTATTTCGGAGCCTCTCCACCACTTAAACGTTGAAACTACTGAGTCTCTCGTGGCTTGTGATTATCACTGGCAGGCACGACGGCTATCTGCATCGTGTACTGCGCCGGCATGGACGGTCGCGTCGGACGTGCCGACTGAAGACGTTCAGCCCGGTGCGAACTGTGTAACCCGCCTTGGTTTCGGAACTGTTTTACCCGCCTTGATGTGTAGAACTCTGTTATACTCACCGGAAGCGCATACAGCGACTTCCATATCAGTTAAGGTCTGAGTGACCTTGCGTGAAACTCTGTTACCCACGCTTGGAGTGTCGAATGTCGGTCTCCGCAAGCAGCTTCGTTGCTTGCGGAGCTTGTTACCCGCAATGCGAATTTGCGCTACCCACCTGGTGAATTCCCTTCGGCAACACCACTGTCGAGGGAAACAAAATGTCACGTCTTGTTAGCTGCCGCAAGTCGGGTCTAACCTTGTTCATGGCGACGTCGCTTCAAGCGACTCGGAGTCCAGGGCCCGGACTTCTCTAACCCGGTCGGTTGACATCAACTCTGTCCGGCGTGTGTGCGGGTCAGCTACACCAGCCGATTCCAACACCGAAGTACGTCGCGCCGTATGGGCTACGTTATGATGTCTCGCT
>NW_003303750.1:2169133-2170151 GCF_000142945.1 Phytophthora infestans T30-4 | reverse complement strand
TGTGATGAAACACTTCCACCGGCCTTGTCGGAGGAGCCCGGGCCCTGGACTCCGAGTCGCTTGAAGCGACGTCGTCCTGAACGAAGTTCAGATCCGACTTGTGGCGGCGGCGGCGTCGTCGTCGACCTCGACCGTGACGTGGAGCTTTGTTACCCATGTCTGGAGATGTCGAAGCGCCGACATCCGAGGCACTCGTTTCCTCGTGTGGTACTGTGGTACCCACACCGGAAGCGTATTCGACGCCACCTCTTCAGCTAAGGTCTGGACGACCGCGTGTGGCACTATGTTACCCACATAGGAAGCGTATCCGACGTCTTCCTCTTCATTTAAGGTCTGGGCGACCGTGTGTGGCACTTTATTACCCACCCCGGAAGCGTATCCGACGTCTTCCTCTTCAGTAAGGTCTGGGCGACCGTGTGTGGAACTCTATTACCCACCTTGAACACCCTATTGCCAGTGTTCGAGACAGCAGCAGCTGTCTGCGGAACTAAGCTACCCGCTTGTGGATCTAAGCTATTCACTTGGCCAGCGCCTCCTCTGAGCGCTGCCACCATCAAAGCATCCTCGGAGTCGTCATATACGTCGACGACTCCCAAGCATCTGCTGGATGCTCTGGTACCCTGGCAACCCTTGCGGGCGCCCCGGGTCCTGACAGAGGTGGGAACATGACTCACCAATGCTCTGTCGGACGTCGCAGGGCGGCTGGCACCAATTGCCTTACCTCGCCAGTCGATCCAGGGCTCGTACTTCTCAAGCCAGGACATGCGCAGGATCAAATCGTACGAATCCAAGTCAAGAAGAGTGAACTGTTCGAGGCTATCAAAGTCTTCAAACTTGACGGCCAGATCCACTTGGACGTTGGGGACAGTGACGACCTTCGCGTCTGTATCGGTCGCACTGACACCGTCCCGTTGTCCTTGCTTTCTCTCAAAGCATCGGAAAGCTTGTTGCGATTACGAGCAACCGTCTGGCGGCGTGCGAAATTATTCGACGCCCCAGAATCGATCAAGATTCTAAA
>NW_003303750.1:2165460-2167084 GCF_000142945.1 Phytophthora infestans T30-4 | reverse complement strand
ACAAGATGTCCTTCGCAGCTTGGCGGCGGCGACGCGTGGCTGCACTTGAGATTGGTCTCATCGCTCACGTCCGCGAGAGGTTGGAGGCCTCAAATGCCCGCTCCTAAGCCAACCAGGCCTAAGCCGATAAGACTGGAGGTCCCCGCGTGTGAGGGGAAGGAAGGAGAGAACCTTCACTTCTGGGTCTGTGAGGTGGAGATCACCATGAAGGCAGGTCTCATCTCGGACGAGCCACTTCGGGTGGATTTTGCTCTGTCCAACCTTGGTGGACGTGCCGAACACTCGGCATACACCAGGGAAACGACATCTCCTAGATGCTTTGCATCCTGGGATCAGCTGTGGGAACCGCTTCGAGCCACGTTCCTACTGGCGAACAACGAGTCCCGCCAGCGCACACGCTTTCTCGCGTGTAAGCGTACGTGCGAGAGATGCGCACATTAGTGGCATCTCTTGCAGGGCGTCCGCTGCCTAAAGACATCAAGACAACAGTCTTTATGGACGGCCTGAAGGTCGGTTCTGCTCGCATCCATCTATTCCGGGACCAAGAGAGAGCTATGGTGGAGACGACTCGAATCGCCCTCCAGGAGGAGTACAACCACAATCTGTCTGGTACTCCTCGGGAAGAGGAACATCGCCACGATGAGAATGATGTTCCTCGGGAAGCGGAGCATCGCAGCAATGACGCTGTTGCTTCTGCTGTCACACATACCATTGATACGGGTGCGTACAGCGAACCCGAGCCCATGGAGTTAAACTCAGCCGAGAGCTTGGTCCGCTGTTACGGATGCGGCGGACATGGACACTACCAGCGTGTATGTCCCTCGCCAGCCCTCGGGAAGAAGACAGCCCGTAAACCCCAGGTCCGGTGGCGCAGGCCACTTCCAGGTGGACGAAGCCTCCACGGCCACCAGTAGAGGCGGTATGGCCAACAGAAGAGCACTAAGGCTTCGTGATGGGTGCGCCGGCTGTGCGCACCACGGGACTTAGCCCAGAGAGACGTGGTTTTCTCAAACCAGTGAAGGGCAGTGATGGGCTGCTGGTAGCACACTCGGTGTGCGGGGGTACGGTACCCCTTGAACGTTTTATGACTTCTAGGGCGTTGATACGCCGCCGGAACGTTGCTTGGCAAACCGACACCCGACTGCACTCTAAATCAGAGTGGCGGTCGTGGGATGGGCCTTGGTGGACTAGCCTTTGGTACGGTGAAGAGAGTGCCAATGGGTTTCAACAGTTTTGAACGCTAAGACTCGATTAACTTGCGCACCGCAGTGTCACTCGCAACTCTCGCCATGAACAACATGACTGTGCCGAGCATAAGGCATAGCCGGGACTTTGGTGTGGCAAAGCTGAGAAGGGCCTGACAGTCCAGGTCTATGGCGGAGCATTGGCAAGTCGTGTTTCCCACCTCCGTCATGCCTTGGGCGTCTGATACCGTGTTATCCACACAGGAAACACATCCAGCGTATTCATCTTCAATTAAGGTCTGGGCGAACGTGCGTTCCTAAGCTACCCACCTGGTTAGCGCTTATAGGCATAACCACTGTCGATGCCCGTACGGCGCGACGAGCTTCGGCGTTGGACGTTGCTGGTGTAGCAGGTCCACACGCCGGGCAAAATACCCATG
>NW_003303750.1:2162841-2165360 GCF_000142945.1 Phytophthora infestans T30-4 | reverse complement strand
TTGGATCAGCTAGAGATTGAACTGGCTGGCCCCAATCGGTCCAAGCGTCGACGTGGATTCGACGTGAGCGAAGTGTTCACACACCTCTTGGTGGCGGCAAGCGAACTAGCCCCCACTTCACAGTCGTGGACAAAACAGCAACGACGCAGGCAGTGCACAGAGCGAGCGATGGCCCCCTCTGCATGGGCTTGTGCTACGCTGTTGAGCGAAGAGCCCTCGCGGTGTGTCGCGAGGAAGTTGATGAAGTGGTCGAGCAGAGGCTCCCACAGTTTAAGACGGTGGTCGAGCAGGGGCTCCCACAACACGAGATGGTGGTCGAGCAGAGGCTCCCACAGTACGAGACGGTGGTCGAGAAGGGGCTCCCACACAATGAGACGGCGGTAGAGCAGGATTCCCGCCGAACGATTCGGCGGTCGAGCAGATTGGGCTCCCGTCAAACGATGCCGCGGTTGAGCAGGGGCTCCAGCGTGTTCCCGGCCCGGTAGCGTACGGTCTCCCGCGCCTAGAGGAAGGTGATGCATCGTCAAGTAGCCGTGAGTCAGACTCGAGCGTGGGCTCGAGGAAGCCGAAGAAGGAGTCGAAGAGACGACGCCTGAAACCTCGTCGAGGCTCCACGCCCAGCGATAGCCCGCCGATGGAATCGGTCAGCGCGCGCTCGAGTACGTGGAAGATGGCCCGAATCGGTCACGCACTATCGCAGTCGCGAGCCCGCCGCGCGAAGCGGCGGCGATCACACTTCATCCAGGCTTGTCCTAGAAGAACTTTCTTCGGGACCTAAAGGCTGGAGACGTCGAGCAAGTATGCTTGGTCACCGAGGCAGTCTCGGTGGATGAGTCAGCAAATGCGGTTGCAACGGACAGTGAACGTTCACGTCCGCTAGGTGCTGAACCTAAGTCTGCTTGAGAAGAACGATTCCAAACGCAGTCCTGGGAGGCCTTGCGAGAGTCAGAGAATCCTGTATTTGACACCGCCTGCGAGTACGCCGACGTCTTCCCGGATGAGATCCCCGCTGAGCTACCGGCGGATCGTGGGGTTCAGCATGAGATCGACCTCGCGCCAGGTACGAAGTACTGCGTCACCAGACCATGGCCACTTCCCCGTGATCAAGTGAAAGCGATCGATGACTTCTTTGAAGGCCGCCGAAAGGCGGGTCACGTGCGTGAGAGTACCTCTCCCCATTCCAGTCCAACGTTCTGTGTGAAGAAAGCTACAGGGGGATAGCGTATTGTTCACGCATTCAACAAATTGAATGATGCCACCATCCCCGCGCAGACTCCGATCCCTCGGAAGGACATGGTACTGGACTCCATGGCTGGCAGCGTCATCTATAGCGCCATCAACCTGACCGATGGATTCTATCGGATCCTGATGAGAGCATGCGATGTGCCTCTCACCGCCTAAGTACACCGAGCGGGATGCTCTGGGAGTGGCCGTGATGCCACAGGGTATAAAGAACGCGCCTTCCACCTTCAATCGCCATGTGCTTCGGCCGCTTCGAGACTTCGCGCCGAGCTACTTCGACGACATCTTCGTGCACAGCCGCGCTGAGGGCAACCTCAGTGCCGTGGACATACATCTGAAACACCTGAGACAAGTCTTCCAGGTGATGCGAGAGAACAAGCTCTACGCAACCTGAAGAAATGTGTCTTCTGCGCACCGGAGATTCCGGTGTTGAGATGCTACGTGAGCAAGAACGGTGTGCGCGCGAATCTTGAGAAAGTATCGTCTATCTGTGCTTGGCCAACGCCGACAAGCCCCACTTCGTTGCATCAGTGACTTGGCATAGTCAATTACTTGCACAAGTACACGAAGAATTACGCTGGGTTGTTCCAGCTGCTGTCCTCGCTGCTGAAGAAGGACGTGATCTAAGAGTGGAAATCGGACCACCAAGCCGCATTCGACTCGGTGAAGAGGAGCTTGGCGTCTGCGCCGATACTGAAGCTTGCTGATGACTCAAAGCCATTTCACGTCGTCTGCGACGCGAGCGATTTTGCCATCGGCTATGCGCTGATGCAGTTCGATGATGACGAACATGAACGCGTTATCAGCTATCAATCGCGACAGCTGAAGCCAGCCGAGAACGATTTGCCAGTCCACGACAAGGCGCTCCTGGTAATGCGGTACGCTCTGATCAAATTCAGAGTGTACTTGCTCGGTGAACAGTCGTTTACGGTTTATACTGATCACGCATCGCTGCGGACAGCGATGAAGAGCCCTCACTTGTCGCAACGGATGGCCCGTTAGTTATCCTTCTTCTCCGAGTACAATTTCGTTGCTCACTACAAGCCGGGCAAGAATAACATTCTCGCCGACGCGCTGTCTCGGCGTCCGGACTACGATCCCCGTGAAGCGCTAGGACATCAGGTGGCTGATGAGGACGACGACGAATGTGCGGTCTGCGTGGCGTCAGGCATCAACTTGACGCTGACCACGCCCACGCAGCGCTGGGCGAAGAAATTGCTACAGTGTACGATGACGATTCTATATATTGCGCCATCATGAAGCACCTGCGTGCTCCT
>NW_003303750.1:2140565-2162215 GCF_000142945.1 Phytophthora infestans T30-4 | reverse complement strand
CTTGGGAACCCAACTTGCTGAATGTCGGACGCGGCTCATCCAGGAGCGTGATGGACAAACAGAACGCGTCAAGCCGAATCTTTGAAGACGTTCTCCGCAGCTTCGTGACCTCGTAACCGAAGCTGAAGCTCTGCTTCTTTTCGCTAGCCGAAATTCGCACTCAACAACCGCCGAGGCACCCCTCGAACGGGCATGACGCCGTTCTTCGTGAACAAATGCTCGACACCCACGTGTTCCGGCACTTCTAGCCCGTGCCCCCCCCCCGGATACTGGCGGCTCCACCCTTGGGGGGGGAGAACCGCCTTCGATCGACATGGATGCTGAAGCTGCGGTCAGTCCTGCGGACAACGAGTCCGCGTTGTGGTCACCACCGGTTCGTGAACCGGTGTCTCAGCACGCACCGGTAACCTCACCGGTGCCAATAGGCCTGCCGGCGCACTCGACTTCAGGGTTATCTTCGGGTGTAGCCAGTGTGAACGCCTTGACTCACTCTCCGTCCAAGCAGTCCATTGAGACTCCTCGGCGTACTGCATCTCCGATAACGAGATGGACGTCGCAGAACTTGATCGATCCAGGCAGCAAGATTCGCGAGCAGGAAGTTGCCACGGCCAATTATGCACCGAAATCCTCGATGCTTCCTGCCGATCGCTCGGCAGCTGCGGAATTCGTCATGCAATGGCAATCCATCTCAAGGTTCGTCCGCGACGCACTGCAGAGCGCAGTGAACAAGCAAAAGGAACAAACTGATAAGCACGGTCGAAAGAACGTGAATGTATTCAAGATAGGAGATCGCGTTCTCCTATCGACCGAGGGAATCCGCGCTTCTGCCGTAACCAACCTCGGCGCCAACAAACTTGCTCCACGCTTCATCGGTCCTTTTCGAGCAATCAAGGCTGTGGGCGACGCCTACACCGTGGACATCCCGTCGTCACTTAGACTTCACCCGACTTTTTACGTCGGGCGACTCGAGCGGTACTTCCCTGCGACGATTCCTGACCCGAGCCAGCAGACGGAGTATGCGTCGAACGACCAGCCCGACGAGCCTGACGCGTCTGCCAGGCACGACCTTCCGCCCGCTCAGCTCCAATCTGAGTGTCTAACGCACGGATCGAGGCAGTCTCCACCTCGCCCCGGACGTACAGGGCGTACGTGTATCACCATGAAGGCCCACCACCGATAATTGTTTCGGTGGGTGACGCGCGCTGGATTGTGGAGCGTATAGTTGGACACGATGATCCCCACAAATTGGCTGCTCAACGTAACGTCCGTATTCATACTCTTCGCGTGGTCCCGACCGCGCGCCGCTATCTGGTACGTTGGATCGGTTATCCTCCGGAGCATGATACGTGGGAGCCCCGCGCCAACCTCCTCGCGACGTTCCGGACGCGGTCCACGAGTATGAGGCTAAGCTGCTTGGGAGGGAGAATTCCGCGGGTCACTCCGCCGAGACCGTGTATGAGATCGAGAACGCTCACGCGAACGACCCGTACGAGGAGGCGACAACGACGCCGTGCTCCGACGCGTGCAACGTCGGCGCGAGCCGCGGCGAACACTGACATAACTTGTCAGTGCAAGAATGAAAACACAAAGCTACCGGCGACATCGAGCCGGTGACCAGTGGGTTGTCAACCCGACACGCTACGACTGCGCCAAAAATGACTTCGATTGCCAACGACGACACGGTGGTCAACAAGTACCTGTTTTAATGACACCAGAGGTGACAACGTGATGCTCACTTGGGTTGATCAAGTGGTTTACTTCCGTCGACAAGTCTCATGTCTTCGAAATGTCCGAAGCCGTTCCGCACTGGCAGCAAAAACAACACTCGCGTGTGCGTGAGTGGATCCGCCTGGGGGGAATCGAACCCTGGCGACATGACTGGAAGCCCCCTGCATTGACCACTGCACCACGAAGGCAGACTCGTGGAGTTCCTCGTGTCCGTAATGGAAGTGCCTCAAGCTTGGAGTCTTCTAAGTCGCATGTGTGATGGCCGCTTCGTCGATGTGTGTCTTGGGAGCCGGGAGGCGCAGTCCCGGTCCTCGCAGTACATCCAGAGCTCGTGGCGCATCTGTCGATCCTGGGCTTGCCCTTGTTACCACCGCCAGCATCGCGCTGGCGCCGCCGCCCTTCGCGCTGTCTCCGATGTCTCCGCCTCGTCGGTTTTCGAGTTTTCTTTAAATGTGCTCCGTGCGCTTATGTGCGTAAGCGCAACTTAGAAAGGAGGGTGATGTAATGGGCCCAGCTCCAATTACATAAGTAGTTAGAAATTGCTTTAGTTATTACATAAGTAGGTAAAGTGGCACACGGGTAGCGTGTGCCAAGGTGTCATCATTTGATTGATTGATAGTGAGGAGCCAGACTCACTTATTGACCAATCAGGTATAGCCGCCCTGGTCCTAAATAAATCCGAGTCGAATTTGACACAAACCTAAGACTTGGTTTTATTATTGCGAGCTTCCTTCACACTATAGTGTAAGCTAGTGACCGTATCTCTTACCCCGTTACAGTGCGTCGTACACCATCGACCTGCCTAAGTCAATAACGACGCACCCGACGTTCTATGTTGGACGCCTAAAGCGGTACTTTGATCCACAGGGGGTTGCGGACTCACAGACCCTCTTGGCCCAGCTCCTCGAAGCGAGGGCCGGCCACAGACGTCGACGAGGGTGTCGGAGCAGGCACCCAAGCCTCGGTCCGATCGGCAAAGCTGCGGTCAAGACCGTAAGCCGGGGGGGGCTCCGTACGAACGGACCCCGGAGCCATTCGCCGAGTACGTTGAGTACGCCGGGTAGGCACCATACGCGTACGTCTGGGAGTGCGCCGAAGGCGGCTCCGGACGTGGCAACAGAGCCTCGATCCGTCGGATCATGTGGAAGGCCTCGTCCAGATCAGACGAAGAAGCCCGTCGGTCCACCAGCAGATGCAGGCTCGCGACCTCACGCTCCAACAGGTCCAGGCGGCCCGCAAGACGAGCGAGCTCGCCCTGATTCCCGGCCTGGGCGGCAGCATCACCGCCAGTCACAAGGTCAAGTGCAATCTCAAGCACGAGGACATAGTGACGGAGGCGGTTCAACCTCAGGGCCTTGTGTCGGACCCGCAGGAGAAGCACTCGGACGAGAGTGGCGTTCGAAGGCGCTTCTCGTACGAGGGCACCTACGCCCCTGCTTGACCAAAATGTAGAAGTTCACTTCCACGTGGAGCGGATCCTCCAGGAGCAACGGCGTCGCGGTAAGCGACAGCTCTTCGTGAAGTGGAGGGGTTATGCCCACTCCGAGAACTTGTGGGAGCCGACTGAACGGCTCCTGATTGACTGAACGAAGGCTGTCGCAATATGGGAACAGAAGCGGCGGCAGCTTCATAAGTAGTCCGGGGCTTCTTGCCCGAACGGGGTACGGACGTTGACGACACTCCGTACCCGCGCTCATCGTGAGCGCTACAAGCCGCGCGCTTCAGAATGTCCCTTGGCAATATGCGCTTGCTGACCATGTGGGCAAACCTCACACGAAGATCACGCTGGTCCAGGATGCGGGACAGCAGCTGATCTTCGCGGAGTTCCCGTAGCTTCGAGGGTGAGTACTTGAGAGACTCCACCCAAGCCCAGAACATGTCTTCACAAGAACTCCAGTTGGAACAGTTCTCGGGAAGAATCCAGGGGTACCCCAGAGAGGGTACAGACCACGCCGGTTCTCGGGCTTCTTGCGACAAGTCGTAAAGTCCTAAAGTGGGATGCGGCGTGGCGCGAGAAGCACACACCGAGCCGCCTCCAAGTTGTCAGCAAATAACTGTTCCTTCTGAACAAGGGTACGCCCGTAAACACCCCTAGAGGTGTGGCCGCCAACAAGACCACGAGGAGCGACGAGAAGCCTTAGGAAGAGGTCAGTCCCAGAGCTCTCCTCGGGAGGCCAATAGCCTCTTGAGTTGATGGCAGCTCCCTGGCTGACGGGTGCACCACCGAGCCCCCACGCGCACGCTGGGCAGCTTGGAAGTCCTCCCGCTGCTGGTCGAGGTCATTAGTGATCTCCCGGGGCTCAGGAATAGCACCCTTTTCCTCCTCCTCCTCCTTCCTCCTCTTCATCCGAGGAATCGAAGAGGCCCCGATGGGAGTACCGAGTCTCCTTCTCCTCGCGGAGTGGAGACTTTGTAGCCGTACGCTTCTTAGAGAGCTTGGCACCTTCGGCTTTAGAAGCCTTAGCACGCGCAAGACCCTCGGCAAGTGAGAGACGTTTGCGAGGATTCTCTTCCTCATCGCCACCGGCTTTAGGAGCGCCCTTAGCCTTGACGGCCGGACTCTCAGAGCGCACAGACGTCCTGGGACTGTGATCACCTTGATCACAAGCGAGCGACTGCACGCTGTCGTCCTTGTGCTCGCTGGGCACTGGGCTGTGCCCTCCCATTCAGGAGCATCGTGCGTGCTCTTGGACTCGGCTTCGTCCTCACTTCCAGAGTCGAACTCACGTTCAGCGAACCAAGGGTTCGGACGATTATATGGGGAGGCCGACCCCAACGGGCTGCGGCGCTTGCTTGTTTTCTTGCCCACAGCCGTGTCACCCGATGAGCCGATCGCCTCGGAGGCCACCTGAGTAGCCTCCTGAAGTAACGAGCCTTTGTCGTGTGGCTTAGTGCTCTTGGCTTGCGCCTTTCCGGCAGCAGCCTTGGAGTGTGTCTTCGCACCGCTCTTCGCAGTGCCACGAGGCATGACAAACGGTCGAAGTGGAGACCAAGAAGAGGAGCGCACAGACCGCTGCTCGAGGCTCTAACTGTGAAGTGAGCCCCCGCCGCGCTCGCGCGGCCAAGTCGATGTTTTCGACTTTGAGAATGAAAGTTTGTGACGAACACTTCTTCATTCTGATTGGTCGGTAAACCGAACCTAAGTGGGGGAGGATGTAACGGCGTACGAAGCCCTAAGTGTACCCCTAGTTACATGAGGTGTGACACGTCATACTTCGGGATATTTGGTACAAGGTACCAAGGTCGTCCAGAGCCAACCATTGGCTGATGACATTGCTTTTCTTTAGGGGACTTATAGTTTGTTGTTAACCCAAGCTTTACCTACCTAGAAATATACTCAGTTTACATTCTACCTTAAATTGGTCACTTCTCTCCCTTTCGGTAAAAGGGGGCCTGTGAACTGCCGTTCACTGAGAGTTTGTATGCTCTCGGAAGTCAGCTTCCTCTAGCGCAAGGTGCTGTATGACCCCGTCACACGTACACTACTACCACCTCCCATCCCATACAATGTTGATACGTTCATGTACAGTTGACACTATCATTACGATACATAGTACTTGAGTTCAGTAAACAAAGGCGTGCGTGATTATTGTGTCGCTGTGCCAAAATCAATTGTTTGTATTGGAGCCCTGGTGTAAACTGCAAAATTGCAATCGTTCGTGTAGCCGATAATAGGAACAACATATCTCCCAAACTCTAAAAATTGAGTGAGCTACAGCCACCGACGTGGGTGCGTGATCTAATGTGGCGCGGAGTGTACATGTCCGGGCACCGAACAAACCAAATATCATGACGAACGCCATGAACCAAGGCAACTTGGTCATGAGGCTGTGATGCTCACCTGCACGAGCCTGAGTGCTGCAGCGCCGCACGTGCAGTACAGCTCCCGTGCTTTGTCGGCCGTAATGTGGAGCTGTGAGTCCGCCTTTGCTAGCCCCTTGCTGTTGTGCTGTACGAGACAATTTTCCGTGCAATGTCGTCTATTGCCGAGCTAGTAGGTCATGTTACCGTCTACACTAGCCATCGCGATACTACACTGCGCGCCAAACGCGCTGCATTCTAAGCCCTGTTGATTGCTGTTGTTGTATGCGCAGGAGGTAATAGATTGCAGACTGAGTGTATTGATCTTGCGCGGTGGCCGTGGGGAGTACACGTACGTTAGACGATTTACCGTAATAATCATACTTCTATCTCATCCTAATGTAGGTGTCGTCACCTGTTCCTACTGGTCGCCGACTGGTTGCGCTGGTCGCCGATGGCTTGCACGGATTGCACCATAAGGACTGCAGCTTCAACATGCCTTCCCGTACATGAGCGAGGCCAGCATTCGTAGCTCAGGCGTCTAGAACACCTTCGTCAGTAGGTCGACATAACACGTGACACATAGTACTTCACAGCGAACACGTTTTTGCTCACGAAGAACTTGATGAAGCTCAACAGCACGTTGACACGCTTCGCCTTGCCAGAGGAGTCTTCTCCTTCCATCTGCTTGATGGCGGCCTGGTTATCAATCAGCAGAAAACACCATTGGTACCTTATCCGCAATGCCGATCTCTTCAAGGATCTCGTATACTCCGCGTAACTCGCATGCCACCAGCGATCCTGCAACAAATTCGGCCTCCATCGTCGAAATTGCAACACTTGTATGTTTCTTGGTAAATACATTACGTATAAAAATAATAAAAAATGCAACAGGACACCCAATCACCATACCGTCGAAGCACAGGACCCCACCACTCACGGAACAGCGGTCTTCAGTCTGCCACATAGTCCTTATCACTGTAGGCCTCGATAATCACTGGACTGTCACTGCTGCTAGCTGAACTTCCTTTCATGTAGAACTGTGAGTTCAATTGTGGCTTCGAGAGAGCAAACAAACCCGTCTGCTCGACGCCAGTCTGCTCTGTGGCTGCGTGGGCTCTACGCGCGACACGGAGTACGGCGAAGGCGATATATGGTGCTGTGCTCTACGCAACCCACAACAGGCTTCCTTCATACGCCTGGGAGAGTCGCACGGTTGAACTCACAATAGTACCATTCTCACTGCTTGGGAGTAATTCACGGCCAACGTCCTCATCTTTTCGTCGCAGATGAGCACACGCACTGGGTAAGCTTCGGCAGGCCCGAATATGTCACGCAGTAGCTCGGCGCAGGCTGCTTTTAGCAAAAACGACAAACAATTCGACTTTATGCGTGTAATATTGCTTTTATAAGCTTCTTTGTTTATCCGAGCGGTTTGCCGCAGCTTCACACCAGAATTAATCCTGGTAGTGTTACGAGTAGTAGTACGTACAGCCCTATAGGGATTGATTCGAAATTTTGTGAGGTTCACCGGTGGAATTGATCACACGCAGGAACGGTTCATCGCACAGGGCCGATTTTTGAGTAAGCACCAGTCGTTTCGTCTACCTTGATAAGTGGTATTACTATGTTATCCAAGACGTCGTGTGGACAGCCGACCTCTGTCAGCCAGCATTTGGATACGTCTGCATTTGATGTCTCGTCTACCTTTTGATTTAGCCTTGGTCTGGGTCATTTAGATGATCGTTGTCGTCGTGGTCTAAATTTGCTGAGTATAAAACATTTAAGGGTACTTCTAAGTTTTTATTTGATCATATTCCACACAATAAATACTTGTACAGTACTGCACCCCGTTTTTGCGCCCTTGGACCTTTGATAAACTTCCGGATGTGATGATCCTGAATTCAAATGAACTATTGCTTGTAAGCGAGAGTCTGATTTATTTGCAAATCCTATATGGTCCACCCCCGCGAAAACGGGGTGCAGTACTGTACCATATTTCTAACGAAAGTACTTAAGTGAATATTTGAGCCGATTCTGCGTTACCAGGGCGTACAGTACACGCTTTGCGAAAAGCTTCAAATACTATTTCGTACACGTGTTCGGCACAGCTAGCTAACAGGGAGTTTTCTTTGCGTGGCGCAAAATGAAATTTGAGCGATCCTTTTTAAAACTAAATAAACGATATGAAGACCACACACGGAAGTCCATCATCCTAATCCAGAATAGAAATCATACAGTAACCGTAGCTTCCACTTCCTATGGCCCAGAGGCTCTGGGTGCGAAATATCGCAAGCAGAACCATTTCAGAGTTGATATCTTTTTCTCTTGGAGAGCGATTAGTCTTTGTAGATTGATTTCTTGTTGGCTGCTGTAGTTTAAACGCTGCAGAAGCTGCAATATCGGTATTGAAAGAGTATCGCCCAAACAAAATCAATCAGTCCCGCCCGGGGAAAGTATGTGCAGCCATATTATTAGTTTAAAACCCGATAATTTGAAGCAAACGAAGTCCTGTAAGCGGTAACCATGGACCGCCGTGATAAAGCTAGAGCATAGATCTGAGTTCGGGCGGTTTGATTAGCCAATTATTGGCTTGACCGGAAATGTGCACTGACCGGAAAACCGATACATCCAGAGATTCTGATCAGATTTCATATTTAACGATGGCTGTCAAGAGTCTTGATTCAAGACTCAAGGCTTAATACAAGCCTGGTTTTGACGGCGATCGCATTGGCATTGCTTCATTTTCCGATCTTCACTACTAGGCCATGCACGTATTTATTTTTTTCGTTCTCGTCCTTCTTTGTCTCGCAGACGCCGCATCGAGTTCATTGAGATCGACGCTGGTGAGCGATGCTCCGTCGATAAAACTTCATGTTTCTTTCAAGCGCAAGAGCATGGAGCTCCACGGACGCTCCGAGTTCGATATCTACGCTACACCCGTTGTGTCTGTCAACGGTGCTGGGATGCTCTACAACAGCTACGCCACGTTCCATGACGACGACTCCGAGTTCACATACTCTGTCGTGGACGGGTCTGCCTACCTGACTACGACGGACGCCGATGATGTTACGACAGTTGTGTGCCTTCCGTCCAACACGCTACCGTTCGATGAGATTCTATCTGCTCTCAATGACGCGACACCAATTCCCAGTGCCTCGATTGGCGACAAGTCTGTCAAATGTGAAAGTGGTACCCTATTCAAGACAACATTTGCTGGATCTCACTACGCTATTTGTGCGTCGGGAGAGGCTGGTTTGACTGCGTATAGTAGTGATTTGGACATCGATGTGGAGTACCTAGACGACCCCGTCAGCATCTCAAAGCCGGACTTGACGGAAGGATCCGCGTCGTGCGAAATTGTGCAGGAGGCAACGTCGTTGACCCCTACAGCGCTCGCATTGGCTACCGGTCGCAAGGTCCCGTCCACCACTTCAAGAAAGCTGAAAGTAGAGGCGCATATGGCCATGGAGTCGACACAGTGTGAAAAATGTCCAACTACTCCTCGTCCATGCATCTTCCTCCACGGTTTAGACAACCCCAATGATATCAAAGAGTTACAGGACACCCCAGAGCTAACGAGACAGAAGTTCGGAGACATGCACGGCCACGCTCCTTGCTGCTCCACGATCAAGTACGCTGTGATGAATACCGAAGATGTTGGTTGGACGAACGACACATTGCAGCACAAATACTGTGACTATGCTCTCTCCGTGAGCGACACTAGCGATGCCGCTACTGGGACCATAGATAAGACAATCGTTGTCACACATTCCATGGGTGGACTCGTCATGGCTCACGCTCTGGCTACGGGGAAGTGTCGGTTCAGTGACACGACCTCGTGGGTGTCACTAAGTCCCCCGATGGCTGGCAGTATGGCTGTGGACTATCTCATGGGTGCATGTCATAATGAAAAAAGCGATATTACAGAGTGGCTCTTCGACTTGGTCGGCCAGTGTCCCTCAACCACGGCGCGCAAATCAACTATTTACGAGGGTGGAGAGTTCAGCTCCCCGTCTATTGATGCCGCTTATGCGGCTGCGCAAAAAGCGTATCGCGAAAATGTAGCAGCCGCCATGTGCAGTGACAGCTATGTCGGACTCTTCTCGACGTATCAAGCCACGTGTATCCTTGCGGGAACGATGATCCCTCACAAGTCCAAGAAGAACGACGGTCTCGTTGAATTCGATAGCTGTCTGGGTGGCCTTGATGAGAACCTCTTCGGTAATCACTACTTGGATACATTCTACAGACCGAAACTAAACCACGCTGATACGGCATTTCTAAATGGTGATGGCATTCTCAAGAATTCACAGAAACCAAGGAAGTGGTTTGAGTGTCTGCAGTTGTAGTTGGCGACAACTATTTTTGTAGCTGTTGTTGTTATAAGTTACTACTACAGTAGTAATAGTACTAGCCTACCCGGCAGTAGTTTAGGCTCGAACCTACTTGTAAAAATTCCAAACAAAATGAAATCCTATGTGCTTAAGTAGTTCTGTAATCAGGGTATTACAGTACAACATGTTTAAAATCACAGACTAAATCTCCACTATGTTGTTTTCTATGCCTAAAAGTGATAAGTCTACATGTAATTTCGGATCTCGATCCATACAAACGCTTGATTGTTGTTGGCTATCAATGTACCTTCGTAAACAAGCAGTAGCCAATCTATCGCGTGTTACAGCGGACACGATGTCCGACCGTAGACTGCGTCGCCACTACATCTATCGACATGGAGTCCTCGTTAGCCTTCAAGTCAAATCATGTCTTCCGTACCATTGCAAAGCTTGCGAAATACGCCACAACCAGCCCATTAAAGCAGTTCGAGCACTTCAACAAATGAAACAGTTGGCGGTGACCCGGGTCACACCAATGACCCGTATTCTGGCATAAAACATATGCATTATTTAAGTTTCTGTAATCAGGCAATGCCGACTATCCTTTCCTTGCTGCAGCTCTGGTGCACTGCAGCTTCGATCCAACGTCCGAGTTAAGCTAAATGATGTCGTTCCTAAAATATGTGGTGTCGCCTTCAATATCTGAGGTTGCCGATACTGATTGTTGTTATTGGCGTCGACTGCGTGGTCATTAGTCATCACTGTGCTGCTAGAAGTGCCCGAATTCGAATCATCGATATGCAGGCTGCTTGGTATTTGTGGACGGGGTGTCAGAAAGCGCAGGATAAATGTGAATTTTGTTGTATGAGCTTGTTGCTTCCTAGGTCATCCATTTGGTCGCTTTGCTTGCACTCCTACAGCTACTTCTCTCTTCGTACTTCTTGCACCTTTGTAAGCGTCACTAGACTCGTCCTTATTCTCGCTGAATGCTGATTCATCCGGATTGTAAGTTAAATACTCGGCAGGAATCGAGAAATATTTTAACGACAACGATTTGCGCTTTACTGCTCAGCTTTCCCAGTGCCAAGTAGCACGCTCAAATGCAGTAAGTCGATTCCGAGGCTTTTGTTTCTTCCGTGGTGCAGTCTGACTCGAGCCACCTGTGCCGCCAGCTCGTCGTTCTGTGGTAGGAGGGTCGCCAACAGTGAAAGGATCGCAGTCCAAACGAGAAATGGTACTTAATTACCTGGTGCTAAAATTAAATAATCAAATAATAGTTGGTGACCCGGGTCACCGCCAATTGGTTCATACATTTAATGTAGCTATCTACGAAGCGACGCATCTCATGATTGATTAAAATTCTGCATTGCCAAACCGTTTCATTGGCCAAAATCAATAATACCCGCTGAACTGGCCTGATCATCACTCTGACGGTACCGAGTGCGGGCATGGCTTCGTGCCCTTCCTGTCGCGCTGGTGCTTCCACGGGCATGCGCTCCTGCTCGCAGTGCGGCTTCCGCTTCACTGGCGCCTCCTCCGTCCTCTCCACTCATGCTGTGGGCAGCTCTGCCACGTCTGCGGGCATCAGCCGTCGTAATATCTCCAAGGACCGGAACAAGAAGAAGAAATCAAAAGATAAAGACAAAGAACGAGAAAAAAGTAAAGAAAACGATACTGAACGCGATGAAAGCAAGGACAAGGAGAAAATTGACATCCCATCAGCTGCTGCAGGGGAAGAAGCCGCCTTTATCTACAAGAGAATGCTCGCAGCCGTTCGAGGCGCTAATAAGGACCACGACGAGGTAGTCTCGGCCTTTAAAGCCGACTGCAAGCAGTTTGGACAGGGAGAGCTACGCGCCAGAGTCTTCTACGAGAGACTAAGCACATATTTCGGCAGTGAGCTCATGCTAGAGCACATGTTGCCACAGTTAGCGAGACTTATCCCGGACGACAAGAAGAGGAAGAAACTAGTTAAAGTTCACGTCAAGAGCAAGCGAGCAGGAGGCGTTACTGCCTTAAGCTCTGGTGTAGGCAGTAAATCTTCCTCTCATGCGCGACGACCAGTCTCCAGCTCTGGCGTGGCTCCCATGAGACCGTCCGGGGACAGACGACCATACTCCGCGTCTGAATTAATTCGACGTGATAGTATTGAAAGCGATACGTCCAGTAATACGAGCGGAGAGCTCGTTCCTGCGCCATCTACAGCACCAGCGTCCAGACTGACTATGAATCGGTATGCCGACAACCCCAAGTGCGCTATCTGTAGCGAGGTTTTCGAGATTAAACGACGGAGACATCATTGCCGCAAATGTGGCGCGAGTGTGTGTCATTCCTGCTCTCCCGCGAGGATGTTGATCTCACCCGACCAAGTAGCGCACGAGAGCATGAAGAAAAAGTACGATCCAGCTCACCCACAACGGGTCTGCACGATTTGTGCGCCGATTCTACAGTGTTTCCAGGACGGATTGAACACTCAATACGCCAATTGTCATAAGGAGAACCCACACGAGGCTAAATCGCGCCTACACCTGCCCTTTAGTCGGTCACTGGAGAGCGCATGTCGCTCTGCGGCTGACATTCTAGGCAACTTCTTCCGCCCAGACTTTGGTGCAGATAGCGACCGCTACATTCCCGTAAACTTTCTCAAAAGGGCACAAGGCATTGCCTTCCTCACCGTTATCAAGGCAGGACTGCTTATTACAGCCAAGATGGGTACAGGTATTGTGATCGCCAAGCTTGACGATGACTCGTGGTCTGCCCCGTCCGCTATCGGCACGGCCGGTATTGGAGGTGGTCTGGAAGGTGGAGGCGAACTCATTGAGTTTATGATCATCATGGGCTCGAAGAACGCTGTCAAGGTGTTCCACCGTACCCAAGTAAACGTTGGGGGAGGCCTGAGTGTGGCGGTTGGTCCTTACGGACGCGATGCAGTAGCACAGGCGGCTGCGAGTCGAGGTGGCTTCAACGCCAATTACAGTTATTCGCACAGTAGGGGCCTCTTTGCTGGCATCTCGCTGCATGGAGCTGTCATCACGGCTCGAACTGAGATGAACAGTAACTTTTACGGCCAGAAACTCACACCGGAGGAGATTCTAAGTGGTGCAGTTCCACATCCACGAGCTGCACAGTGTCTATACGATGCTATCGATCAGGCCATGGAAGGAATAGCACAATTCGAATCTTCAGGAGGATCACAGAGATGCGCATCCGCAGCAACAGCACCTCCAGGACCTTGCAGCTCTTGCCGATGCCAAGAGTTTATCTCGAAAGCGTTCTCCAAAAAGTGTAAAACGTGCGCGCATGTGCACAACACAGCATAACGTTTGTCTACAATTGGGAACTTTACATGTAAATTTCTCGTAGACAGCAAATATAGACGAGAGTCCAGTCTCCGTTACTGTTTAATAGGACGCTACAGAATGGTTGTAGTACCGCGTGGTGTTTGGTCTCCTGAGGCGAATGCGCAGCGCCAAGTTCCTCTCGACGATAAAGTTTTGAAAAAGTTGCCACCTGCACACCTTTTTCGACGAGATGTGCTCGCGTATTGCACGTTACGGAACTTAATTCCTCATCCCCAGTTGCTCCCACTGCATCCGGATGAAGAAGAACGTCAAGGCGCAACATCCAACGAGACGTCGGTGAGCAACGACATCTACGATGTGAGCGACGTGGAGCAGATTTCGATTAAAAACTGGCAACTCGATGACGGCAACTGCCGCGCTATGTGCTACGCTCTCCCGTTGGCAACGAGAACTCGCTCCGTTTGGTATGTCAAACTTTATAATACGTCTGTTAAACTTTATAACTTAACTGATACTGTTAGCCTCTTCAACGTTGGATTGAACAAGGAGCAATTGCAATTATTGTGCTCGACCGTTCCAAAGACACACGTGACTGCTCTCCAGCTGGAATGGAACTCGCTCCAGTCGGAGGGAGTTGACGACCACTCGGAAATGTTTGCTCAGCTATTAACTGAGAGTTGTACTCTCATTTTTCTCTCCCTACGAGCGAACGGAATTACTTCTCGAGGAGCAGTGGCACTTGCAAAAGCATTGCGCAACAACAAGACTCTTGAAGCTCTTAATCTGTTTCAGAATGATATCGACGATTCTGGCGCTCGTGCATTTGCACACGCACTGCCGCTTAACGCAACACTTAAGACACTATCACTTGCCAACAACAAAATCTCCGGATGTGGGTACGTATTCATCATTTCTAATGTGACAATAGTCACCGACATGTACACTTCACAGGGCGAAGATTCTGGTGGATGGGCTGACGAAATACGCTGCCCCACCGGAGCTCCTAGCGGAACTTGATGCAGCTGAAAGTCAAATCCACGCCCAGGTACAGGAGGCTTTACTTGTGATTTTAACGACACTTTCTAAGCTTATGGTCGAAAGATGGAGCAAGCGAAGAAGGCCAAGAAGAAGATTGACCGCGCGACGGCCATTGCGCAGCTGGGTCTCCCTATTCTGGAGACGGTCGATGGGGTGCAATACGCTTCTGGGAATTCCACACTGGAAGAGCTTCTCCTCAGTGGAAATACTCAGATCGGCCCAAAAGATGTAGACGCGATAAGAGAGGCACTTAAACGCTTCCAGCCGAAGTTGCAAGCTCATCTCCGATGTATCAAACTTCAGAGACTACCACAGATGCACAAATCGCATGACGCGCACCAACACGTTTCCGAATTCATCAAGTTGTAGACGCCGGCAACATTTTTTATTAAAATATTTACAAAATGAAATTTAGAAAAAATAGTTGTCGCCAACTACAGCTGCAGACACTCAAACCACTTCCTTGGTTTCTGTGAATTCTTGAGAATGCCATCACCATTTAGAAATGCCGTATCGGCGTGGTTTAGCTTCGGTCTGTAGAATGTATCCAAGTAGTGATTACCGAAGAGGTTCTCATCAAGGCCACCCAGACAGCTATCGAACTCAACGAGAGCGTCGTTCTTCTTGGACTTGTGAGGGATCATCATTCCCGCCAAGATGCATTTGGCTTGATACGTCGAGAAGAGTCCGACATAGCTGTCGCTGCACATGGCGGCTGCCACATTTTTTCGATACGCTTTTTGCGCTGCCGCGTAAGCGGCATCGATAGACGGGGAGCTGAACTCTCCACCCTCGTAAATAGTTGATTTGCGCGCCGTGTTCAAGGGACACTGGCCGACCAAGTCGTAGAGCTTCTCGGTAATATCGCTGGTCCCATTATGACACGCACCCATGAGATAGTCCACAGCCATACTGCCAGTCATCGGGGGACTTAGTGACACCCACGAGGTCGTGTCACTGAACCGACACTTCCCCGTAGCCAGAGCGTGAGCCAGGACGAGTCCACCCATGGAATGTGTCACAATGATTGTCTTGTCGATGGTCCCAGTAGCGACGTCGCTACTGTCGCTCATGGAGAGAGCATAGTCACAGTATTTGTGCTGCAGTGTGTCGTTTGTCCAACCGGCATCTTTGGTATTCACCACAGCGTACTTGATCGTGGAACAGCAAGGAGCGTGGCCGTGCATGTCTCCGAACTTACGTCGCGTTAGCTTCGGGGTGTCCTGTAGCTCCTTGACATCATTGGGGTTGCCTAAACCGTGGAGGAAGATGCATGGACGAGGAGTAGTTGGACATTTTTCACACTGTGTCGACTCCATGGCCATATGCGCCTCTACTTTCAGCTTTCTTGAAGTGGTGGACGGGACCTTGCGACCGGTAGCCAATGCGAGCGCTGTAGGGGTCAACGACGTTGCCTCCTGCACAATTTCGCACGACGAGGATCCTTCCGTCAAGTCCGGCTTTGAGATGCTGACGGGGTCGTCTAGGTACTCCACATCGATGTCCAAATCACTACTATACGCAGTCAAACCAGCCTCTCCCGACGCACAAATAGCGTAGTGAGATCCAGCAAATGTTGTCTTGAATAGGGTACCACTTTCACATTTGACAGACTTGTCGCCAATCGAGGCACTGGGAATTGGTGTCGCGTCATTGAGAGCAGAGAGAATCTCGTCGAACGGTAGCGTGTTGGACGGAAGGCACACAACCGTCTCAACATCATCGGCGTCCGTCGTAGTCAGGTAGGCAGACCCGTCCACGACAGAGTATGTGAACTCGGAGTCGTCGTCATGGAACGTGGCGTAGCTGTTGTAGAGCATCCCAGCACCGTTGACAAACACAACGGGCGTGGCGTAGATATCGAACTCGGAGCGTCCGTGGAGCTCCATGCTCTTGCGCTTGAAAGAGACATGAAGTTTTATCGACGGAGCATCGCTCACCAGCGTCGATCTCAAAGAACTCGATGCAGCGTCTGTCCTCTGCGCGAGGCCCAAGAGAAAGAGAACGGAGAGGATAAATACGTGCATGACCACGTATTAGAAACTGGCGCCTCGGAAATGAAGCAATGTCATTTCGAGCGCCAGCAAAACGAGGAGTCTGTCAATGACATGAATCTGATCAGAATCTAATCCCCTGTCTGGATGTACCGGTACAGTGTGCATCCCTACCCCGAGATTTGACATCGTGTGTAAACTTTTCACACCATGTCGAACTTTACCTGTAATATGTAACATTCGACCTCACGATCCTAGCTCCTAAAACAATCGTTTTTGCTACAATTCTGGCTATCATTCCCAGGTTTCTTCATTTATCGGGCGTACTTAAGAATAAAATAAGCATCAACTCCTTATTAGTAGTAATTAGTTTCCTTGAAAACCGGTAAATTTTAAAAGCTACGGACCCCGGATTTCTAATCCTGGATTAGGATGATGGTTCCGACCAGTTACTAAAAGATAGAGCTTTGCCAAAGCAACAGGCTGTTGCCAACCTTCAAAAGATCAGGAGGAAATTTTCACCATCCTTCAGTCTAAACAAATACATGTATTAATACCGACTTCTCCATGTTGTGCCGGACACCCTATCTACACCGATTGGATCCATAAAAAAAAATTTGAACTTCAGAACAAAAAATGAGTCTATTGATTTGCTGTGCTTGTTTCAGATTCCAACCCTGGTCTATCAAAATCCGCGTCAGAATCGATGTCACCGTAGCTTTCGTCTACAATATGCAAGTTGTGGAGCTCGGCGATCACGTCATTAGCAAAGTTGTCGTCCTCAACAGCAGTAGCCATTTGACGAGAATCTACATACGGATATCCACATTTCTTAAATCCGTTTGAGATTGCTGATGGCGTGAGCATTTCCCAGCCTTGTGCAATCCATTTCGCGATGACCCGTCGATTTGGTGGCTCCATTCGAAACGGGATCTCGCTGTCTTTTGCATGGTTTTTTAGCTGCTCTCTTAAAAATGTGATCCATAAACCTCTCATGCGAGATTTTAACGGCGCGTTCCAGGCCACATCTGATTTCTAGCTCGGCTGCAGGTGGGATAATGGTAGCTGTACCGACCTTTCTCTCCTTCTTCCGCAACTTACCCTTGGTCGAGCTGCACGCCTTCATTAGCTTAGCTTTGTTTTTTTTCCAGTCTAAAACTAATTTTCGTCTGCTATCGTAGTGCTGTGAGTCTAGCTCCGGCCAGAAATGCCTAATCGTTGCTTTGACATCGTTGTGCTTTTCGAGGTGGGTCGCTGCATCGAGTTTTAGTTGGTTAGTGTATGATCCCACCTTTCGTTTAAGCGGTTTACGTCCGCCATTCTCGTTAAGGCGTGGGCGACCTACAGGCTTCGCCCGCTGGGTGAGTTCGTCTGCCTCAGTTTCTTCAGCATGAGCGCCTTCCATTGAATCTCAGACTGCGAAGAGACGGTGACGTCTCTGCACTGTCCGGCTTAACATGGAGACAAGAAAGGCCAATAATAAAACAATTTTATTGGTAGAAATCGATTGTCCGTCTTAAAAATCGTCCGGCACAACATGGAGAAGTCGGTACATGTACTTCGAAGAACGAAGTTCGTTCTTCGAAATACGAAGCCTTCGTTCAACGAATTATTTAGTAAATACTAGCTACTGGTTCAATACCTTTTAGCAACTGCAATTTATTAAACCGGTAGTGTCGTTATTTCCCTCGACTATTTTGGTAGACGCTCCATCTGCACTCCTTCCCCGCATTGTGCGTCTGTAGTGGTGGTGGCTCCCCTCGTTGGGCTACGTGAAGAGGGTTTATCTCTATGGAAATCATTGGCTTGGCATTTTGGACGGCGACCCAAGGAATTATACGTCACAGCTGTGTACAAAACGAGCTCCCTCTTCTCGAATGCAGACAAAGTACCCTCTTGGTTGGTCGTCATGTACACCTCGCTGGCCAACTGGTTGACACTTGAAAAGTGTACTACATTGGGCGGGTGACAGCCGGGCAGTCACGCTCTCGCTGAGTCTGTGCGATTCAGCAAGATCGGGAAGATGTCCGTGATACTTTGCGTAAGGAGTAGGTGACGGGTCACTGCGTGAAAATACTAGCTTTTGGAACGTGATGGCCATTATCAGAATGGCGGGGTAGAACGAACTAATCGGACCATGATTGAGGCTACCTGAACCATGCTAATCCACTCTGGAGTACCTTGGACGATAGCCTTTTCACTTCCACTAACATTTCAGTCCTGTTGCAACTACCGTATTGAGATCTCCTACTTCAGACCCAATATTTTTGAAGTTGTATTGCTGCAAAGCTAGCCGAGCGCCGCCGCTACGCGGCGGTAATTTCGGTTTTACTCCAGATTTTTGCCTTCCCGCCTTCGCTTCGCTTCGGCGAGATAATTAGTCCAAATCCTCTGAGTCCCATATGTGCCTAAATCGACTTCTTTAATTTCATAAATCTGCGTTTCATTTACTACAAAATGCTGAGCTCCCAGTAAGCCGTGTAAATATTTCTACCGGTACAAAAGACTGAGCCCCTAGCATCATACTTACCATGCTCATAAACGATTACGCTAGTGATCTTGGCAAAGTCTCTTTATTGTTGTTGGCTATCACTGTACCTTAATCTTCCACCCAGAAGCACCTGCACTTCAGTCTAAAATCGCTAAATAATATATTTAGTTTAGCGTCGTGCTCGATTTCACGGGCCGTTTCTGAAACCTAGATTGCATCAATGCAAAGAATATCTGTCCAGCTTGCATCAAATACCCGCTTGTACTGCCTGGTTAAGCTTGTAATAAACTGACTATTAACCACTTCGCAAACCAAACTCGCTACTTTGAAAGAAAATTAAAAGTGCTACAGTTTGAATATTTAATAAAAATATTCAAGCTGTAGCATTTTTTAATGCCTTGAAGTGTGTTCATTTTGTGCTGATTCAGAATTAGTCATTAGACACTCCAATCTGCGCCTGTTATGGTTATAGCCTTTGATATATAAAACGCAAGACGCCTTGCTGTTGTTGTTGTTGACGGCGGTATTTTTATTTGATACTTAATTGATGATTCCAGGCTCTAAGTTGATTAACGTTTCTTTACGGGCCTACTTATAAAAACCATAATTTACACCTCTCATGTTGTGCTGTTATCTTACCACTGCATATAAAACCTTATTCTACGCCCTTGTCGGCAACGCGTCTACCTATTAAGAAGTATCAGAATTTTGTTGTCTAAAAAAACGCTAAGGAAACAATGGTCAAGTTCAATTCGCTTACAGTAGTAATTGTCATCAGCACATATAACTTCTTTTTGTTCACACGTCAATCTAACACTATATATCTTTGTGGATCAAGTGACAACGTTTATAAGCACAGTTTTGTTCTTACGGCCAGTCTACACGACCGGCTACTGCTGTACATGTAACATGTACGATTTAGCAATACCAGAAACCCACTCAGATAACTTATTAATGCTAATATTTTTGCAGTAAAAAAAATGACATTTCATTTTAGTCAGTGTAACACACAGATCCTACTGAGTACAGAGTATTTAGTATACTTAAACCATGTCCTCGGAAACACGCATGCTTACGTGTACGCTAAGCACCCTGCCCTCCGTTTACTGTAGTATTCAAATATCAATAACAACATGCATTATGAAAAAGTATTTAATATTTAAACGATGCCGCCTTCGGACTTTGTGCAAATCCCCATATGTAAACTGGGAAACACATGCATTTATTGATGTCAACTACATTTGTCCGGAAAAGCGTGACAGGCACGACAATTTAGTGTGACGGACAGACAGGTTGCTGCAGTAGATGTTTAAGACTAGCCGTTCGCCGCCGCTACGCGGCGGAGTGGCATGGTTTGTTGGAGATGAGGTGGCCACAACCTTAGTGCTTCTTGGTGTCGCGTGTTTTGAGAGCGTGGTTCACCCCGTAGATCTTGGCATCGTGTATTTAATCACTTGCCTTTCCGTAGTCTCATTCGGCCCCGTATAATATCGTGGTTTGGAACGCTTCCGTTACCCCGTACTACAGGTTAGATCTCATGTTCTACAGTGGCCGGCGCTCTTCCGTGATCTTCCTGGCTTCGTGGTTCCCTGCTCACCCGTGGCACACGCTGCTTAGTAGTTAAGAGCTCTCTCTTTTGGGTTCATGTTTTTTTAGTACTGCGTCGTGGCTGCTAGCTATTTCCTGCTCTCAAACGTTTCGTGGGCTGCACCGGCTTCCTGATACTCAGTCTTTCGTGACCGTTCGCCTCCCATAGCTGGTACTCTAGCCGAAGGGTGCTTTTCCGTGGTTTGGAGCCTCCACGCAGTCGTGTTGTTCCAGCACCCGTGTATCGGGCTCGTTTGGTGAGGCTCCATCGACCGCGTTATAACGCCATCGTGTAATTGCGATATGGTTTTGCTGTCTATGGTATTGTGCTCGCGGATTGCATCTGCATTGCCCATGTTATCGTGCTCTACAACGGCATCGTCCTCCACAATCGTGGTCACCACGAGCCCCCTTCCATTTCGTGGCTGGTCTGCCGTCCGTGCAATCGAATTCTAATGCACTATTGTTCTCCGTGGCACGGTAAGCTCAGGTTCTACGCTGATATAGTGCTCCGTGGCTCGGTGATTTCGCGTCTACAGCTCCAGTGGCCGCATTTCTATCATGGCTTAGTGTCTTGGCCACCGTCCAAGTCATCGTTTTATTTTGTGGTGTCAGCGCTGGTCTGCCGTCCGTTCTATTATGAGCTACCGTAGTATCGTGCTCCCTGGCTCGGTAAGATCCGGTTCTACCCTGGTATCGTGCTCAAATACTCGGTGATATCCCGTTTATGGTCTCCCGCGGCTTTATGCCTGGTCCGTCGACCGTGCTCCGTGCTCTACCGTGGTGCTATGGGAGAATTGCTGTTAGTGCACTCTTACCGCTGCATGCTCTTTCGTAGCCCGTGCTTTTCAGCATGCTGGGGTGTCTATGGATTTAGTTCCCTTCTGTCGCCCGTACGCTCCCGTCATATTCTTGTCGTTCTGTCCTGTTCATGGCTGCGTGCACTTCCATATTTCACGCTACGTAAAACACTTCGTGGATTGCATCGGCTAAGGCTTCTATCTTTCGTGCATCGTGTTGCTCTTCTATCCCATCGTCTACATAGGGTGGGTCGATGTTTATTCGGGCTTCGTGCTCTTGCTTAGTCACGTGCCTCCGTAAACACAATAGCTGTTCCCATTTTGTTTGATGTACGCTACATATAGTGTTGGAAAGTTCGCACAATATCTGAAGGTCGCACACTACGCGCGCAAATACAAAGGAAGATGACACTTTTTCCCGGAGGCAGTGTGGGGTGCAGGGGTGTAAGCGCACAATATTATTTTTTAGATTTCACATTATTGGATAGTAGCAATAAAAATTGTGGATTTACTATCCTAACGCTATTTATATAATTTATATGGGACTACTTACTACAATTATGCTGCAAGCA
>NW_003303750.1:2138153-2140465 GCF_000142945.1 Phytophthora infestans T30-4 | reverse complement strand
TAATGTGTAAGAACACAATGTTGATTATAGCCAATGGGGGCCGCCTTCGCTGCGCTCGACAGCTTTTTAGCGAATCGAGGCCGCCTTCGCTGCGCTCGGCAGCCAGTAGAACGCCCGCATTTGCGTTACATGAATTAACCCTAGCCGCGGACGGACGTACGGACGGACAGACAACACACTCCACTAGAGGGGTAAGATGTACGATTTAGCAATACCAGAAACCCACTCAGATAACTTATTAATGCTAATATTTTTGCAGTAAAAAAAATGACATTTCATTTTAGTCAGTGTAACACACAGATCCTACTGAGTACAGAGTATTTAGTATACTTAAACCATGTCCTCGGAAACACGCATGCTTACGTGTACGCTAAGCACCCTGCCCTCCGTTTACTGTAGTATTCAAATATCAATAACAACATGCATTATGAAAAAGTATTTAATATTTAAACGATGCCGCCTTCGGACTTTGTGCAAATCCCCATATGTAAACTGGGAAACACATGCATTTATTGATGTCAACTACACAATCTAGTTTTAACCAATTGAAGACACCTTTGCTGCGCTCGGCAGCCAGTAGGAATATTTAAATTATTTTATCCAATGATTTGTCCGGAAAAGCGTGACAGGCACGACAATTTAGTGTGACGGACAGACAGGTTGCTGCAGTAGATGTTTAAGACTAGCCGTTCGCCGCCGCTACGCGGCGGAGTGGCATGGTTTGTTGGAGATAAGGTGGCCGCAATTTTAAGTACTTCGTGTGTTGTGTGCTTTCAGTCTGATCTTGTACCCCGAGGCTTCGGCCATCCCCGTGCGATGTTGTGTCGTGTACTTAAAACACCTGTCATTTCGTAGTCTCATGTGGCAGTGTACGGTATCGTTAATTCGTACGCGTCCGTTGCTCCGTACTACTGGTTGGCGTCTATGTTCCTCCGTGGATATTGCCCTTTTCCGTTAATGCGCTCTCTCTTTTGGGCTCATGCTTTTCAGTAGTACGACACCCTTTCGTGGCTGCTAGTTATTCCGTGTTCCCAAGGTCTTGAGTGTGTTTACAGGTTTAGTGGTCCATATTCATTCATGGTCCATGGCGTCTCATCGACGGTACCCTCGCCGACGGGTGCTATTTCGTAGTTATATGGATCCGTCCCCCGTGTAACGTGCTCTCCTGGTGTGACTTCATCGACCGCGTTATCGCGCTATCATGCGAGCGCAGTATAATTCTGCTATCCTATGCTTTCGGTGCTTCGCGTAGTGCATCTGTGTTTTCCGTGTTATTATATTCAACAATGGCATACTGATCCACGTTGTGCAATCGTGATATCCAAAAGCGCTCCCCGGTGCTTCCGTGGCTGATCTGCCGCCCGTGCAATCGTAGAATCGCCTTTTGTGGCTCCGCCGATTTGCCGTCTATAACTCCCGTTGCTGCGTGTTATCTCACGGTTTAGTGGCTGGACCACCGTCCGTGCAATCGTATTATCTCGCGGTATCGTGGTTGGTCTGTCGTCCGAGCTATTGTGAGCTACCGTAACACTGTGCTCCGTGGCTTGGCTCTACCCTGGTATCGTGCTCCAATGCTCGGTGATTTCCCGCTTATGCTCTCCTGTGGCTTTGTGTTAGGTTCATCGTCTGTGCTTCATGTTCTACCGTGGTGTTATGGAAGAATTGCTTTCCGTGCACCTTACCGCTTCCGTGGCCCGTGTTTTTCAGCATGTTGGGGTGTCATTACTTCAGTTACTTTCCGTGATCCATACGCTCCCATCATATTCTTGCCATTCCAAGTTTTCATGGTAGCGTGCTCGTCCGTGGTTCGTGCTTTTCAGAATGGCTAGCTGCCTTCATTAATTTAGTCCTTTTTCAGCGTCCGTGGCCTTCTGTGCTTCGTGTTCTTCCCTCTACCCCATCGTGTACATAGTGTGCGCCGGTGTTCCTCTGTGTTTCGTGTTCTTGTTTATCCACTTGCCTCCGCGCTAATTCAATCGCAAACGCTGTTTTTATTTTGTTTGATGTATGCTACATATCGTGGTGAAAAGTGCGCACAATCTCTTAAGGTCGTACACTACGCGCGCGAATACAAAGGAATACGATCCTTTTTTATCGGCGGCGGAGTGGTGTACATGGTTATGTGGGGTGGGATGGTGGGAAGCCACTATATTCACATTTTGAATATTTAATATTAGTAATAAATTGTGCATCTTTATCTAACGCAAATATAATACCGGTACTTTGGATTAAATTGATTCGTATTAGTAATAACATGCGTTTTTTTTCTTGCGCACTAATAAATTTTTGTAGTACTGCTATAAACGTCTGCA
>NW_003303750.1:2019139-2138053 GCF_000142945.1 Phytophthora infestans T30-4 | reverse complement strand
AATATGTAACATTCGACCTCACGATCCCAGCTCCTAAAACAATCGTTTTTGCTACAATTCTGGCTATCATTCCCAGGTTTCTTCATTTATCGGGCGTACTTAAGAATAAAATAAGCACCAACTCCTTATTAGTAGTAATTAGTTTCCTTGAAAACGGTAAATTTTAAAAGCTACGGACCCCGGATTTCTAATCCTGGATTAGGATGATGGTTCCGACCAGTTACTAAAAGATAGAGCTTTGCCAAAGCAACAGGCTGTTGCCAACCGCTGATCTGCTTCAAAAGATCAGGAGGAAATTTTCACCATCCTTCAGTCTAAACAAATACATGTACTTCGAAGAACGAAGTTCGTTCTTCGAAATTCGAAGCCTTCGTTCAACGAATTGTTTAGTAAATACTAGCTACCGGCTCAATACTTTTTAGCAACTGCAATTTATTAAACCGGTACCGGTAGCCTTTTCACTTCCACTAACATTTCAGTCCTGTTGCAGCTACCGTATTTGAGATCTCCTACTTCAGACCCAATATTTTTGAAGTTGTATTGTTGCAAAATACACAAGATCTGTACACGTACCGACGCATCTCTATCACGTTTTATTTAAACAAAACAATTTAGTTATCAAGTTCTTCTTCGGAAATTACGAAGTTTTCTATGTCGTGACGCGTATCCACAGCATGGCGCACTACGGGCACTTCTTCCAGCAGCCGTCGTAGCAGCTCCCAATCAGGTTCACTGTCGGAAAGCTCCGTTCCAGCCTCTAAGTTTTCAGTAGGCTCAATGGATACCATTTTTGCTTTCTCAAATCCGCTTCTAACCGCTTTGCGAGACAACGCATTCCACGAATTCTTCGTCCAACCTATTAATTGCTGCCGTGTAGGTGCTTTTATCTTAAACGGAAGCGTCGAAGTTGAAGCGCGTAGTTGTTTCAACATGTTCTCCACCCAATTTTTCCGCTTTTAATGGCTTGTTCCACGAAATATCAGCCGGCTGGCACGCAAACGTGTTGGTGGAAAGTTACAGTTTAGCATGTTTTTTGTACTTTGAATTAGGAGATCTAGACTTGTGCGCTGTTCCATTCTCGATATGTGATTGGTTGGAGGGCAGTCTGAATTAGGAGATCACTCTGAAGTAGGAGATCTCAAATACGGTACAGAAATTATTCTGGAAGCACTTACTTCGAAGTAATGTATATTTGGCACCTTTGTTACCTTCGAGAGATCGCTGGAATGAATACGTCATGTAAAAAAGCTCGCTGAGAAGCTTGAACATGTTTGCTCTGGGGTGGTGCGTCTTTATCAAAAAGAAAAATTAAGGCCTGACCTGAATCTTAGATGGGCACTTTCGCGGTGAAGATGTGACCAAATTTGAATCAATAGATGTAGAGAAAGAGAGCATAAAAAAATTGTGCCACCCGAAACCCCGTTCTGCATGTAGATGAAGAACAAGATGGAGAAGGTATTTTTAATGAGAAATGATATCATTTAAGATGAAATGCTCTAAAATCTTGATATTTTCCAGTTTCCTGAAATTACTGTAGTGCTGCCTGGCTAGAATTGGAGACCTGATCCATGCATGTTGTGGACACATGCATGCCACAATATGTAAATACGACGACAGTTTTGAGGAGGGAAAAGTCGTCGATTTCTCTCTTACTTGTATGCTACATGTGCTGTGCCTCCCCCTAGCTAGATGGTCTTCTTTGAAGGGCAGATCTAGCCACTTTTATGGGGGTAACTAAAAAATAGAGGGCAGAGGTGGGGGAAAGCGACCATTTTTACAGAAGACCCACTCCTCCTTCAAAATTCTTGCATGACGGACTCAGTTCAGCTACAGCAAGTCCTTACCGCGAAATATTTTAAACGGATCTTTTATGTTTTTTTTTAAATAAATGAAAGATCCGGTAATAATATTTAAAAAAGGCACCGTAAGAAGCTAAATGTAAATTATAATACCTGGAAGACCTTTTAAACCCGGTGATGTAGTCTGGACAAAATAAGTATGGACTACAGTAATGGGGATTTAGATTAAAGAGGGGCCCCGTCGTGACAAAAACATGATCCATACACCGTTCACTATAGTTATTCGTGCGTCGAAATTAGTCGTGCATTCGCGCTTTAGTGCCTTTTCTAAATATCTGAGATATTTAGAAAACTCAATTAACCTTAAACAAAATGACACGGTACACAGCTGGAAGGTGGACTCGCCATTCTCGTGGACTGCGTCCGGAAGGTCTGCTTGCTGCAGAAGTCGCAGGCCACGTCCAAGCAACTGTGCCCTCCGGTACAATCGACGCCGCTCCAAGCCTGGAGTGGAACGCCTGGCGGTCAGCCAGGGCGGAAATCTACGTTGGACCTTCACGTGAAAGTGATTTACGGGAAGGTTAGGAGCCTAGCGATCGGTTTGAAGCTTTGGGTAGAAGCTCAGTCGCGATTTCCTTCTTACAAGAGAAGTGCTCAAGAATGTAACAGCAACTTTACATTTACTTGATTATCCATAGTTCCTACGTCGGCCTGCTTGATACACGACCCCGACCTAAGGAGGATTACCGCGACAAATTTGTGGCGAAGCAGGGTATCTTCAAGCCCAAGAATCGAAGGAATGTAAGCATGGAGTGAGCCGCACCTTGGTAACGAAAGCCAAGGCGGAGGAAAAAGGAAGTGGGAACGCTTTGAGTGCCTACAGTTGGTCCGGTGAGGGACACGGTGGTGAGACAAGAAACGAGGGCGGAGGATGGTCGTCTCCACTACTGCCCGAATCGCTGCTCCAAGCTGAGACCTACGAAGAGGACAAACGCGCGCCAAGTATCACCGGCGGCGACGCACCTGAAGAAGCTTGCGTTGGAGGGGTAAAGGTGTTCCCGCGGAAACTGGAACGCCTCGTTCAGTCGATTCTAGAGTCCGAAGCGACGCCGAAGCGGAAGCGATTAGCTATGAAGCGTGGATTCAATATCGACGCCTGCCTGATTGATGACGGCGTCGGCAAGATCCATGACCACGCCTGCAAAAATCCGTGCCAACGCCCGTCAAGTTTGTGCCGACACCTACTCGATCGTTAGTGACGCCTGCCCGATCTGGAGCGCCGTCCAACGACTCGAGATTGCAAGCGCTGGTGGAAGAATAAGTCGAGAGAGTGCTTCGGTAGCTGACGGTGTCTCCTGGATCTAGCGCTGGAACGCCGCGCTCACGGCCTGCGGAGCCAGATGCACGCTACATGCCTAGGTTGACCAGATGGAGCGCGCGGAGTTGGAACGACCTTCGAGTGCTCATCAAATTGTGTACCAGAGACTCCGATTCCTAAAGACCCGATGCCAGCCAAGACCTTAATGTCAGTTGGAATGCCCTTGGGACCAGTACCTGCGCATCGAGAAGTTTCTCCAAAGAAGATTAGTCCTTACGGGAACAGGATGGTAGGTAGAGCGCCCAGGACGGCAGCGCTCTATTCTCAGTACCAGTCAATGCTTACTGCTGGGTGGGGTCAGGGCGGAGCACTACCCGCCTGGTATGCAGCTCCCGTAGCATCGACTCATGAGTATCCGGGTCTGCCTTCGATAGGGATGCCTCTAGCGGCCAGAGGAGCCTCGCCGACGTACATGAGAAACCAAGGTCTCGGAGGAAGCGCCGGATCTCAAAGAGCTGAATATCGACGTGAGAGCGTTCTGGAACGCGCAGATAACCCTCGTCGATCCCTTCTATACGTCGGTATCCCGAACGAGTTGCAAAACGCCGTAAAGGTAATCGTTCCATTTTACTCAGAGACGGATACGAACGAGAGAGCGGCTGCTTTCTGGCGTTCTTTTGAGAGGTACACCTATGGAATGGACAGCCCGATGCGATTGACGGAATTTGAGCAGTATCTCAGAGGTAAAGCGAGTCAGGAGTGGTGGTATAACATAATGATCGACAGTTTCGAGACCCTTCGAGTGAAGTTCTTTAGCAGATTTATCTACCAAAGTCCTGCAAAACTCTGGAGCCGCCTCAAGAACGCAAAACGAAGTCGTGGTGATTCGGTCGAAGAGTGGGGTGATCGTATCTCGACCATGTGCGAGACCCTGAGCTACCATGAGCCTCGCATGAGGTACGAGTTCTTCCTGGACGGTCTGCACAACAAGCAGATGACGGCGGGGTTAGATGGCAATATGGTAGGGACGTTCGGAGAGGCTTGTGACCTGCTAATCTACAAGAATCTGCACATGCCAACCGAGGAGGAGGACGAGTTCGCGGACGATGGAACGCCTGTGACCCGCGCAAACAACGCGAATTCGACGCAGTCGCAGATGTTACAGCAGCTACAGCTAATGAACCAGTCTATGCAGAAGCAACTAAAGAGTGTTGGGGTGCAGCAAAGATTCACCATAGCTGTGTCGCCCCTGCCCAAGGCGCTCCAACCCCGGTCGGGAACGCCTCTTCGACTTAGAACGCTTCGACTCTGGGGAACGCCCCCGACGAATTTGGGACCGCTGAGGATCTGACTCGTACCTGACACCCGCACGACGGAAGGAGAGGTCGTATGTGGTCGCTGTGAGCGAGTGGGGTGCGGTCGCGAAACATGCCCGAGAGGGCAAGGGCGACGCAACCGGTGTAGCGAGCTGGGTCACTTCTCTATGGAGTGTAACTGGACCAGACCCCAAGAATCCTATCGGAGCAGTAAGCGCCGTCGTATGGCGTGCTTTATCTGCGGTGAGAAGAGCCATACGGTAGCATGGTGCCCTAGCCTGGACTGGCTGCGTAGTCTGTCGCAGAACGCGACCGCGGGGAGCGCTACAGCGTCATCCGGAACCCCTCAACAATGAAGGGAGCAGGAGGGAGGGGAATTAAGTGTCCCTCTTTCCTCTTGCCTAATGGGCGACACGCCGAGAGATGAGGGTTCACCTAGCCGAACTGCTAGTGGATCTGAGAGGGCTCTCGAAGGAAGTGTGACGGATGTGAAAAAAGCTCGAGGCGCTCCAGCCTCAAGCGCGAAGACCGAAACTGTGGACTTGAAAACGAGCGAGCGAGCAACCTAACGGAGCGAGTGGGCTCCATACTGCGATCGATCGAAGAGATCCGCCTAACTGAACGGGTGGGCTCCAAACTGGTGACGAAAAGAGAGGGCGGTCTAACGGAACGGACTGGCTTTCAACAAGACTGGGAAACGGACGGCTCTTTGAATGGGCCTGAGTGAAAAGAGGTGGGCACGAAAAAAAGCAACGGAGCGCTTGGTCGTGACACTGGAACGGCTGAACGCTCCAAACGAGTAAAGGACGACGAGACTGGAGCAACGGAACGCTTCAGTGCGACGTCTGAGATCAAAGGAAATGCCTTGGAAACGACGACTTAAGACGCCGCGAAGCATGGAAAAATCAAGTAACGGGGAATTAGGAGTGGTTAGTGCGACTGTCACTCAAGAGACCGAAAGTACTAAGGGGAAGGATTCTACAGGACGCTACGACCGCCTGGTCATCGACGAGGAGCTAGATATGCTCGAGCACGGTGAAGGGCACAGAGGATGAACCCGAGGAGTACGAGAAGGAGCTTGAGAGCGACTGTACCCCGTGGATGAACAGGGAGTTCTGCTGCGAGCGATACGCAGCGCCGAGGAACAGGGAACGCCGACTCTAGCGGAAATGAGCGCGGTGCAAGAGATCTCAGAAGAAGTGCTGGAACGCACGCGAAAAGTCTCGTCAGGAGAGCTCAGACCGCTTGCGTATTGGCTGGATTGGTATGTTACTGGAAGCTGAAGGCTTCTACGGGTGCAAAGCGGGCTAATTGAGACTTCAAGGAAGCTAGTGAGCCAACGGAACGGCTGCCGTCCGTGGTTAGTGTGGTGGCACGCCTAAGGAGGTGTTCCTAAATCGCGCGATGACTTGGGCTTGGAACTATTTCAAGACTGAGGCCCCGACCATTCGCGACAAGTTGTGGGACAGGAGAAGGAGGGACCTCGGAATAGTGGACTAGTTGCTGTGACCGTTGAATCAAATCTACGGAAAGGAGTAAAATTCAGCTTGCCAATCAGAAAAGAGGAGCTCAAAATAGCAGAAGAGACCCCAGAAGTGTATCACGCGAACGCAAGGAGGCGCCAAAGGAGCGTGGGAATCCGAGGCTGTGCGGAGCGGACAGTGATGAAGCCGCGAACGACGATGAAGGCGTCGTCTCGTCTCGACAAGCAAGCAGCGCGTCATCTGCAGGGTGCAGGCCCTATCTGACGGCTTCATCGACTGCTGGCCGTCGAAGATACTGGCCGAAACTGGTGCTGTCGCCAGTCTGGTGACCAAGCGAGTGCTGAAACGACTCGAACGACCTTGGAGTTTTTGAGCGTTTATACAGGAAGTTTGAATAGCGTCTCAGGACATGTGATTCAAGTACACGGAGTCATTGACCTGCCCGTGACACTTGGAACGTTTGAAAGAACGCTTCTGCTCGTGGTGGTTGACAGTCTGTTCGTGGACGCGATTCTTGGAACGGATTCGTTGAGGGCGTTCCGCGCGATGATTGACCTGATGGAGCAAGCGATGACACTAACAGCGACAGGGGGTGATATCCTTTCGGGTGAAACGAGGGCGGAAAAGACGTATGCAGCTACGGTATCGTCGAGCGTCAGGAGCCGGGTCGTCAAGCGCTAGTGAGATCAAGTGCTCGAGGAATGGTGAAGGACAACGCAGTGGAGCTAGTGGAGGGCGTTCCGGGAGCGGACGAAACGCTGAGAGTTGCTAGGACGCTCTGCACAGTGACGGAGGGAACTGTCTTGGTAGAAGTGTACAACGCTTCTACCGAAGAAGTGGTGACGACGTCGCTGCCGTGACGATCGTTCCAAAAACGGCGTTCGTGGTGCGCGCTTTTAATAAAAGCGGAGCGCCTCGGAGCGTCAGCGCTGTGTTGAGTGCTGGAGAAACAGCGTGGCCTCCGTAGTTGGAACGCCTGAGGTAGAAATGGACTTCACCAAGAAGAACGAGGCGGAGGATAGCTTTGAGGTGGACTTTTCAGCCTCGTCGATGGGTTCCGAGCAGAGAGGACTTTTGCGGAAATGCTAATAGACCTGCGAGATTTGTTTGTCGAAGCCTCGAAGAAACCGGGAAGAACGGAACTCCTCAAGTTCGGCATCCACATGGGAACGCATGCGCCGATCAAACAGCTACCGTACAGCGTATCGAGAGCTAAAGGATACGTCAAGGAGTCGGAAATCCAAGAATACCTGGACCTAGACCTCATCAGACCGTCGACAAGCCCGTGGGCTAGTCTGGTTTTGATGATCAGGAAGCCTTGACGAAGTTATTCGATTTTGCTTTCATTTTCAAAAGCTGAATGCTGTCACCGTGAAGGACAGCTACATGATGCCGCTGATTGATGTCATTTTGGACGTCCTCGGGAACGCCTCTCTATTATCTTCAATGGACATTGCCTGTGGGTATTGGAACGTTCCCATGGACCCAGGCAGCGTAAAGAAGACGGTATTCACGAGCCAGTTTGGGATCTATGAGTGGCTAGACATGCCGTTCAACGTCGTTCCGGCTTTCAAACGCCCGATGGATAACGTCCTCGTCGGCCTCAAGCGGAGGACTTGTCTCGTGTATCTCGATGACAGCGTAGTGTTTAGCGACGACTTCCCGACACATCTGATTAACGTGCATCAGATGCTGGGACGCTTCAGAGCCGCTGAGTTTAAGTTAAAGATGAAGAAGTGCCATTGGGGGCGTGACCAAGTGTCGTTCTTAGGCCATATTGTCACGCCTACAAGCATCATGCCGAGCCCTGAAAAGCGGAGGCCGTGATGAAAATCGAGAGAACTCATGCGCTTCATACGATGAGGGCGGTCCTGGGGCTAGCCAGCTACTTTAACCGCTATTAATCGGGCTTTGCGGTCATTGCAGCACCTTTGGAACGCCTGAAACAGAAGGACGTACCGTTTCAATGGAATGAAGACTGCGAAGTGGCGTTCCGACAATTTCAGCGAGCTCTAGTGAAGCCTCTGATACTGGTATACTCCAATTTGGGGGCGCGTTTTAAACCGTTTGTGGACTCGTCGCATCTGGCCGTAGGGGCGTGCCTCATGCAGGAGGTTGACAAGCGCGACAGGGTCATAGCGTATGCCAGTAAGATGCCGGTGGGGTCCCAACGGAACTGGGCTTATAAGACGAGCGGAACTACTGAGATCGAGAGCTGGCAATTGTCTGGGCGACGCGAAAGATTCGGCGTTACCTCCGTCACGCTGAATTTGACCTAAATACCGGTCACCAGGCGCTGACATGGGTTTTTGGTGAAACTACTAAAACGACAAATGCCAATTTGACTCGATGGGCGATGGAATTATCGCAACTGCGGCTCAAGATTTACCACAAGCCGAGGACGTCGATCGGACACGCGGACGACTTGTCACAGTTGTATCATCGACCGGACACTCACGTTGTAGGTGCTATGCGAATGGCTGCCTTTTCAATGAGGATGACGGAGACCCCGCTGCTCCAGATATCGTGAAGGCTCAAGACGTCACGCCCCAGCTATCTGTAACGGCTACCCTGGGTGGCGGAATGCTGAGTTAGAGCGCTCCTCGTGCTCCAATCTCAGTCGGGGAGACCCCTGACACAAGCATTCTAGGTGACACTCCCGCGAACGCCCAACCAGACAGAATTGGCCTCAGGAGTACCGGAGCTTCTTACTCAGAATGAGCAGGAAGACGATTTGCAGGGACGTGCTCCGCGAGCTGATCTGTCTCCGGGTGATGCATTCGGGTTAGACTTCGACAAATTTGTATTGGAGCAAGAATGAGAACCTTGGATGCGTGCCTTGAAACCGTTCCTGAAGGACGGAGCTTTGGCACTCAATCCACAGTTGAGAGTGGGTGAGATCGTTGTAGGTGGATATCTGTTGACGACGATGTTGCTGTCTATCGAGATCTACTTGCCGAGGCTGGTGTATGAAGGTACCGAAGGGGTCTCTGTGGTTGGATGGGCGTGGCTCTGGTAGTGCTGATTGTGGACGTATTCATGGATATTTCTACGTGGGGTTGCTACTGAAATGCCTCCTTGTTAATGGAATTAGTGCTGGTAAGGAAAGAGGACCAAGTGTGATGGCCAAGATGGATGGAAATGGCTCGCTGGACGAATTGAACGACGCGAAGAGCGAGAGCGCGTTAGCTTGGAGCGCTTGCGGGGAATGAAGGATAACGGAACACCTTCTCAGGTCGAGAACATGAGTCCTACTCAGGTTAAAACGCCGCAGGAGGATGTTCCCACTGATGTCGCTGGTGGTATCGTGGAACCCACGTCGGGCAAGATTCTCGGCGGGGACACCGAGCGGTAGTCGGGGAGAACTGTCACGATACACAGCTAGAAGGTGGACTCGCCATTCTCGCGGACTGCGTCCGGAAGATCTGCTTGCTGCAGAAGTCGCAGGCCACGTCCAAGCAACTGTGCCCTCAGGCACAATCGACGCCGCACCAAGCCTGGTGTAGAACGCCTGCCGGTCGACAAGTTTGGGAATCTACGTTGGGCCTCCACGTGGGAGTGATTCACGGGAAGGTTAGACGCCTAGCGCTCGGTTTGGAGCATTGGGTAGAAGCTCAGTCGTGATTTCCCTCCTTCCAAGAGAAGTGCTCAATAATATAACAGCAACTTTACATTTACGTGATTATCCCAAGCTCCTACGTCGGCCTGTTTGATATACGACTCCGACGACAAGAGGATTACCGCGACAAAAACTCCGGTTTCAAAAAGATATCTGTTATTTCTTTATTCGAGTATGCTTGGTTTGTAAAATGAACCAGTGGGCTTTAAGTAACGGGCAACTAAATTCCCAAAATTATGTACTTCACCATAGTTAGTCATGGCATGACTTATTAGAATGAACGGTGTAGTACTCAACAAAGCCAGTTTCATGTTTCATTCCAGCGATCTCTCGGAGGTAACAAAGGTGCCAAATACACATTACTTCGAAGTACATGCTTACAGAATATTTTCTGGTTGCAACAGGACTGAATGGGGGCAATTGTCAGTGAAAGTGATTAGGTTACCGGTACCGGTTTAATAAATTACAGTTGCTAAAAAGTAATGTACCGGTAGCTAGTATTTACAATTAATAAATTCCTGTACAATACTTCGTTCTTCGAAGTACATGTATTTGTTTAGACTGAAGGATTGTGAGGCTTTCCTCCTGATGTTTTGAAGCAGATCAGCGGTTGGCAACAGCCTGTTGCTCTTGCAGAGAACTATCTTTTAGTAAGTGGTCGGAACCATCATCCTAATCCAGGATTAGAAATCCGGGGTCCGTAGCTTTTTAAATTTACCGGTTAACATGGATACCAATTATTGCAAGTACTGTTTAAGGAGTTGATGGTTTTTTTAACTTAAGTACGCCCGATAAATGAAGAAATTGAAGAGCTGTACTTACGTAAGTGCAGATCTGTGTCCGAGAGGAAATGGTATCCGGAATGATAGCTGGAATTGTAGCGAAAACGATTGTTTCAGGCACAATACCGATAGCTGGAATCGTGAGGATTATAAGCACTTCTCCAACGCGTGGAGTACGTTATTTTATAAAATAAATATTTAATCTTTTACACACAATGTCGAATGTTACATATTACAGGTAAAGCTCGACATCGTGTGAAAAGCTTACATGTACCCCGTCAAGTTGACGGCTCAGGGTAGGGATACCTCTACACCCAGACAGGGGATGAGGTTTTGATCAGATTCAACCATGGCTGTGATTGACCGGCTGACAAGCAAACCTCGTTTGCCGGCCCTCGCAATGACATTGCTTCATTTTCCGAGGCGCTAGCTGGCCATGCACATATTTATCCTCTCCGTTTTCTTTCCCTTTGGCCTTGCGCAGAGGACAGACGCCGCATTGAGTTCTTTGAGATCGACGCTGGTGAGCGATGCTCCGTCGATAAAACTTCATGTTTCTTTCAAGCGCAAGAGCATGGAGCTTCACGGACGCTCCGAATTCGATATCTACGCCACGCCCGTTGTGTCTGCCAACGGTGCTGGGATGCTCTACAACAGCTACGCCACGTTCCATGACGACGACTCCGATTTCACGTACTCTGTCGTGGACGGGTCTACCTACCTGACTACAACGGACGGCGATGATGTTGAGACGGTTATTTGTCTTTCGTCCAACACGCTACCGTTCGACGAGATTCTGTAGCAGGGCAGTTATCTCGCTCGCCTGCTGAGCGTGGCGTATGCTCGCGTGCTTGCTGACTGGGCATGTCCAGGTCCGACGAAGGTACTCGTCACGCAAAGATAATCAATACTTATGGGCCCGTTTCACCATGCCGGCACGTACACTTCTGTGTTCGCGTCTATTTATTGATATACTCTCCGTTTGCTCCGTTTCCAGAGTCTTTATGTCCGTCCGTTCTCCTGTGCTATGACTTCACGCATAGTCCGTGGCTCCGTACACGTGCTCGTCCTTCGCGTTCTCGTACGCCGCGACTAAGGGCCCCACGCTAAGCCTTCTCTCAGTTTCACGAACAGAAACCGCTGAACCGGGGCTACTCCTGTCAGACTCCACGTTTCTAGGGGCTCTCGCTAAGCCTTCTCTCAGCTTCAGCACTAGGTCCTCGTGACCCTGGTTACTCCTGCCAGACCCCACGCCTGCTCCGTCGCACTGTCCCGCTAGTCCACACACGCACAGCCTATTGGTAACATTTCCGCCACCGACACCTACTCGCATTGTTCGTGTCCGCCGACACTCTCACTACTGCAGGTCAGCCACTTGCACTTGATTGCAAACTGAGCAGATTGCAAACTGAGCGACTCCAACCGATCGCCCGGCCCGGCACGATCTTCCCGCTGCCCGCCCCTCACCCAACTTCATCATCGCCTACTGACGGCTCGTTTCTGATTGGTCACCCTGAGTCATGGACGCCCACTAATCACTCATTGGTACCCGTCACTCTTCGCTGGCAGCCGGCCGACACTTCGCTGACGTGGGGATCGTGCGTGGCGATCCTCATGTCCGGAACCCACTTCAACTTGCTAACCAGCCGTTCGCCCGTCAATCGCTGACACCTCATTCCGCGCAGGCGCTCCGGCATGCACGGATCCCATACACGCCTTCTTCAAACCCAGGGTCTTCCACGACCCTACCAGATTGACACAGTTCGTCGTATTCAGTGACAGACACCCAGCATGACTCGTCGTTTTCCGTGCGTCTAACTCGCTGTCGTTTCCGTGATCGCAGCTCGTACTCTAGGACATAGTGTCCTGCCGCATTACGCCGTTTACATCGTCGGAGCTCCACCATGCGGCTTGGTACATTCCGGGTACACCTCACCGATGGAACCCTCAGAGCGCACGGGGTGGGCCATTGAACAGTTGGTGCGAATGCTACAGGCGGAGCAGATCAACCCTGTTCCCTATCGACCCCAGATGATTGGTTTGGTAGAGCGATTCCATCGTACGTGGAAGGACTGTGTGGCGACGTACATGCACCGCGACGAACATAACGATTGAGATACGTGGTTCGACTTCGCGGTATACGCGTACAATTCGGGTAAGCATACGACTGTGTCGTTATCACCATACGAGCTGATGATGGGTCGTCGATTGCGACCACCGAACGAACTGCTTCGACAAATGAGCGTCAGTGAAGCGGGTGAGTTAACGGCGTACCACCAGAGACTGTTGACGGCGATGCAAAGTGCACATGCGTGCGCCGAGAAGACAAGGAGGCGTGAACAGAACCGACAGGCTCGCTACTATGTTCGACGAGTAAAAGTTAAGCGGTTGCTCAATGTGGGAGATCGTGTATGGATGTTCCCGTCACCGCGTGGCCGGAAGACTTCCAAATTCGTCCACCAATGGATCGGTCCAATGAGGATCCTTGAGCCGGCGGGATATGAAAATAACTTGGTGAAATGCGAGGACAAGGACGGTGAGGTAGAGGGTTTCTTGCTCATGCCTCATTTTTAGTCAGCTATAAACAACCTACCGATTATCTGGAGAAATTGACACGAGACATTGGCGTGCAATTGGACTATGAAAGCGAAATCGAACAGCGGTGTGATGTCGAGGCGACAAGAGAAACTGCTCGGGCAGAGACGGCTCCTGTTCAGACGGCAACGGCTGCTGCACCTGTCGAACGAGCGAGACGAACAGTGGATAACCAGGTGTCCTGGCGAAGCACGGGTGAGGAACAATACCACATGCTTCATCAAGAACTGGGCAACATTCTCCGCCGTGTGTTTTTCAACCACCGCAGCTACTATGTATCTCGTAACGTATTCTACTGCCGCAATGACGAAACGTTGTAGTAGGTAATGGCCCGGCCACATCTAGTGCCCACCAATTTCCGACGTCGCCGCCTCTGATACTCCGGAGGGGTGGCACCACTTCTGGCGACCTCGCTTTCCTACTGCCACACGCCTGACAGCCGTCCACCGAATGCGTTACCTCGCGCTGTAAGTTAGGCCACCAGTACAGCTGTGCTATTCGACCATAGGTGTGCGTAGCCCGTAGATGTCCAGCCCATACAGAGTCGTGGTTGTTCTTGAATACCCTCGCCCACAGCTCCGGAGGCATCACTACTCAACTCCCTTGGAGTGTGTTGATCACTACCAATCCGTACCGTGTTTCAACGCTCATGCCTTTATACATCGTCGCTTTTACCAGTCGTTGCACTAGTCTGCTGCGTGACTGTACCTCTCGTATCTGTTGGTCAGTGAGCTGCAACGTCGTCTTTTGTAACACCCGTGGCTCGGTCATGCGGGTTCCTTTTCGTCGGTTCTTGCGATCCCCCATCCGCCACTGGTGTCCTCGATATCGGCTCCAAGCCGTCCCCGCCACGTATTGGTCCTACGCCCTTGTTGTGCATCGGATTTCGCCCTGCATCATTCGTCAAGCCTCATCCTTTTGCGGTGTCAAGCGGTCGTGTGTCTGAACTGCCAGCTTCCGCTCTCATTATTGTGCTCACAGCGCGTTGGGATTCGCTTTTTGATGGGTGGCCACTCATTTCATTTCGCAAAACGACACGGAGGACGCAAGTGCTAATGGGAGCCCGGCGACAGACTCGCAGCGAGTGTGATGTCTTCTTGGCAAGGCTGGAGGGGGGGGGGCATCACAGAGAGAGCGCGGCTGAGCGCTGAGCACGAGGCGTATGTAAGGGGCGAGAGAGAGATGGCCGCTGACTTTGGCCCTGATGCCCAGACTGACGAAGTAACGCCCGCACCAAAACCACCGAGAACAACGCCTGCAGCATCTCGCCTGCATTTCCCCCCTCCGTGTCGACCACCAGTAGGAAAGACAGCAAGCTGCATAGCACATGCGAAGAAGGTGCGAAATGGACGCTTGGCCGCTAAGGCAGCAGCGGCGAAGAAGGCGGTGGCGGCTGAGAAGAAGATGGCAGTGGCCGAGAAGAAGAAGGCGGCGAGCACGAAGAAGATGACAAAGCGTCGTGTCGCTAAAACTAGACGCGACGAGAAGCAAGCAAAGGAGAGCAGAGCAATTGCGCGTGCAACAAGTGCTGTTCCTGCTCGGGCAGAAGCGAAGAAGAGTGAGCGTGACCGTGTGGCGGACGAGAAAATACGAGGAGGCCAAGCGCGTGAACAAGCGTTGGCGCAGCCACAAAAGAAGCGGTCAATCGCGGCAGAAAAGCGGAAACGCACTCCAAACCCCGCGGCAAAGACGCAGAAGAGGTCGAAGACTACGCGCCCTTACATCGCCAACGACGGTGTAAGCGACCAAGGTCCAAGTGCAGACAATGATCAGTACGTGTTTGAGAGCAAGTCGTATATTCAACTTGTACCGGTACTGACGATGTGGTATATTATGTGCTGCAGATACATATCACCTGGCAACTCACCACAGCGCGAAAATGCACCCTTACCCTCAAGCTGTGTGGCCAGGTATGTGTGCACTGTATTCAACATGTTTGAGGACATTCATGCTGATTTATACTGCACGTTGTATTGGCAGGTCTCTCAGTATGGATGTTGGAGAAGCTGATTTCAACAACACAGCTGTTGACACTGTTCGCGTTTTTCACGTTTCGGATGAAGACGCATTGAACTCGGATGAAGAAGAGAGCAGCAATTTAGAAGGTTTTGGTACACATAGTTAGTGGAGGGAATCACTGGAGAAGACACCCTCATTGATGAGACTGGGGACGGAGCTGAGGGTGATTGGTTAGACGATGATCCTGACGGCGAATTTGGGGCGAATCTCCTCCGACTGCTGAAGAATCGTTCGCAGAGAGACCTGTTGAAGCCGCGGATTGCTACGGCAAAAGCTCGAGTGTCCAGAGACTGGAAGACAACGATAAGAAATTGAAACAAGATGCCGAACGAGGAGAAGGAGCTACTTGCGATGGATGAAGAAGCGCTGGCAAAGATGCGTGTCGATGGCTGGAACTTTGGTACGTATTTCATGCGTCAAGAAGTTCTATATAGTACGTGTACTGACATCTCATGTTGTATTATACATCTAGATCATTCCACCCAGCCTTTACGAGCCGAAGGATCTTTTGATCTGTTTTCTGGAGATTATGGGCCAACATAAGAAATGCTGGAGCTGGCAGATTCACCGCTGCGTCTGTTTTTTTTCTTCATGCCCCCCCCCCAGCCTGTGGAGACGAATTGCAACGGAGAACAACCGCTACTACAATCAACCGTTGAATGGTCGTGTTGACCGCATAGTTGCTGTGCTACAGGCGCGAGGTGAGGCGGTGACGAGAGAGTAGGTGCTGCTGAGGGAAACAACGCCGCTCAAGCGGATTCAACTCGAGGACGTGGTGCACTGTAGAGGCTTGCTCGCGGCTAGAATGCTGTGTCCTCACAAGCGAAAGTTCGCTGATCATTGGGCTAAGCCTGCTGTTGGTGCTGTGCCTCAAGGCACATTTGTCCCCTACGTGCGAAAAGCTCGATTCGATCGGATTATGCAGAGCTTGCGTTTTACGAGCAACGCTGACCCGCGCGCGGAAACGAATCGCGCTTGGAAAGTGAGATCCGTTGTTGACACGTTGCAAGAAATCTTTCAGCGAGGCTATACAACGCCTCCAGTGGTGTCATTTGATGAAGCAATGATTACGTCAAGGAGCCGCCATATCATCACCCGCCAGTTCGTGAGGGACAAGCCTCACAAGTGGGGGATCAAGTTGTTCATGGCATGTTGTGCTGACACTGCTTACTGTCTTCGGTGCGTTGTCTGCACTACGATTTTTTGCTAACTAGCCCCAGTTGTATAATTACTCATGTTGGCGATCTATATGCTGAATGTACAACGTGCTAGGATCGACGTCTACTGCGGGGCGAATTAGCACTCGGACGAGCTCGGAGGGTTCCCACCAACGCAGTTCTCGGTAGACCCGAACTCAGGCCCTTCCGCCGTCTTGCGGAATCTCCGCTAGGCTCTCCCACCCCGCCAAGACGGTGTGTTCCACGCGGTGGTCACCGACCGAGTTTACACATCTGTGCAACTTGCACTGCAGCTGCTTTCTCGCAATGTGTACCTAGTGAGGACTATCCAGACAAACAAGAAAGGATTTTCGCCTGCTTTGGTCGTCAAAGCGGCCAGCCGTCCTCCAAGAGCTGAACATAGATCCGCAGCGGTTGCAGTATCTAAAAGCTGCCCACAGATAGAAGTCTTACAATGGTGGGATCGCTTTCCGGTCTATTTACTTTCTACCGGAAGCAGCACTGTGATGGAGACTGCAGGAAAGTTTGGCTTTATTTGTTATGACACTTGGGTTCAGCTAAGTTTGTCGTGTGTATTAGGACGTCACGTTCCTGGTGGCCGCAGAATCGCCATTCGCTGTCCGTCCGCGATGCATGATTACCATCGTTGTATGGGTGGGGTGGGCATCCAAGACCAGCTGCGACTGTAGCACTATTCGCTGCAGCAGTCTGTGCGCTTCCGCAAATGCTACAATACCATTTTCCTGGGGCTGGCTGACATAGCAATGGTCGATGTTTTATCGTCTACCGCGAGGTGCGCAAGTGAAAAGGAGAAACTCCTGCTGACCATGCTGAATTTCTAGAAGTGCTACAGACCCAACTACTCCAGACGACTGGTGAAGACTTCGAGGAGGTACATTCAACTTGTTGGGATGTTGACTTGTTGTATGTACTACTTGTGTGACTTGTGTTTTTATTGTGTGATCATAGCTTTTCACCAGGACCCGCAACTCCGACGCGCGTTTCGACATCGATTTCTAGTTCGCACAAACTGTCTCAATTTCCTGAGTAGGTTCGAGTGCGAGAGGGGTTAGGAAGCGGCCTGCAAGGTCTGCTCTATCCGCCGAACTAAAGTTTATCAGCGCAGTGCTACCAGACTCTACTGCGAGGCCTGCAGCAGTGGAAACAAACGGTGAGTTGGTGAATTGACACATTGTCTTTATCGTCTAACACGCTATGTAGTATCTACCTGTGTGATCGAGTGCGACCGAGTCACTCTGTGAGCAACAACTTGACGTGCCGTCAAATATGGCACATCAAGTGGAAGAACGGTGACGAGCGCCCACGTCCTCGTGTCGGGCGAGACATCCAGATGCGTGGCATCGGCAAGAAGCGCCATCGCTGTCCCAAGAGCAGCAATAACAGCGACAACAAGGGGGACTCTGAAGATGATGGCACTACAGGCTCCGACGTGTCTGGGGTGCGGGGAATACAGAATACCGCTGACGTTTCGGAAGCGCAGAAGGCAGAGAATGTTCACGAGACGGCGCTGGAGGGAGGAAATGATAGCGAATGTGGATGAGATGGTTGCTAGCGGGAAGTATTCAATCAAATTGTCCGTGTCACCGCGCAAAGTTGTACCACTTCGCTCGACCTTTGTTCAATTATAATAAAAGAGCCAAAGCACAATGTAGTATATACGCCGTGCATCAAGTCCACAGGGTATTTGACAACGTGTACGGTACAGAGCGTTGCGCAGGATGTGAGCAACTTCACGCAGTTCATAAAACTGTGTCGTACTTATGACAGACAAAACAAATTGTTAGTTAAGGCCAGGAAGGGGGCATTTTTTCGCTTGAGAGCGGGGGGGGGGGGGGTTAAAGGCCGAGACTACCTCGTCGTGGTCCTTATTAGCGCGTCGAACGGCTGCGAGCATCAGGGGTTAATATTACCGAGAAAAAAGTGGTAGTAATATTACCGGTAATACTAGCGTATTTTTGCCCCGATAATACTACTAATATTAGTCAAAACACAGCACGGTAGTAGTAGTAATAGTACTATTACTAATACTCAAAGTACTACTCTGGTACTTTTGAAGCGTCGCGCACCTTGCGCGCGTCTTGCTTCAACCTAACAATCTCGTCCCTGTTGTGCCTCAGCAGTAGCTGCTTCTCCGACCGTCTGCTATCTGTTCTGGTACGAAGCGGCCCCATGATTATCCCCCCTGTGGAAAACACTCGCTCTTGGAAGGCCGAGGATGAGATCTTGCCGAGGTGAATTCGTGCCAGAAGCGCCATCGAAGAGTATAGGCTTTCGCCTTCATCACGGAACCACTGTAGCACATCAACATGTTTGTACAGCCCCAGTAAGGACCAGCACATGCCGTTGCGGCTGTCCGTAGTCATTGCGGAGGACAAATCTTCTTTCTGGATGTCAGGATTTTGGCGTTGGGCAACCTCGAGCCACTCAGGCTCCATCTCCAGCCATTCTCTCATGATACTATCCGCTCTCGCATTGATTTCTGACTCCTTCACCTCTTCTCTGGTCTTGCTCGTTCGAATTGGAGCACCGAGCAGCAGCTCATCTTCATCGTTCCAGCCTGTCGATGACGGAGAGGAAAGGGGGAGATTTAAGTATGGAAGACGACACGCTTTTTCGTACTCAGAAGTAAGTAGCTCACCCACAAGATTGCAGAAGAGTTGGAATTGCCCTTGGAGCAACCGGTCATGTCGGTCGCGACTGAGCATCGGGAAAGCCGGATTGCCTGTTGCGGCGCGCATCATCTCTTCGAATGGCGCCGATCTGCATGCCGGAAACGGTATTCCTTGACTAATTAACCACTTGGAGCTCAGCACGTGCAGCGTCTTTTCATTGGCTTTGAAGAATTGCTGCGGAGACTTCGCGGCAATAGCCACAGCAGATGAACCCGTCATACTAGTTGCCTTAGTAGCCGATGAAGTTGTAGTAGTGTCCACGTTCGAATCAATCGTCAAGTCTAGCACCTCCATAGCTTCAGCTTCAGCGTTAACGAAGTCCGTTTTTGCCTTTTGAGTTGTAGACTGCTCCGCTAGCACTGCCAAAGGGTGGTCAGCATGTTTCGTCTTGATATGGTCCTTGGCATTACTGGTATTCTTCGTGCAGCATAAAGCGTCCTCCCAACTGTAAGGTGTGATTTTTTTTCGGCCTTAAATTTTCTCGCAACAGAGCAGACAAATGTTGCGATACACCTGTACAGACGGCTTCCACGGGTTCCGCTTCGTGTATGGTTTGTCCAAGACGTGAATGAGATCCCAAACCGAATCCGTAGCTCCAATCTTCCTTGAATGTGAAACCGAAAGCGGCACGCCAAGATCCGAGACCGGCGAAGTCGGTGTCGGAGGGAGTACAGTATCTAGACCGCCATCAACACGAATTGTGGTACTCTCCAAAGCCTTGGTCCTTTTTACCTTCGCTGCTGTCTTGCGCCGCTTCACTGGACGCGCAGATACTGCTGTGTCCGATGTGGAGGCGATCTTCAGAGACGGTAAGAAGTCGGAATTAGATCCAGTCCAGATATTAGTCGAAGCCTTAGAAGAATTAGTCACTGGCCTCTTCGAAGAAGCAGCTACGGCTGGTGTAGAGGCACCTGTGCCAGGGTAAACATGCAGCACGCACGACTGGCTGCAAAACCTGCGACTCAGCAGAACGTAAGCGTTGATATTATACAAAAGTTGAATGAAATACCTTTCGTTCAGTGCCGAGCCCTCTCCTTCGAACACTCCAATTGCGCACATGTGATGAGTCGGCTTTCCGCATACGCTGCACGGATCCGTTTTGAGATCAGGACCTTCCTCACAATTGGTAACAGCACAAGGCATCCTCGGTCGCCGTTTCCAGGTCAGTGATGCGGGCAATGGCGAAATCGAGTTCTTTTCAAAAATGGCGAGCTTCTGCGAGCAACGCAGGACAGCCACAGGCTTATAAGATTGCGAAATGAGGGTCTGTTGCTCACTGACTGGCTTCATGGAAAATATTACTCCTCAAAGTAATATAGTACCGACTCAGGTGAGTAATACTACTACAAATTGCTAATACCACACTATGCGGTATTAATAGTATCAAACAGTTTTAGTATTAGTATTACTCTAAAGTAATAGTTTCAAATTACCCTTAACCTCTGGCGAGCATTCGCTGGTAGAAAAAGGCAGCTTCTTCCGCTTGATTGTTGTTACCTATCAAGGTAAACAGTAGCCAATCTGTCGCGTGTTACAGCGGACACGAGGTCCGACCGTGGACTGCGTCGCCACTACATCGACTACTAATCGACATGGATTCCTCGTACTTGGCCTTCAAGTCAAATCATGACTCCCGTGCCATTGCAAAGCACGCGAAATACACCACAACCAGCCCACTAAAGCAGCTCATCGTGCACGTTAACAAATGTAGCCATCTTCGAAACGACGCATCTCATGATTGACCAAAATTCGGCATCGACAAACCGTTTCATTGGCCAAAATCGATTAGAACCGCTGAGCTGGCCTGATCATCACTCTGACGGTAACGAGTGCGGGCATGGCTTCGTGCCCTTCGTGTCGCGCTGGAGCCTCCCCAGGCGTGCTCCTGCTCACAGTGCGGCTTCCGCTTTACTGGCGCCTCCTCCGTCCTCCGTCCTCTCCACTCATGCTGTGGGCAGCTCTGCCACGTCTGCGGGTGTGAGCCGTCGTAATTTCCCCAAAGACCGGAACAAGAAGAAATAACCCAAAGATAAAGACAAAAAACGAGAAAGAAGTAAAGAAAATTGATACAGAACGCGATTAAAGCAAGAGACAGTTGACACCCCACCAGCTGCTGCAGGGTTTGTATGGGTCGAGATAAGACATTAGATTTATCACTTTTTGAAAACAACAAACTGGAGATTCAGTCTGCGGTTTTAAACATTTTATAATACCCTGATTACAGAACTTCAGAGGATTTCGTTTTGTTTGGAATTTACACAAGTAGGATTATTAATAAGCCTAAACTACTGCCGGGTAGGCTAGTACTATTACTACTGTAGTAGTAACTTATATCAGCAACAACTTCGAATTTAGTTGTCGACAACTACAACTGCAGACACTCAAACCACTTCCTTGGTTTCTGTGAATTCTTGAGAATGCCATCACCATTTAGAAATGCCGTATCAGCGTGGTTTAGCTTCGGTCTGTAGAATGTATCCAAGTAGTGATTACCGAAGAGGTTCTCATCAAGGCCACCCAGACAGCTATCGAATTCAACGAGACCGTCGTTCTTCTTGGACTTGTGCGGGATCACCGTTCCCGCCAGGATACACACGGCTTGATACGTCGAGAAGAGTCCGACATAGCTGTCACTGCACATGGCGGCTGTCACATTTTTTCGATACGCTTTTTGCGCTGCCGCATAAGCGGCATCAATAGACGGGGAGCTGAACTCTCCACCCTCGTAAATAGTTGATTTGCGCGCCGTGTTCAAGGGACACTGGCCGACCAAGTCGAAGAGCCACTCTGTAATATCGCTTTTTTCATTATGACATGCACCCATGAGATAGTCCACAGCCATACTGCCAGCCATCGGGGGACTTAGTGACACCCACGAGGTCGTGTCACTGAACCGACACTTCCCCGTAGCCAGAGCGTGAGCCATGACGAGTCCACCCATGGAATGTGTCACAACGATTGTCTTGTCGATGGTCCCAGTAGCGACGTCGCTACTGTCGCTCATGGAGAGAGCATAGTCACAGTATTTGTGCTGCAGTGTGTCGTTTGTCCAACCGGCATCTATAGTATTCACCACAGCGTACTTGATCGTGGAACAGCAAGGAGCGTGGCCGTGCATGTCTCCAAACTTACTTCTCGTTAGCTTCGGGGTGTCCTGTAGCTCCTTGACATCATTGGGGTTGTCTAAACCGTGGAGGAAGATGCATGGACGAGGAGTAGTTGGACATTTTTCACACTGTGTCGACTCCATGGCCATATGCGCCTCTACTTTCAGCTTTCTTGAAGTGGTGGACGGGACCTTGCGACCGGTAGCCAATGCGAGCGCTGTAGGGGTCAACGACGTTGCCTCCTGCACAATTTCGCACGACGAGGATCCTTCCGTCAAGTCCGGCTTTGAGATGCTGACGGGGTCGTCTAGGTACTCCACGTCGATGTCCAAATCACTACTATACGCAGTCAAACCAGCCTCTCCCGACGCACAAATAGCGTAGTGAGATCCAGCAAATGTTGTCTTGAATAGGGTACCACTTTCACATTTGACAGACTTGTCGCCAATCGAGGCACTGGGAATTGGTGTCGCGTCATTGAGAGCAGAGAGAATCTCATCGAACGGTAGCGTGTTGGACGGAAGACAAACAACTGTCTCAACATCATCGGCGTCCGTCGTAGTCAGGTAGGCAGACCCGTCCACGACAGAGTACGTGAACTCGGAGTCGTCGTCATGGAACGTGGCGTAGCTGTTGTAGAGCATCCCAGCACCGTTGGCAGACACAACGGGCGTGGCGTAGATATCGAACTCGGAGCGTCCGTGAGCTCCATGCTCTTACGCTTGAAAGAAACATGAAGTTTTATCGACGGAGCATCGCTCACCAGCGTCGATCTCAAAGAGCTCGATGCGGCGTCTGTCCTCTGCGCGAGGCTAAAGAGAAAGAGAACGGAGAGGATAAATACGTGCATGGCCACGTATTAGAAACTGGCGCCTCGGAAATGAAGCGCCAGCAAAACGAGGAGCCTGTCAATGACTCAGAATCTCATCCCCTGTCTGTATGTACCGGTACAGTGTGCATCCCTACCCTAAGATTTGACATCGTGTGTAAACTTTTCACACCATGTCGAGCTTTACCTGGCTATTATTCCATCCCGGACACAGGTCTGCTCTTACGTAAGTACAGTTCTTTATTTTCTTCATTTATCGGGCGTACTTAAGAATAAAATAAGCATCAACTCCTTATTAGTAATAATTAGTTTCCTTGAAAAGCGATAAATTTAAAAAGCTACGGACCCCGGATTTCTAATCCTGGATTAGGATGATGGTTCCGACCAGTTACTAAAAGATAGAGCTTTGCCAAAGCAACAGGCTGTTGCCAACCGTTCAAAAGAGCAGGAGGAAATTTTCACCATCCTTCAGTCTAAACAAATACTTCGATGAACGAACTTCGTTCGTCGAAGTATTTTAAATACGAAGCCTTCGTTCAACGAATTATTTAGTAAATACTAGCCACCGGTACATTACTTTTTAGCAGCTGCAATTTATTAAACCGGTACATTTCTGGAAGCCTAATCACTTCCACTAACATTCAGTCCTGCTGCAATTCCAGAAATTATACTGTAAGCATGTACATACTTCGAAGTAATGTATATTTGGCACCTTTGTTACCTTCGAGAGATCGCTGGAATGAATACGTCATGTAAAACAGTTCGCCGAGAAGCTTGAGCATGTTTGCTCTGGGGTGGTGCGTCTTTATCGAAGAACAATTGAGGACGGTCATAGCCTGACCTGAATCTTAGATATGGAAGACCTTTTCAGCTTTGTGATGTAGTCTGGACAAAATAAGTATGGACTACGGTAATTGGGGATAAGAGGGGCCCCGTCGTAAAAAAAACATGATCCGTACACCGTTCACTATAGTTATTCGTGCGTCAAAATTAGTGGTGCATTCGCGCTTTAGTGACGTCACAAATCTGGGAGATTCTGAAAACTAATAAATCTTAAACAAATTGTCACGATACACAGCTAGAAAGTGGACTCGCCATTCTCGCGGACTGCTTCCGGAAGATCTGCTTGCTGCAGAAGTCGCAGGCCACGTCCAAGCAACTGTGCCCTCCGGTACAATCGCCGGCGCTCCAAGCCTGGAGTGGAACGCCTGGCGGTCGGCAAGGGCGGAAATCTATGTTGGGCCTCCACGTGGGAGTGATTTACGGGAAGGTAGGAGCCTAGCGCTCGTTTTGGAGCTTTGGGTAGACGCTCAGTCGTGATTCCCTTCTTACAAGAGAAGTGCTCAATAATATAACAGCAACTTTACATTTGCTTGATTATGCTAAGTTCCTACGTCGGCCTGCTAGATAGACGACCCCGACCTAACGAGGATTACCGCGACAAATTGGTGGAGTAGCAAGGTATCTTCAAGCCGAAGAATCGTAGGAACGTAAGCACGGAGTGAGCCACCCCTTGATAACGAACGCCAAGGCGGCGGAAAAAGGAAGTGGGAACGCTTTTAGTGCCCACGGTTCGTCCGGTAAGGGACACGGCGGTGAGACAAGAGAAGAGGGCGGAGGATGGTCGTCTCCACTACTGCCCGAGTCGCTGTTCCAAGCCGAGACCTACGAAGAAGACAAGCGCGCGCGCCAAGAATCACCGGCGGCGACGCACCGGAAGGGACTTGAGTTGGAGGGGGTAGAGGTGTTCCCGCGGTAACTGGAACACCTCGATTCTAGAGTCCGGAGCGACGCTGAAGGAGAAGTGCTTAGCTACGAAGCGGGGGTACTGGAGTTGGTGAAAGGTGTCATGTCTGAACCAGAGATGCCAGACGGCGCGTTACACAGGAGCGACATGCAGTGCTGCCTTAACGTACAAGGATGACATGGTTGCTGTGTTCGGGTCGACCCCGTTTGCGATTGTGGAAACATATAATGCTGGACAATCTTGCGCTGCCGCGGAGCTGTCCGTAATCGAGAGAGAGAGAGCGATGTTGCTCGAAAAGCTGAACCTGCGCGAGGATCTGTTGCGAAAATTGGGAGTGGTCGGGTGTCATCTTAAAGCATTATGCTCCGCAGCCTGGACAGAGTGAGAAGCTGAGGGTACTCGTGTGGGAAGCGCCTCGAGAAGTGAGTTTCTCGTTCGACCCGTCGCGTCCCTCACTGACGCCACTCAGGGATGCTGGAAGTACTATGTAGGCAGCCACCCCGATGAATGTAACTTCGGAAGCAAGGCTTAGAGGGGGTAAGACGGTCACAGGAACAGCTACACACCATTCGGAACGGCCTGGCGGTAAGGCGGTAACGCCAGCTCGATCTGTGGCTACGCCGGCGAGGTCGGTGACTACACCGGCCCGATCAAGAGCAACGCCGGCTCGTTCAATGTCGACGCCTGCCTGATCGATGATGGCGTCGGCAAGATCCATGACCACGCCTGCAAAGTCCGTGTCAACGCCCGCCAAGTTTGTGTCGACACCCGCTCGATCGTTAGTGGCGTCTGCCCGATCTGGAACGCCGTCCAACGAATCGAGATTGCAAGCGCCGGTGGAAGAATTAGTCGAGAGAGTGCTTCGGTAGCTGACGGTGTCTCGTGTATCTAGCGCTGGAACGCCGCGCTCACGAGCTGCGGAGCCAGGAGCACGCTACACGCCTGGGTCGGACAGATTGGAACGCGCGGAGCTGTCGAGTGCTCATCAAATTGAGTACCAGAGACCTCCGATTCCTAAAGCCAGGATGCCAGACAAGACCTTAATGTCAGTTGGAATGCCCTTGGGACCCGTTCCCGCGTATCGAGGCGTACCTCCAAAGAAGATCAGTCCTTACGGGAACGGGATGGTAGGTAGAGCGCCCAGGACGGCACCGCTCTATTCTCAGTATCAGTCAATGACCCAGCCTACTGCCAGGTGGGGCCAGGGTGGAGCACTACCCGCCTGGCATGCAGCTCCCGTAGCACCGACTCATGAGTATCCGGGTCTGCCTACGACAGCGATGCCTCTAGCGGCCGGAGGAGTCTCATCGACGTACATGACAAATCAAGGTCTCGGAGGAAGCGCCGGATCTCAAAAGGCTGAATACCGACGCAAGAGCGTTCTGGAACGCGCAGATAACCCTCGTCGAGCCGTTCTATACGACGGTATCCCGAACGAGTTGCAAAACGCCGTAAAGGTAATCGTTCCATTTTACTCAGCGACGGATACGAACGAGAGAGCGGCTGCTTTCTATCGTTCCTTTTAGAGGTGCACCTATGGAATGGACAGCTAGATGCGATTGGCGGCATTTGAGCAGTACCTCAGAGGTAAAGTGAGTCAGCCGTGGCGGTAAAACAAAAGGATCGACAGTTTTGAGACCCTCGAGTAAAGCTCCTCAGCCGATTTATCTTCCAAAGTCCTGCACAGCTCTAGAACCGCCTCAAGAACGCAAAACGAAGTCGTGGTGAGTCGGTCGAAGAGTGGGGTGATCGTATCTCGACCATGTGCGAGGCCCTGAGCTACCATGAGCCTTACATGAGGTACGGGCGCTTCCTGGACGGCCTGCGCATCAAGCAGATGGAGGCGGGTTAGATGGCAATATGGTAGGGACGTTCGGAGAGGCCTGTGACCTATTAATCTACAAGAATCTGCACATGCCAACCGAGGAGGAGGACGAGTTCGCGGACGATGGAACGCCTGTGACCCGCGCAAACAACGCGAATTCGACGCAGTCGCAGATGTTACAGCAGCTACAGCTAATGAGCCAGTCTATGTAGAAGCAACTACAGAGTGCTGTGGTGCAGCTAGGATACATCAGTGCTGTGGCACCCCCGGCTCAAGGCGTTCCAACCCCGATTGGGAGCGCCTCGTTGACTCAGAACGCTTCGGCTCCGGGGAACGCCCCCGACGAATTTGGGACCGCTGACGATCAGACTTGGGCTGACACCCGCACGACGGAAAGAGAGGTCGTATGTGGTCGCTGTGGACGAGTGGGGTGCGGTCACGAAATATGCCCGAGAGGCAAGCGCGACGCAGCCGGTGTAACGAGCTGGGTCACTTCTCTATGGAGTGCAACTGGACCACACCCTAAGGATCCTATCGGGGCGGTGAGCGCCGTCGTATAGCGTGATTTATCTGCGGTGAGAAGCGCCACACGGTAGCATGGTGCCCTAGCCTGGACTGACCGCGTAGTCTGACGCAGAACGCGACCGCGGGGAGCGCAACAGCGTCATCCGGAACGCCTCAACAATGAAGGGAGCTGGAGGGAAGGGCTGGAAGTGACCCTCCTTCCTCTTGCCTAATGGGCGACACGCCGAGAGATGAGGGTTCTCCCAGACGAGCTACTAGTGGGTCTGAGAGGGCTCTCGAAGAAAGTGTGACGGATGTGAAAGAAGCTCGAGGCGCTCCAGCCTCAAGCGCAAAGACCGAAACTGTGGACTTAAAAACGAACGAGCGAGCAACCTAACGAAACGAGTGGGCTCCACACTGGGAGCGATTGAAGAAAGCATCCTCACGGAACGGATGGGCTCCAAACTGGTAACGAGAAGAGAGGGCGGTCTAACGGAACGGACTGGCTTTCAACAAGACTGGGAAACGGACGGCTCTTTAAATGGGCCTGAGTGAAAAGGGGTGGGTACGAAAAAAAAGCAACGGAACGCTTGATCGTGACACTGGAACGAGGAGATGGAACGGCTGAATGCTTCAGTGCGACGTCTGATATCAAAGAAAATGCCTTGAAAACGACGACTGAAGACACCGCGAGTGCATGGTCAAATCAAATTTCGGTGGTAATAGGAGCGGTTAGTGCGACTGCCACTCAATAGACCGAAAGAACTAAGGGGAAGGATTCTACTGGACGCAACGACCGCCTGTTCGCCGACGAGGAGCTAGATATGCTCGAGCACGGTGAAGGTCACAGAGGATGAACCCGAGGGGTACGAGAAGGAACTTGAGAGCGACTGTACCCCGTGGATGAACAGGGAGCTCTGCTGCGAGCGATATGGAACGCAGCGGAACAGGGAACGCCGACTCTAGCGGAAATAAGTGCGGTGCTAGGGGTCTCAGAAGAAGTGGTGGAGTGCACGCGAAACGTCTCGTCAGGGGAGCTCAGACCGCCTGAGTATTGACCGGATTGGTATATTACTGGAAGCTGGAGGCTTCTACGGGCTAGCTGAGACTTCAAGGAAGCTAGTGAGCCAACGGAAAGGCTGCCGTCTGTGGTTAGTGTGGTCTCAGAAAAGGTGGATGCCGACGCGAGTTTACAAGAAACGACTGAGGAAGCCAAATAACTCGAGTTTAAACGAAATGTGTGTGTGTCGGACTCGACGACCCTGTCGTTCCGACCGCTTGGGCTCCTGACAAGAAAATTGGAACGCTTCCGTTCTGAAGGGGTTCCAGGTGAGCTGAGAGCTCCCTCTAGTGCTGGGGAAGGTGTTGCCCTTCTCGGTGTCATCCCTCGCGGGAGACACCATGCTCCGGACGCGTTCGCGAGGACTGTCGGGTCCTCTGGTGCGAACTGTGGGCGAATGCGACACGTTCGGATGCTATTGCACCCTGTGTCAAAGCACTGTACGCGCGCTAGCGCAGGAGCTAAGAGCGTTGTCCAAATGAAGAAGGTGGTGACTTTTGCCGGTAATGACTTTTGGGGGATAGGAAAAAAAGTAGGCACAAGAAGTCATCTCCTTGTCCAAGTCTCGGAAAAGCTGGTGCAATGACTTCTTAGCCTCATCCTTGTTAAGTGCATATCCTCTTGCACAGGTTTCCTTTCGGTCATGCTGCTTGGAAGGGTTTACTTTGTATTATGCTATTCGAGAGGTTTCCTCTCGACTGTTGCCGTGAAGCTTGTCACTCTTGCTTCGTGCGCGCGCCGCTCTTCACCAGCGCTGTTGCCCAGCCACGATGTCAGGAACACCACCACAGCAAGACGGGTATGAAGAAGAGAATTCAAGATTTCCAGCAGATACCAACCCCGCCCACTTGGCTACTGTGACGAAGCCGCCACCGTCGCTGGGGTTGCCGACCTACTACACGCAGTACGAAGAGGACCGCTCTAGCGCAAGTGATCAAGAGCCTATTAATCAAGAACCCCCGCGCAAAAGAGCAAGGCGCGTTGCTCAAAGAACGACCTCTACGGCAGCAGGAGAAGACACTTCCACCAAGTCCAAGCCTGCTGCATCCAAGGAAAAGGCTCGTAAGTCTGCCAAGCCTGTGGACAATGGAACAGCAGCCACGGCAACAACTCGCAGGACACCTAAGCCCAAGATGGTGGGTATGCGCTAGTCCTCTGCAATCAGCGTGGACAAGGTCGTAACCGAGGCTTTGCAAACCACGACGCAGTCCACCTCAAACCCAAAAGCAAAACGCGCTAGCAAAAACTCGAAGGGTGGTCCGAAGGGCAAGGAGAAAGCAGATACGACGGATGTAAAGACGATGAAGTGGACCGTTCAATTGACGGCTTTGGCGATTGAAGCTCGTTTTCAAAACAAGCAGATCCAAAAAAAAAATTTGCTACAAAGAACTCGAACACGAAAGCCCAACGTGCAATGTGGGAGGACACTATCACTGTATTTCAGCAGCGCGCCCTGTTGGAGCACGCGTGGGGTGACGATGAACCTCGCAGTGTGACTGTCAAGCAGTTCAAGAACAAGCTGGATGCTGTTCGAGCCGCATACAAGGCAAAGAGCGGCCGTATGCTTACCACAGGAAATCCTCCTCCTAATTCCGACTCCAGTAGTGACGAGGGAGATGACACCTTGCGCAAATATCCAGAAATGCCTGTGGATTTTTTCGTCGATGAGCCTGACAAATCTTCAGATAGTAGTGCTGCCGACAGCGGCGGAGGGCGCAAGCTGACGTGCAAACCCACGTCAGTGCATCCGATCTATCTGAGGGAACTTGGCGTAGATCTCGCAGCACTATGGCCGCTGCTGTGTTATGTGTTTTCGCGTCGACCTGGCTGCACGGGTGAAGCTTTCATGGAGACTGGCGTCCCAGCTAGAGTTAGCCTACCTACGAGCGAAAGTGATGACGATGATCACGCTGGAGATGATAACGTGGACTCTGATTCATGTGAATCACCAACCGAGGCTCGTGAAAAAGCGAAGGCAGCAGCTAAAGCAAAGAAGAAACGTGACAAGCAATCTAACAACGTTTCCACAAAACGACCTGCAGATGTAATGAGTGATACACTCAAGACGGGGTTTGAAGCAATTGAACGTGTTTTTTCGGCTCGTCACCAGCCGTCTCAAGACAATGGGGAGATATCTCGGCTGGTTCAAAAGCTGACGTCGTCGATTGATGAGTCGAATACTAAGCAACAAGCCAACAGCGATGCACTGTTGACCAGTATTGCGGGTTTGCACCAAGTTACGGCTGGCTTCTACAGCGAAATGGCGAAGTGGATGCAGAATCAATCAAACCGTAGCTAGCGCTGCTCACGCTCGAGTACAACGCTTGCTACACTCTCATTTATTCGTGATCGTTTTCGTAAAACCGATCTGCGTATGCATTTCTCTTTGCGAGTGCTAAATCAATTTCAGCTTGCGTTCGATCCCAACCCTCGTTAAACGCGTGCATCACGCGTCGTGAATCCTGTCTATCTTTTGCTTTCTGGGCCGCATTACGCTTCACTTTAAACTGCTTGTCTCCAATGTCGATCAGCAAATTGTGGAGAGCAGCAGCGGCAGTAATCATGCGAGCGTTGGTGTTGTATTTCTTTCGATCCGTCACTCCATGCAGAGTCTTGAAGCGGGTCTTTAGCTTCCCAAACACACGCTCGACTAGAATGCGCGTTTGCGAGAGATGATAATTGTAGCTACCACAAAACAGACAATAGCAAGAAACAAATCAGTATTTCGCGTAAAATGTGCGATACAATCATCCTTACCAGCGCTGCTTTGCCGTCAGCCTCTTGCCACCCCGCTCATCGAATGGCACCATAAGAAAAGGCCACGGTTTAAAGCCTGCATCACCCAACCAGTTGATGCCTGGAGGACACAGCTCTCGAGCATGAGCACCAAGAACAGCGGACTGATTCCACATTGACTGGTCCGAATTGCTGCCACTAAAAACACCTAAGTAGCGAAATTTGTAGCGGTAGTCGATCGCAGCCAAACAATTGTAGGAAGGTTTGCCACTCTTGTCGTAGAATCCCTGCATCACGTACAATCGTAAAACATGAACATGATCGAAACGTAGCATCGTACATACCTGAAAGTCTTTCGGTCGTTGAGTGCGTACAAGAGTCCCGTCGAAAATGCAAGCTACATCAGGAAAATCAGCATTGCGTGCAGCAAAACAATCGGCCAACTCACTCCATTCATCGCTTGCATCTGACGGAGGAAAATATATCACGTCGTCTTTCATTTCGAATAGAAGCTCTTCCAGTTTAGCAATATACCGACTAGCAACAGGGCGAGGCATTCCGAGCTGCGCTGCAGCACCACCAATTCCATCCCCATCTTGACCACATCCGTTACAATAGTATGTCAGTAGCACGGCAAGCCCAACGTCAAAAGCTTACTGCGCGTTTTTTCCGGGAAGGCCATACTTCTTGTAGTACAGCGGCTCCAAAAATGCACAAAGAGCGTCGAGCGACACTGGTGAACAACGCAGAGTTTTGCGATATGCTTTTGGTGATCGTTGAGCCTTCAACTTTGGGTAAAAATCTGAGCGAACCGTGATTTTCTCTCCGGGGGGGGGGCGCGCAAAGAGATCTCCAGTCCATCGAACCGAGTACAGCTCCCAGCATGATGAAAAGCAAGATGATCACGAATATCTCCATGGCTTCAACGTCTGCATCAGCTGCAGCGTACTGCTGCACTTCCGTGACTGTAGCTTGTGTCTGGGGCAACGGATGGCGCTGATCGGACGCGTCTTCGTCTTGAGAAGCTACATCGGCATCGATGGTTGCCTCGGCAACGTCCTCCGCAACCCCCACCACACCCAGCAAGCCGCTGTCGACGTCCATGGCGTCGCTACCGACGCAGGAACCCCTCGCGTCGCCGTCGCCGCTCTCCATGCTAAGTAGTGCTTCAGCTCTGCCGTCCCCCCCAAAAAGTCGCTGCAAGCCCTGAAAAGTTGGTCGCTGTCGACGTCCATGGCGTCGCTACCGACGCAGGAACCCCTCGCGTCGCCGTCGCCGCTCTCCATGCTGAGTAGTGCTTCAGCTCTGCCGTCCCCCCCAAAAAGTCGCTGCAAGCCCTGAAAAGTTGGTCGCTGTCCTACTTTTATTTGCCGACTTAAATGTTGTCAAAATGGCTACCAGCTTTTTTTCGACGGTCTTGGAAACGCATAAAGTCGTTGTGAAAAAGTCATCACTTTTCTATTTGGACAACGCTCTAAGGCAGCTCTGAGTGTAGGCTTTGCGGCCAACACAGTTGTGAGCATAGGGATGCAAATCCCAGTGAGCTTTGGCAGCACAAGTCACTGTGGGTGTGACTGAGAGCCGCGCCAGTCTCGTGGCTACTCAGTGTGAGAAGTCATCTTTTGGTGTTTTAGTTCTCTCACTTCTGATTGGAGAATCAGCTGTGATTGGAGAATCAGGTGATTCTCAGTTAAGTGGGGGAGGATGTAGCGGGGTACAATCCAGCGTGCCCCATGTTACATAAAGAGTGACCCGTCACTCTTGTGGACACCTGGTACACGGTACCAGGTGCTCTCGGAGCCAGTCAGAGCATGACTACTTAGCTCCACTATAGGTAACCTCTAGTTTGTATGAGACCCAACCTTATCTTACTTATAAAAACATCAGTCTTCGATCTACTCTTCTAAGAAGCAAACCGTCCCCTTTGAGGCTGGGAACACGTGAACTAACGTTCACTCGGGTAGTTAATACCCTTAAGCACTTCCTCTGTGCAAGGTGCTGTGTGACTCCGTCACAAAGGGAGCTTACCGGCCCACTACGGTGGCCACCAAGACCATTTAGTGAGCTCACATGTACGAGGACCATCGGTCCTTCAAATTGTGAAGACAGTAACAGTGAGCTGCAACAAGAGCGATGTCATTCACATATCCTCGGTCCGATGGATTTGATGCTCTGTCGAAAGTCATTCCACCCGTATCTCGTCATTTGTAAACTAGCCCAGCGCCTCTCCTATGTCATCAATGTCATCAGTCATTTGCGTACCCCTCAGTCGGAAAATGCGAATTGGACACTTCTAACAGTCCCAACCAGCCTTCCCTCTCTGTGACACATTCAGCTATATACCAGCAACCCGCTCACTCTAAGCTCAGATCGCTCACATCTTTAGAGAATGAAACGCATTATTCATAGAGAGAGAGAAGTTGGTCTTCTATTTGGTTTAGTTTTTCTTTCTCATACACCTACTGACACCTCTTTACGCGGTATAACATACTGTCAAAACCGATCATATCAGTCTCTTAAAGAATTCCTGGAGGAAACACGGAGCCAGAAAAAGATCAATATGCGATTCGTATTGATACCTATCGGTCGAACGGGGCAACGATACCCATTTCATCACCATCAAGTGTACGACTGTACGAGTAATATGTTTTTAGTCTTTGAATGAATGACGCCTATGCCAACAACTGTAGGCACGCCTCACAATTTACACTGAACAACAGAGAGCATGACAGATCACAGCAAAATCTATTGTGCATAATAGATAGCAAAACATTTGCTACGGACGTTTTACATAAACATGGACTAACAAAGCGGTATCGAGTTAGTCAGGCGCCTTAGGGTGGGCAGCGTCGGAAAGACAGGAGGCAGCGTTTGAATGACCGGGGGCAATGTCGGAACAACCGGAGGCAGCGTCGGGATAATTGGGGCAAATTCGGAGCAACAGGGTGTTACAATTTAGGTCTGGTCGCTCCAGTTACGTTGAAGTGCAGTATCACGTACGACCAGATCAAAGGTGATAATGATGTTGGTTGACGACGTCACTGCACGTGGCTGACGTGACTTTGGCTGGTTCTTCGATGGGCCTAGCAGCGATGACCGTCCGAGTCTTGCGTGGACTCAATCTGGTCGCTGTGGAAGGCTTGCCACTCGAGGCGAGACTGACCTTGGACGTGGACTCGTTCATTGCTGTCTGTTGCCAAAGCGCCACTATTCTAAGCGTCGGTTGGCAAAAGACGCAAATGTCGTGGCCGGAAGGCGGCAAGCGGTTGCCACACTGGGACGCGATCTACAATGGGGACGTCGTGGCCGCTCAGAAGCTGCTTGTGACGAAAGCAGGGGCAGACCAGGTGGGGTTAATCAAGATTTACGTAAAGGATTATTAAATGATATATATATATTTTGTGATCAATTTAATACTCGATTAGATGAAATTGACAAGTGTACATGTGGCTGTGCAACACGGACACGTCAAACTTTTGAAGCATTTGCTTTTCACAGGAGCCAACGTTAATGTCAGGACGGTAGGTAGCAACTTAAGTTGGAGTGCAACTGTGTATTTGCCAGTATGACGACCTTTTCCTTCAATGTAGATCGACGGCTCGACGCCCCTGCATCTCGCAGTAGAGATGAACCACCGGAAGACCTGCTCCTCGCAGGTATTAATACCAACCCGCTGCTCTACAACATACATTAATGTGCTTCAATACTGCTTTGGGTTAATACACAGCTTTCTTACCACGAGACGGTCCAGTTCACAGGTCAAAACCCCACTCCAAGCAGCAGTCAGTCGTGGATTAAACCATATCGCGACGCTCCTTCGCCAAGGATTGGATAGTCGGCGAACTCTCGCTAGCCTCGAAACCGCGGCCCAACAAACAGCCACGCGTCGACAATCACTCCTTTCCAGCAAATAAGCATTGCCGACCAATTTATTATACTGTATTTTGTTTAAAGACAGGAGATTGTATTCAAAAGTTGGATTTAGTGTGTAGAAGTATAAACTTAAAAGTTGCTTCGGAGGTGGCGGTTGGTGAGCTTGTTGGTATCGACAGCTTCAGCCAAGACCCCAGCACCAGCTTTCTCGCCACGAACTGGCTGATCATCATTGTCAGCGTTGAGTTCGGCGCTCAGATCCCTAGAAATACCGAAGATGGGCAGCGTCGGGATGACCGGGGGCAGCGTCGGGATTACCGGAGGCAGCGTTGGGATTACCGGCGGTAATGTCGGAACAACAGGAGGCAATGTCGGAATGAGAGGAGGCAATGTCGGTATAATGTCGGTGATCACAGGAACAATATCCGAAATCACAGGAACGATATCAGAGATCACTGGGACAATATCCGTGATCACAGGAACGATATCCGTGATCACAGGAACGATGTCGGTGATCACTGGAACGATGTCGGTGATGACAGGAACAATATCCGTGATGACAGGGACGATATCCGTGATGACCGGAACGATGTCGGTGATCGCGGGAACGATATCGGTGATCACAGGAACGATGTCGGTGATCACAGGAACGATGTCGGTGATGACAGGAACAATATCCGTGATGACCGGAACGATGTCAGTGATCACGGGGAACGATGTCGGTGATCACGGGGAACGATATCGGTGATCACAGGAACGATGTCGGTGATCACAGGAACAATGTCGGTGATGACAGGGACGATGTCCGTGATGACCGGAACAATGTCGGTGATGACCGGAACAATGTCGGTGATGACCGGAACGATGTCAGTGATCGTCGGTCCCTCACTGCCGGATTCGCTTGCACTAGCACTGTCCGACGTGCTGCCGGACAAGCTTGCGTCGACACTTCCGCTATCACTGCCAGCCATACTACCGTCGAGGCTGCCGGACGAACTAGTATCGGTATCGGCATCGCTACCCGCGCTACCCTTTGTGCTACATGGCAAGCTTGTATCGACGCTGCCGGATACACTAGAGTAGACACCACCCGCTTCGCTGCCCGTCGTGCTGCAGGGCACACTTGCATCGGCTTCGACACCACCTTCGTAATTTCCCGGAATGGTACCATAAGCGCCCGGCTCCGTGCCTCCGTTCTCGTTGCTGTAATAGTTTCCATTCTGATCGTTGTCCGAGTACGGACGTGGCGTACTGACGGCGTACGCCGATTCACTGTTGCCGTAGTTGGTAGGAGCGTTATAGCCACTCTCGCCGGCATAGCTAATGGGAGTCGTGTAGCCACTCTCACCGGCATAGCTATCGGGAGTCGTGTAGCCACTCTCACCGGCATAGCTACTGGGAGGAGTGTAGCTATTTTCACCGGCGTGGCTATTGGGAGGAGTGTAGCCGCTCTCACCGGCATAGCTTTTGGGTGGAGTATAGCCACTCTCACCGGCGTGGCTATTGGGAAGGAGTGTAGCCGCTCTCACCGGCATAGCTGGTAGGAGTATATGCGCTCTCTCCAGTGGAAGCGTATGCTCCAGCAGGGATGTCACCGTAAGCACCGGTGGTGACGCCAGCTCCGTTTGAGGGCACCGGGATACCAGCATTTGTGGTGGTGACTACATCATCTCCATTCGAGAGAGTGGGGATGGCCCCGTTTGTGGTGGTGACCGTATCACCTCCGCTAGTGAGATGAACGATGTCACCGTTCGCGGTCGTAGTGATGTCCCCATCCGTTGTGGTGACGATATCGTCGCCGGTCCAGAGCGCGGTGGTACCAACGTCAGTGCTGGTGATGACCCCACTATTGACGGTGGTAGTAGCGACGCCGGCTTCGTTTGAGGCACCGTTGACAACGCCTGAGTCTAAAGCTCCACTGTTGCCCCTTAATAGACTAGGAGCGTGGCCACTACCGACCAAGCCGTCGCCTCCTGTTGCGACGGCGCCGTTTTGGTAGGAAGCAAACTGGCCTTCGATGGCGGTCGGAGTATAGCCTTGAGCCCCTGATTCTGGTGTAATCGAGCTGCTACTTTTGGTGTACGAAGTGGTCGGGACGGCTGCATCTGGGGTAATCACGTCGCTAGCCACCTCGCACTCGACCGCACGAACACTACCGGCATGAGCGGAGAAATCGGAGAGGGCGACCGCCACAGTGAACAGTCGGAGGAACGTCTTGCAGGAAAGCATTGTTGCTGTTGCTGGTGAAGATGTATACCAAGCTAGTGAGCTTCCACCGATACAGGTATGTACAGGTCGACACGAGGACTCGACTGAACCGGAGAAAGTTGGTGAATGAGATCAGACTTGAGCTCCGAAGTGTCTACCACTCTAACCGGGCGTCACAAGTCATATCGTCTTTAATCTCCTCAGGAGACCCCCCCCCCCTTTAAGAAGCTCATGCTGAACGAGCTGACAGAAACCACTGTGAAACACACAACGTCCTTTCCTTAGGTCGGCGTCATGGCCTGTAACACGTCGGTTTCCAGAGTAACCGATTAGCCGTTTCACACCTAGGCAACTGACCTGAAGTCATGCCCCACTCAGGTTTATTTTCTGTTCGTGGGAACCCGAACATGTTCATAAGTAAATTCATTGATTAAAAACTCAAGTTTGAGCCTACATTTAGTTTTTAGGGAGAACAAGTCAGTTAATTGTGAGGTTTGCCTACTATACTTGACATGCGCGTCATTCATCCAAAGACTAAGGTGTATTCCATAGTGGAGCGGAGCGGAGGAAGGGAATTGTGTTTTCCACACGAGATTATCTGTGACCGGTATTACCGGCGTAGTACCGGTACGTGTACCACACGTGGCCTCCACTCCTCACTTCGCATTTAAAGAACAAGAACTACGAACAAGAAAGACCCGCCTCTCCTCGTCCCTTTTCGGATCGAGCTGATGGTCATTGCATAAGCTCTCATTAATGTACCTGTTTGTTTGACCCCTAAGTGTGTGGAAATCGCTTAATAATCTTGATCGAGTCTAATATTTCTTCCTGCTTCAAAAGCTTCACCTTGGACATTAACGCCTTCAAAAGTCATGCACAGTTTGCAAACTACGGCTCTGCACTATCTCGCCAGAGATGCACTGCGCGTTGAGCGGTTCCCATATTCGGGTCGGCTCAAAAAGGGATCAACTCGAGCTTTATCTGGGGGCTGCACCCGCAATAGAAATAAAGTGCAAGACCGTACAAGTGCCCGCTTACTGGGTGTGCTACTACCCCTTATAAAAATCAAGTCAAAAAGTTGATTCTTTTTTTTAGCTGACCCGAATATGGTAAAAAAAATCCCTCCGCTGCATTGTCCTGTGTTACTTTGGTTTTGCGTTGCGTCAGCACATTAACATCTGTACGATTACGACAACGTTCAAGTTATTTCTAGATAGAAACTCCGTCTACTCGACATCGAAATGTTTCGTTCATGCTTAATTCACAGGAAAAGTGAGCAATATAATCTATTGTTCACAAAAAGTCAGTGAAGGGCAGCAAATGTGTTGCTAGCTATTGAATAAATAACAATACCTTTGCTGCCCTTCACGGACTTTTTTACACTATATTAGCAAACCCACACTAGCACCAGAAGAGTTTGGAGGATCAAAGACCATGCAAGGATGAATAGTCAGCTCAGATTGTCGTCAAAGATTTCAAACACCTGTGATCTTCGAGTGCGACTTCCGCATCTGCAGCTGCAATAATCCGACATCGGCAATGCACGCGCACCCTGGTGAACAATTCTAGACTTACATTAGAAGACAGTTAAAGGTTTGCACGTCGTTATAGATGAAAATATTATCTTTTAGAGCGCCTGCCAGGCGGTTTCAATGCGTAGCTGGACGAGCTTGTGAGATAAACCTTTGTTGCTTACTTCCTGCGGCGACGGTGAGCTTAAGTACGAGCACGGAGTGCCCTCGTCCTTCGTCGGTGCGAGTGCGGAATATCTGAGCTAAGGTGGCTCCCCGATTGCTGCGGGTGGAGCCGCTTACCTAGTTTCTGGGATGACGTCTCTGATTTAGGTGTGCGCCTGCAATCTGAACTGCGGGAGTCGGACCGATAACGGTAGACAGACGGATGCTGACAGACAGCACCTAAGCCCCTTCGTTTCGATCAATAAACCAAGGTAAGGGGTGTTAGGGAACGACCAAGGATGCCAAATTATATGGCGTTTGTTTTCTGGGGCTCATCAAACTTTGAACGTACAAAGTAGATATCTGAATAAACGGTTGTAGGTCGCACCTCCTCTAAAATCTCTTAGCGCTTATTCTCAACGCTCAGAAAAAAATGGATTTTAAAAAAAATCACACACAAATTAAAGGTTAAGCCTCTAAAGCGCCTAGAATTCTTTATTTACACAGATCGACGTGCATCTCGCGATTAAGATCAGCCGCCGAGATATCGTGCAAAACCTGCTCTTCTACCGACGTACAACATTGATTTGATTTTATGTAAGTCCCTCTCACAATTAAACTCCGCCAAAATTATATCGCGTCGCCAAGGAATGAATAGTCAACAACTCTCGTTAGCCTTGAAGCCGGAGCCCAGCAAACAGTTAAACGTCGACAATCACTCATTATCAGCTAGCCTAAACAGTCGACCAATTACTCCCCAATGTAGATTATAAAAAAAAGGAAATGTATTCACAAGTTGAATGATACTCTGGTGTGAAGAAGCTTAGAAGTTACTCCGGAGGTGGCGGTTGGTCGCACCATCGGCTTCAGCCGAGACTCCAGTGCCATCGTCCCCGCCACGACCTGGCTGATCGCCATTGTCAGCGTTGAGCTCGACGCTCAAGTCCCTACCGAATGCGGGCAGAGTCGGGACCAGCGATGAAATAATTTTTGGCAATGTCTGAGCAACAACAGGAGGCAACGTCGATACCAGCGATGAAATAATTTGTGGCAGTGTCTGAGCAACAGGAGGCAACGTCGGGACAATCGGAGGCAGCGTTGGGATAAGCGGAGGCAATGTCAGAACAAGAGGCGGCAGCGTCGGGATTACTGGAGGCAATGTCGGAATAAGAGTCGGCAATGTCGGAATCAGTGGAGGCAATGTCGGAATCAGAGTAGGCAGTGTCGGAATCAGAGTAGGCAATGTCGGAATCAGGGTAGGCAGCGTTGGTATAATGTTGGTGATCACATCGATAATATCTTTGATCGAAGGAACAGCCGAGACTCCAGCCCCGGCATCCCCGTAACGACCTGGGTGATCATAGGCGCCCAGGCGCCTTAGGGTGGGCAGCGTCGGCAAGACAGGGGGCAGCGTTGGAATAACCGGAGGCAATGTCGGGATAACCGGGGGCAATGTCGGAACAACAGGAGGCAGCGTCGGGATTACCGGGGGTAGTGTTGGGACAACTGGTGGCAGCGTCGGAATAAGAGGAGGCAATGTCGGTATAATGTCGGTGATTATCGGAACAATATCCGAGATCACAGGAACAATATCCGAGATCACAGGAACGATGTCGGTGATCACAGGAACGATGTCGGTGATCACAGGAACGATGTCGGTGATGACAGGAACAATATCGGTGATGATAGGAACGATGTCCGTGATGACAGGAACGATGTCAGTAATCACAGGAACGATATCCGTAATGACCGGAACAATATCGGTGATCACAGGAACGATGTCAGTTATCACAGGAACGATATCCGTAATGACCGGAACAATATCGGTGATCACAGGAACGATGTCGGTGATGACCGGAACGATGTCGGTGATCACGGGAACGATATCCGTGATGACCGGAACGATGTCAGTGATGACCGGAACGATGTCGGTGATCACGGGAACGATATCCGTGATGACCGGAACGATGTCAGTGATCACAGGAACGATATCTGTGATCGTCGGGCCCTCACTTCCGGATTCGCTTGCACTAGCACTGTCCGACGTGCTGCCGGACAAGCTTGCGTCGACACTTCCGCTCTCACTGCCGTCGAGGCTGCCGGATGAACTGGAATCGTTATCGCTACCTGCGCTCCCCTTCGAGCTACACGGCAAGCTTGTATCGACGCTGCCAGATACACTAGAGTAGACACCACCCGCTTCGCTGCCCGTCGTGCTGCAGGGCACACTTGTATCGGCGTCAACACCACCTTCGTAATTTCCTGGCGTGGAGCTACCATAAGCGCCCGGCTCCGTGCCTCCGTTCTCGTTGCTGTAATAGTTTCCATTCTGATCGTTGTCCGAGTACGGACGTGGCGTACCGACGGCGTACGCCGATTCACTGTTGCCGTAGTTGGTAGGAGCGTTATAGCCACTCTCGCCGGCATAGCTATTGGGAGTCGTGTAGCCACTCTCACCGGTATAGCTACTGGGAGGCGCGTAGCCAGTCTCGCCGGCATAGCTTTTGGGTGGAGTATAGCCACTCTCACCGGCGTGGCTATTGGGAGGAGTGTAGCCGCTCTCACCGGCATAGCTGGTAGGAGTATATGCGCTCTCTCCAGTGGAAGCGTATGCTCCAGCAGGGATGTCACCGTAAGCACCGGTGGTGACGCCAGCTCCGTTTGAGGGCACCGGGATACCAGCATTTGTGGTGGTGACTACATCATCTCCATTCGAGAGAGTGGGGATGGCCCCGTTTGTGGTGGTGACCGTATCACCTCCGTTAGTGAGATGAACGATGTCACCGTTCGCGGTCGTAGCGATGTCCCCATCCGTTGTGGTGACGATATCGTCGCCATTCCAGAGCGCGGTGGTACCAACGTCAGTGCTGGTGATGACCCCACTATTGACGGTGGTAGTAGCGACGCCGGCTTCGTTTGAGGTGGAGGTGGCGTCACCGTTGACGACGCCTGAGTCTAAAGCCCCGCTGTTGCCCCTTAATAGACTAGGAGCGTGGCCACTACCGACCAAGCCATCGCCTCCAGTAGCGACGGCGCCGTTTTGGTAGGAAGCAAACTGGCCTTCGACTGTGGTCGGAGTATAGCCTTGAGCCCCTGATTCTGGTGTAATCGAGCTGCTACTTTTGGTGTACGAAGTGGTCGGGACAGCTGCGTCCGGGGTAATCACGTCGCTAGCCACCTCGCACTCGACCGCACGAACACTACCGGCATGAGCGGAGAAATCGGAGAGGGCGACCGCCACAGTGAACAGTCGGAGGAACGTCTTGCAGGAAAGCATATTGTTGCTGTTGCTCAAGATGTATAGCAAGCTAGTGAACTTACACCGGTACAGGTATGTACAGGTCGCGAGGAGGACTCGACTGGACCGGAGAAAGTTGGTGAATGAGATCGGACTTGAGCTCCGATGTGCCTACCACTTCTTGTAAATCGAACGGGCGCCACAAGTCATATCGCCTTTAATCTCCTCAGGAGACAACTCCCCCCCCCTTTAAGAAGCTCATGCTGAACGAGCTGACAGAAACCACTGCGAAACACACAACGTCCTTCCCTTTGGTCGGCATCGTCGCCTGTATCACGTCGGCATTCGAAGTAACCGGTTAGCCGTTTCACCTCCTTGTGTCTTGACCCCAATTTTGTTTTGGTTTGATGAGGTGTCGCCTTTCAGGTTCATTTTCTGTCCTTAACATCCCTCAAAGCTCGCTTTAGGCCTACATTATGTTGTTCAGGAAGATCCAGCAACCGCGACGTTATCAACAGTCAAAGTCTGACGAGCTCCAAAAAATAGAGGTGTAATCAACGCCATCTAAGTTGGCTACACTGCCGTTCCCCTTCCTGTTGGTTTTGTTACATGTAATCGAAACGCAGCGGCGCAGCCCCGTCTGAGGCGCTGCCTGTCTACCGTTATTATTTATCCTTGTACGGTCTTTGTCAAAGACTCTTTGATGCTCCCAAGTCTCTTTAATCTGAGATCGCAGCTAACTCGTAACCGCTTTGTTAGCTCGTGTGAGAGCCAACTTCAGTGAGGCACTGTGCTGTGCTGTACAGACCAGTGCGCTCTTTCAGAGGTTTACAAAAACTACACCTTTTTTGTGATCTCCTACATGTTGATCAACGGCCCGACACCACCGCATCTCGTGGTAGAGATCAACCGCCGAGATATCATCCTCCGCCAACGTACACCAATGATTTGATGTTATCTTAAGCTCCCGTATCATCTTTCTTAATGTGCGGTCCCGCCAATTGTGGATTGAATGATATCGAGACGCACCTTCGCCAAGGAATAACCAGCAAACTCTTGTTAGCCTAGAAGCTGCAGCCCAGCAAACAGCCAAGCATCGACAAACACTCATTTCCAGTTAGCCTACACAATGGACAGCGCATATTAAAGAGAAGAGAATCTATTCACAAGTAGGAATGCTACTTAAATATGGAGACGTCTAAACGTTTTCGCGCAGACGACGTCCGAATAGGTTCGGAAGTAGAGGCAATGTCGGGATAACCGGAGGCAGCGTCGGGATAAGCGAAGGCAATGTCGGAACAACAGGAGGCAGCGTCGGGATTAGAGGAGGCAATGTCGGAATTAAAGGAGGCAATGTCGGTATAATGTCGGTGATTATCGGAACAATATCCGAGATCACAGGGACAATATCCGAGATCACAGGAACGATGTCGGTGATCACAGGAACAATATCCGAGATCACAGGAACGATGTCGGTGATGACAGGAACAATATCGGTGATGATAGGAACGATATCGGTGATCACAGGAACGATGTCGGTGATCACAGGAACGATATCAGTTATGACCGGAACGATGTCCGTGATGACAGGAACGATGTCAGTAATCACAGGAACGATATCCGTAATGACCGGAACAATATCGGTGATCACAGGAACGATGTCGGTGATGACAGGAACAATATCCGTAATGACCGGAACGATATCCGTAATGACCGGAACAATATCCGTGATGACAGGAACGATGTCGGTGATGACAGGAACAATATCCGTGATGACAGGGACGATGTCCGTGATGACCGGAACGATGTCGGTGATGACCGGAACAATGTCAGTGATGACAGGGACGATGTCAGTGATCACAGGAACGATATCTGTGATCGTCGGGCCCTCACTTCCGGATTCGCTTGCACTAGCACTGTCCGACGTGCTGCCGGACAAGCTTGCGTCGACACTTCCGCTCTCACTGCCGTCGAGGCTGCCGGATGAACTGGAATCGTTATCGCTACCTGCGCTCCCCTTCGAGCTACACGGCAAGCTTGTATCGACGCTGCCAGATACACTAGAGTAGACACCACCCGCTTCGCTGCCCGTCGTGCTGCAGGGCACACTTGTATCGGCGTCAACACCACCTTCGTAATTTCCTGGCGTGGAGCTACCATAAGCGCCCGGCTCCGTGCCTCCGTTCTCGTTGCTGTAATAGTTTCCATTCTGATCGTTGTCCGAGTACGGACGTGGCGTACCGACGGCGTACGCCGATTCACTGTTGCCGTAGTTGGTAGGAGCGTTATAGCCACTCTCACCGGCGTGGCTATTGGGAGGAGTGTAGCCGCTCTCACCGGCATAGCTGGTAGGAGTATATGCGCTCTCTCCAGTGGAAGCGTATGCTCCAGCAGGGATGTCACCGTAAGCACCGGTGGCGGTGCCAGCTCCGTTTGAGGGCACCGGGATACCAGCATTTGTGGTGGTGACTACATCATCTCCATTCGAGAGAGTGGGGATGGCCCCGTTTGTGGTGGTGACCGTATCACCTCCGTTAGTGAGATGAACGATGTCACCGTTCGCGGTCGTAGCGATGTCCCCATCCGTTGTGGTGACGATATCGTCGCCGTTCCAGAGCGCGGTGGTACCAACGTCAGTGCTGGTGATGACCCCACTATTGACGGTGGTAGTAGCGACGCCGGCTTCGTTTGAGGTGGAGGTGGCGTCACCGTTGACAACGCCTGAGTCTAAAGCTCCACCGTTGCCCATTAGTAGACTAGGAGCGTGGCCACTACCGACTAAGCCATCGCCTCCAGTAGCGACGGCGCCGTTTTGGTAGGAAGCAAACTGGCCTTCGACTGTGGTCGGAGTATAGCCTTGAGCCCCTGATTCTGGTGTATTCGAGCTGCTACTTTTGGTGTACGAAGTGGTCGGGACGGCTGCATCTGGGGTAATCACGTCGCTAGCCACCTCGCACTCGACCGCACGAACACTACCGGCATGAGCGGAGAAATCGGAGAGGGCGACCGCCACGGTGAACAGTCGGAGGAACGTCTTGCAGGAAAGCATTATTGCTGTTGGAAAAGTGTATACCAAGCTAGTGAGCTTCCGCAGAGATCAGTATGTACAGGTCGAGACGAGGACTCGACTGGACCGGTGAAAGTTGAAGAATGAGATCGGACCTGAGCTGTGAAGTACCTACCACTTCTTGTTAATCCAACGGGCGTCACAGGTTATATCGTCTCTAGCCTCCCCAGGAGATAACATCCATTTAAGAAGCTTATGCTGAACAAGGGGTGAACCGATGTGAAACACACAGTGTCCTTTCCTTTCGTTGGCACCGTGGCGTATACCATGGCGACATCAACAGTAACAGTTGCGCTGTTTCAAACTTAGAGTATTGGCACTTTGCACAGTTAGTTTACAAGAATCTCTAAGTTGAAGATGTTTTTGCTTCCTAGGCCCTGCGTGAACGTAGGGGTGAAACCAAAATCTGAGGTATTGCCTGTCAGCATTCGCCTGTCCCCATGTTAAAGGTGTTTGCTGGCCCCAACGCTGTAACGTAGTATAATTTGATATCACAGTAAGCTCGTAACCGCTCTGTTAATACATGCTCAACGTACCCCAGCGATAGATGGCATTGCATTAGAACAGCCTCCATGCTCAACGTACCCCAGCGATAGATGGCATTGCATTAGAACAGCCTCCATTTCTATCGATCAAATTTGCATGCAGCTAGTGACTTGCTCAGGATGGGAGACGAACGTACAGGATCGCTTTCTTTCTTGGAGAACACACACCCTTCGGTTATTCTAGTAATATCCAGCTTCTAAATAGTGTATTGTACACGTGTTAACGAGCTGGCCCGATGCGTTAGACGCGGTAGTACAGTACTAGTATATCAGCGCACACAACACAGACTCTACTTGCCAATCTCATATTTTTCCAACGAACCTCAACAAAACGTCGTATGAACCCCTCAGCTTACGCGAACCTGGCGACACTCCCACTGGCCTCGAGGCTGCCGCTCTGCAAGCAGCACGACGTACACAACGCGTCATCGTCATCAATCCTGTGCAGTCAAGTTTGACTCAAACATCAGCCAGGGGACACGCAGGCGGTGCTAAAGAGCCACGGCACGCGTGAAACAGAGGACCCTCCGTATGCGGCGACGTGCTCAAGATGGTCGAGGCTCTCGATTTAGATCAGATTTAGTTTTCGCCTTTTTATGTGGAGACCATGCGCGGATTTTACTGATGCTACCGGTATACTTCGAAATAAACGCTCGGTACCGGAAGAAGCACACAAAAAGTGGTTGGACACACAGCCGTTAGCCACATTACACTAATGTTCGTCACACTAATGAAACAGTTGGTGGCTCTCATAGACATCCGGTATCAAACGATATCATTTTTTTGGCTGCTGATGTCCTACAAAGAGTTTTTGGGTACACCCTGGCTTACATTTGTAGAGACGCTGGCCCACTGTCAGCATGGGTATCGTCGCTCTTTTAAAATGCCGAAGCCCAGTGTGCTTCATAGCAATACTAACTGCTTGGTTTGTTTGCTGGATGCTCTTTCATGGGATGTTGGGCAAGCTAAATTCTAAAACCAGACGTCACGAAAGGATAATTTATAGGTTGTGGTTGTTGTGGTACATGCCCATAAATAAATTAATAATTCTTGATGTAAGAATGAGACAGCTCAAAACCAAATGACGAAAATAAAAGCCTGAGTTTGACAGCGTATTCGATAGCGAGATCGAGCTTTACTAAGCCCAATACTACCATCATCTGGTGCAGTTTATTGAATTTATACCGGTAATTCAAGCTTTTTAGCCTGTTTTAAACAGGCACTTAATTAAACTGTTTTTTACGGACTCCCGAAAAAGCTTATTTTTATTTCTCCAGTCCCCCATCGAGCCCCGTCAAATTCGTTAGAAAAACTGCTTGTAATAGTCATCTGAACGTCAAGTCTCCCATCGGGGGTCTCGATCAACGTCTGGCATTTCCGCTTCCTTCTCGAGAACAGCGCAGCAAGGGGACGTGCAGAATGGGTAATGGCGTGTCCAGTGAGATGGAAATTTTTGCCGAGGGCGAACTTGAGGCGGAGCTCAAGCGTCTTGGCGGCACAGGCGATGCAAGCGTCAAACAACTCTTGGGCAAGGGCTACCGTGACGTGGTGCAGTTGGTGATCCGCCCGAAGCGCGCACTATACGACATTCACGAGCTCGGACTGGACCGCTTCCAGGTCGCCGAGCTCTCGGTGGACCCCACGCAGGGCGACGTGACGCAGACCCGACGCAGAGACTTTGACGTGCTCAACGAGCGCGGTTTGCGGGTCCGTTGCTCGCACTGGCAGCTCTTCGCACAAGGCAGCAACACCCCAGCTGCCACGCCCTGCCTTATCTACCTGCATTCCAACGTTGGCTCTCGCCTTGACGCTCTGCGTGTGCGTGATGCAGCGCTGAAGCGCGGCTTCTCCGTGCTGGCCTTCGACTGCTGCGGCTCCGGGCTATCGGACGGCATCTATGTGACCATGGGCTGGAACGAATCGCTGGACCTATTTGCCGTGCTGCAGACTGTGGAGAAGGATGCGTCCGTCTCGGAGATTTGCCTGTATGCGCACAGCATGGGGGCGTTCCCTGCTCTGACTAACGTTGCCCTTCGAGCAGCTGGAGCGGCAGACAAGAAGATGCAGTCCAAGTTGGAGACGCTGCCCTATGCTTTGCGAACGGGACCAAAACTCTTCAAACCCATCCGCGCTATTGTGCTGGACAGCGGGTACGCCTCGATGAAGGAGGTGAACGAGGGAATTCTGCGTGAGATGCAACAAGAAGGTTTTCCCGTGCCCAAGGCGGTGATGAAAGTGGCTGTAGCTGCTATCAACAAGAGCGTGAGGAAACGTACTGAAGTGGACATGGAACTATTGCGGCCTGTGGACTTTGTGGAGCTCTGCTATGCCCCCGCGCTCTTCGTGGCGGCGGACAATGACCGATATGTGTCCACGGAGCAGAGCAACGAACTTGCTAGCAAGTACGCAGGCCTGGCCAAGATCCTGCGTGTGGAAGGAGAACACTACGACCCACGCGAGGCCTCTACATACACAAAAGCCGTCGACTTTCTCTACGACGCACTGCATCCCAAGTCATAGTAAAAATGTACTGAAATAGTATGTGACACAAATTATGTGTTGCATCTCTTTTGTTTTGGTCCACACAAATATAAGTGATCTTCTAGCAGCAGTGGTGTTGCAGAGAGAAATCGTACATGACGTCGACAAAGTAGTCAGCACTCGCGTCGTCGCTGTCGTACAGATCCATGAAGCGGATGTGACGCGCAGGAGAGGCCTCGGACCCCGAGCTGCAAGCGTAGTCATCCACAAAGTCGTACTCTTTCATCAGCGCTCGCTCTTCACTGCTACTGGTCGAGGTCTCTTCACTGCGTTGACGCTCGAGACGTCGTGCTTCCGCCTTCCTCCAGTTCCGCTTCAATCTCGCCGCAGTAGTATTGACGTAACTCGTGCAGCGAGTCAAAGGGGATCGTCCCCAGGAAGGACTTGTCCATCGCCAGGCGAATCAACGTGTCACAGACGCACTCGTCGCGGTTCAGTAGCCCCGAGCGGTACGGGGCCGTCAGTTCCTGCAGAGTCTCGTGGGAGACTTTGAACATCTCATACACGTCCAGCGCGTCGTCACACGCCATGATGCGAGGTTGGTTGAGCTTAAGTAGCACTAGCCCCACTCGCAGTAGGACATGGCTACCTTCACAGAAGAAGACGTCCCAAATCCGCATGACAGGCTCAAATGGCAGAGTGTTCAAAAAAAGACAGAGAAACCATTTCAGAGTGAAAGGCTCAAAGTCCACGCCCAGAGTTTGCAAGTGACTCGCCACAACTGGCAGCTTCTGCGTCACCAGATCCGAGAAGACTCGCTGGTCTGCACGACTGCCAGTCATCGTCCGAGTATGGTACTGTGGGGTGAGCTCCTCGACAATTGCTGCGAGTACCCAGAAAGCCTCCGCCTCTCCCATGTTCTGTAGCAATACTGCAGCCAGGAAATTCATACTTTGACAGTATCCCACCGCTGGGTTTCGTAGTGAATACGCCTGCAGGACACGACGCAGTTCACCGAAGCTGTCGCCATCTCCTGACAGTTCTTGTGATTGGCGCATCGAGGTTCGGAGTGCCAAAGGAAACGTCCTCGGCAGGTCCTTCTCGATGTCCATCTCCGCACACTTGCTCAGTGTATGAAGTCGATGTAGTAGCGCAGGATACGACTCCTTGGCTCCACGTCGAAGCTCCGCAGCGCCACTGCACATCCACCAGACCTGTCCACGGAGATGCGGAGGCACACCCGCCCTCAACAAGCCGTCGAACTGACGCGAGTGCAGCATCTGCTCTGCCGCTGAGGCAAAGGAAGACAACGCCATTTTAACCGTCTTGGCGGGCTTTGTGTCATCTTTCTGCGTACTTTCTTGGTGCTCAGTGAAGCGCTTTTGGTTTCCCTTCCACTTTTGACACAAACGCTCTTGAGCCCAGTCACGGACAGCAAAGCGCTCGCTCCACTTGCGTAGATGGCATCTGTGTAGATCCTCAGCAGTGTTAAGCTCGCTCGCTGTATGTTGCTGCACGTCCACAAGACATTGTAAAACTTGGTGTTCACAGCGACAAGCCAGTTCGACGTCCTCGGTCTTAAAAGAAGCCGTCGCAAGCCTAAAGCGGCGTTTCGGACGGAAACATGCTAGTTGACGTCCGTGTGTGCGTGCAGAGAGCGGTACTGGTGCCTCACGGCCTGCGCACTCGCCATTATCCGAGCTCTCATCCTTCATGTTCTCCGTCGGTTTATTGTCGGAAAAACACCTTCTAAATACTGAGCGCAAGTTTCGCAAAGAACAAGAAACGAAGATCCATGATTGGAAGAAAAAAAATGATGCGAAAAGGTGCGATGATGTTGAGCAGGATGTGTGCATTTGACTGCAGCATGTATGACATGGCATAGTTTTGGTTTTCGTCCGACTAAGTACGCTCAAATCCACGGAGATGAGCTGTTCTTCCTTCTCAACAAGTCTTGCTCGCATCATGTTGAGGGTATTGGCGTTGACTGCGAAGGCCTCCAAGCCTTTCACCCGCGCGCTGCATGCATCAGCGCCCTCGTCCTTCATCGTGCGTTCCCTGGACGATGTGCGGCAGAAGGATCGCGTCATCACCAGTGACGACGGCGCGCTCGAGACACGGTACGCACTTGCCATCAGCTGCGTATCTATAAAAAAAACTGACCATCACTCTTTGTTTTCTGTAACGTTGAAGTCGCTACTTGGTCCGCAACGACGAGTGTGGGTTTTCGGTGCAGCATGAAGTGCTGAAGAAGGGCACCCCTGTGCGCCTCGAGTTCCAGAACCACGTGTACGCGCTGCTGGTGACACGCGGCAACGGTCGCGTGCGGCTGCTGGACGTGGGCGAAGGCCCCGGTCAGGTCCAGGACGTGGCGGAGGGCTCACTTGTGGCGTTAACTGCGACTGAGGCCATCGAGATTGAGGCCAAATCCGACGAGTTGCATGCCGTGAGCATCATGAACCCGCCGGTGTTTGGCGTCGAAAAGAGAAACGACACGACGGGCGTATTCCCCGCCGTGGACCCCGATGGAGAGGCACTCGAGAATTTCAATCTGTCCAAGGTAGACCAACTATTCTCTGCTCCCGAGTCGCTCAAGGGTGGTAGTGCCCCTATGAAAGACGACCCGCTATTCTAAGTTGTAGGTAGCTCCAGACATGCGATGCAGATACAACGAAGATACAAATGAATTTGCGTCGACTCAAACACCTCGAAGTACACTACTAAACGCTACCAGATGCAAGTGCCAGGGGGAGGGGTAAATGGGTACATGAGCTTTCGGGCTGTTGTTTGAGTCAAACTTTGACTGCACAGGATTGGCGGCGCTGACGTGTTGTGTATGTCGTGCTAGCTTGCAGAGCCAGCAGCTTCGAGAGGTTCGTACAAACTAAAGGGGGGGGCTTAATAGGGTCGTTGACAAAATCTGAATCTCGGCAAGCAGTTAGCGCATCACCCTTTGTTGAATGCGCTAATAACGACCGATGAACGGTCGAAACGGCGAAAGCCTCATGTACTTTAGTTCCCGTTCACAACCATTATATTCCTTTACCGATTCGGTACTAACTTACCGCATCTAACGCATCGGGCCAACACGAACAGTACACTGCTCTATCTTCGGTCCCTGGTATGGAGAGTCCAAGTCTTCCCCCAGAGAAATGATAGGTCCCTGGTATGGAGAGTCCAAGTCTTCCCCCAGAGAAATGATAATAACCAAAGGGTGTGTATTCTCGACGAAAGGAAAGCGATTCCGCCCGTCCGCTTTCCCATCATGAGCAAGTCAGTAGCTGAATGCAAATTTGCTCGATAGAAGTGGGCAAGAATCTGGGTCAATGCAAGACCTCGTTGGGGTACGCTGGCAGGGGATGAGCATGTATTAACAGAGCGGCTACGAGCTTACTGCGATCTCAAGTTATACTACGGTATAATAATGCGTTGGGGCCAGCAAAGACTTTGAACAAAGGGACAGGCGAAGGAAACAGCCAACGAAGCAAAACATCTTTCGCTTGTGAATTAACAATGTAAAATACCAATAGTCTAAGTTTGAAACGGCTCAACTGTTACTACTGATGTCGATGTGATATAAGCCCGGTGCCAACCAAAGGAAAGGACATTGCATCGGTTTCTGTCCCTTGTTCAGCAAGAGCTTCTTAAAAAGGGGGTGCTGTCTCCTGAAGAGATTAGATGCGATATAATTATAGTGACGCCCGGTTAGAGTGGTAGGCACTTCGGAGCTCAAGTCCGATCTCATTCATCAACCTTCTCCGGTCCAGTCGAGTCCTCGTCTCGACCTGTACATACCTGTCTCTGCGAAGATCCACTAGCTTGGTATACATCTTCACCAGCAACAGCAACAATGCTTTCCTGCAAGACGTTCCTCCGACTGGTCACTGTGGCGGTCGCCCTCTCCGATTTCTCCGCTCATGCCGGTAGTGTTCGTGCGGTCGAGTGCGAGGTGGCTAGCGACGTTATTACCCCAGATGCAGCCGTCCCGACCACTTCGTACATCAAAAGTAGCAGCTCGATTACACCAGAATCAGGGGCTCAAGGCTATACTCCGACCGCCATCGAAGGCCAGTTTGCTTTCTACCAAAACGGCGCTGTCGCTACTGGAGGCGATGGCTTAGTCGGTAGTGGCCACGCTCCTAGTCTACTAATAGGCAACGGTGGAGCTTTAGACTCAGGCGTCGTCAACGGTGACGCCACCTCCACCTCAAACGAAGCCGGCGTCGCTACTACCACCGTCAATAGTGGGGTCATCACCAGCACTGACGTTGGTACCACCGCGCTCTGGAACGGCGACGATATCGTCACCACAACGGATGGGGACATCGCTACGACCGCGAACGGTGACATCGTTCATCTCATTAACGGAGGTGATACGGTCACCACCACAAACGGGGCCATCCCCACTCTCTCGAATGGAGATGATGTAGTCACCACTACAAATGCTGGTATCCCGGTGCCCTCAAACGGAGCTGGCACCGCCACCGGTGCTTACGGTGACATCCCTGCTGGAGCATACGCTTCCACTGGAGAGAGCGCATATACTCCTACCAGCTATGCCGGTGAGAGCGGCTACACTCCTCCCAATAGCCACGCCGGTGAGAGTGGCTATACTCCACCCAAAAGCTATGCCGGTGAGACTGGCTACGCGCCTCCCAGTAGCTATACCGGTGAGAGTGGCTACACGACTCCCACTAGCTATGCCGGTGAGAATGGCTACGCGCCTCCCAGTAGCTATACCGGTGAGAGTGGCTACACGACTCCCAATAGCTATGCCGGTAAGAGCGGCTATAAGGCTCCTACCAACTACGGCAACAGTGAATCGGCGTACGCCGTCAGTACGCCACGCCCGTACACGGACAACGATCAGAATGGAAATTATTACAGCAACGAGAACGGAGGCACGGAGCCGGGCGCTTATGGTACCATCCCGGGAAATTACGAAGGTGGTGTCGACACCGATACAAGTGTGCCCTGCAGCACGACGGGCAGTGAAGCGGGTGGTAGCGTATCTGGCAGCGTCGATACAAGCTTGCCGTGTAGCACGAAGGGGAGCGCGGGTAGCGATACCGATACCGATACTAGTTCATCCGGCAGCCTCGACGGTAGTATGGCTGGCAGTGAGAGCGGAAGTGTCGACGCAAGCTTGCCCGGTAGCACGTCGGACAGTGCTAGTGCAAGCGAATTCGGAAGTGAGGGCCCGACGATCACAGATATCGTTCCTGTGATCACTGACATCGTTCCGGTCATCACTGACATTGTTCCGGTCATCACCGACATCGTTCCGGTCATCACGGATATTGTTCCTGTCATCACCGACATCGTTCCTGTCATCACGGATATTGTTCCTGTGGTCACCGACATCGTTCCTGTGATCACCGACATCGTTCCTGTGATCACCGATATTGTTCCAGTGATCACGGATATCGTTCCGGTCATTACGGATATCGTCCCTGTGATTACTGACATCGTTCCTGTGATCACCGATATTGTTCCCGTGATTACGGATATCGTTCCGGTCATAACTGATATCGTTCCTGTGATCACCGACATCGTTCCGGTGATTACCGACATCGTTCCAGTGATCACGGATATTGTTCCTGTAATTACCGACATCGTTCCTGTGATCACCGACATCGTTCCTGTGATCTCGGATATTGTTCCTGTGATCTCGGATATTGTCCCTGTGATCTCGGATATTGTTCCGATAATCACCGACATTATACCGACATTGCCTCCTCTAATCCCGACGCTGCCTCCTGTTGTCCCGACATTGCCCCCGGTAATCCCGACGCTGCCTCCGGTTGTTCCGACATTGCCTCCGCTTATCCCGACGCTGCCTCCGGTTATCCCGACATTGCCTCTACTTCCGAACCTATTCGGGCGTCGTCTGCGCGAAAACGTTTAGACGTCTCCATATTTAAGTAGCATTCCTACTTGTGAATAGATTCTCTTTTCTTTCTTAGCTTCAATATGCGCTGTCCATTGTGTAGGCTAACTGGAAATGAGTGTTTGTCGATGCTTGGCTGTTTGCTGGGCTGCAGCTTCTAGGCTAACAAGAGTTTGTTGGTTATTCTTTGGCGAAGGAGCGTCTCGATATCATTCAATCCACAATTGGCGGGACCGCACATTAAGAAAGATGATACGGGAGCTTAAGATAACATCAAATCAATGGTGTACGTTGGCGGAGGATGATATCTCGGCGGTTGATCTCTACCACGAGATGCGGTGGTGTCGGGCCGTTGATCAACATGTAGGAGATCACAAAAAAGGTGTAGTTTTTGTAAACCTCTGAAAGAGCGCACTGGTCTGTACAGCACAGCACAGTGCCTCACTGAAGTTGGCTCTCACACTACATGAACACGAACTAACAAAGCGGTTACGAGTTAGCTGCGATCTCAGATTAAAGAGACTTGGGAGCATCAAAGAGTCTTTGACAAAGACCGTACAAGGATAAATAATAACGGTAGACAGGCAGCACCTCGGACGGGGCTGCGCCGCTGCGTTTCGATTAACAAAACCAACAGGAAAGGGGTGTTAGGAAACGGCAGTGTAGCCAACTTAGATGGCGTTGATTACACCTCTATTTTTTTGGAGCTCGTCAGACTTTGACTGTCGATAACGTCGCGGTTGCTTAATCTTCCTGAACAACATAATGTAGGCCTAAATCGAGCTTTGAGGGATGTTAAGGACAGAAAATGAACCTGAAAGGCGACACCTCATCAAACCAAAACAAAATTGGGGTCAAGACACAAGGAGGTGAAACGGCTAACCGGTTACTTCGAATGCCGACATGATACAGGCGACGATACCGACCAAAGGGAAGGACGTAGTGTGTTTCGCATCGGTTTCTGTCCCTTGTTCAGCATGAGCTTCTTAAAGGGGGGGGAGTTGTCTCCTGAGGAGATTAAAGGCGATATGACTTGTGGCGCCCGTTCGATTTACAAGAAGTGGTAGGCACATCGGAGCTCAAGTCCGATCTCATTCATCAACCTTCTCCGGTCCAGTCGAGTCCTCGTCTCGACCTGTACATACCTGTCTCTGCGGAAGTTGGTATACATCTTCACCAGCAACAGCAACAATGCTTTCCTGCAAGACGTTCCTCCGACTGTTCACTGTGGCGGTCGCCCTCTCCGATTTCTCCGCTCATGCCGGTAGTGTTCGTGCGGTCGAGTGCGAGGTGGCTAGCGACGTTATTACCCCAGATGCAGCCGTCCCGACCACTTCGTACATCAAAAGTAGCAGCTCGATTACACCAGAATCAGGGGCTCAAGGCTATACTCCGACCGCCATCGAAGGCCAGTTTGCTTTCTACCAAAACGGCGCCGTCGCTACTGGAGGCGATGGCTTAGTCGGTAGTGGCCACGCTCCTAGTCTACTAATGGGCAACGGTGGAGCTTTAGACTCAGGCGTCGTCAACGGTGACGCCACCTCCACCTCAAACGAAGCCGGCGTCGCTACTACCACCGTCAATAGTGGGGTCATCACCAGCACTGACGTTGGTACCACCGCGCTCTGGAACGGCGACGATATCGTCACCATAACGGATGGGGACATCGCTACGACCGCGAACGGTGACATCGTTCATCTCACTAACGGAGGTGATACGGTCACCACCACAAACGGGGCCATCCCCACTCTCTCGAACGGAGATGATGTAGTCACCACCACAAATGCTGGTATCCCGGTGCCCTCAAACGGAGCTGGCGTCACCACCGGTGCTTACGGTGACATCCCTGCTGGAGCATACGCTTCCACTGGAGAGAGCGGCTATACTCCTACCAGCTATGCCGGTGAGAGCGGCTACACTCCTCCCAATAGCCACGCCGGTGAGAGTGGCTATACTCCACCCAAAAGCTATGCCGGCGAGAGTGGCTACACGACTCCCACTAGCTATGCCGGTGAGAATGGCTACGCGCCTCCCAGTAGCTATACCGGTGAGAGTGGCTACACGACTCCCAATAGCTATGCCGGTAAGAGCGGCTATAACGCTCCTACCAACTACGGCAACAGTGAATCGGCGTACGCCGTCAGTACGCTACGCCCGTACACGGACAACGATCAGAATGGAAATTATTACAGCAACGAGAACGGAGGCACGGAGCCGGGCGCTTATGGTACCATCCCGGGAAATTACGAAGGTGGTGTCGACACCGATACAAGTGTGCCCTGCAGCACGACGGGCAGTGAAGCGGGTGGTAGCGTATCTGGCAGCGTCGATACAAGCTTGCCGTGTAGCACGAAGGGGAGCGCGGGTAGCGATACCGATACCGATACTAGTTCATCCGGCAGCCTCGACGGTAGTATGGTTGGCAGCGATAGCGGAAGTGTCGACGCAAGCTTGCCCGGCAGCACGTCGGACAGTGCTAGTGCAAGCGAATTCGGAAGTGAGGGCCCGACGATCACAGATATCGTTCCTGTGATCACTGACATCGTTCCGGTCATCACTGACATTGTTCCGGTCATCACCGACATCGTTCCGGTCATCACGGATATTGCTCCTGTCATCACCGACATCGTTCCTGTCATCACGGATATTGCTCCTGTCATCACCGACATCGTTCCTGTCATCACGGATATTGTTCCTGTGGTCACCGACATCGTTCCTGTGATCACCGACATCGTTCCTGTGATCACCGATATTGTTCCAGTGATCACGGATATCGTTCCGGTCATTACGGATATCGTCCCTGTGATTACTGACATCGTTCCTGTGATCACCGATATTGTTCCCGTGATTACGGATATCGTTCCGGTCATAACTGATATCGTTCCTGTGATCACGGATATTGTTCCTGTAATTACCGACATCGTTCCTGTGATCACCGACATCGTTCCTGTGATCTCGGATATTGTTCCTGTGATTTCGGATATTGTTCCTGTGATCTCGGATATTGTTCCTGTAATCACCGACATTATACCGACATTGCCTCCTCTTATTCCGACGCTGCCACCTGTTGTCCCAACACTGCCCCCGGTAATCCCGACGCTGCCTCCTGTTGTTCCGACTTTGCCTCCGGTTATCCCGACATTGCCTCCGGTTATTCCAACGCTGCCTCCTGTCTTGCCGACGCTGCCTCCTGTCTTGCCGACGCTGCCCACCCTAAGGCGCCTCGGCGCCTATGATCACCCAGGTCGTTACGGGGATGCCGGGGCTGGAGTCTCGGCTGTTCCTTCGATCAAAGATATTATCGATGTGATCACCAGCATTATACCAACGCTGCCTACTCTGATTCCGACACTGCCTACTCTGATTCCGACATTGCCGACTCTTATTCCGACATTGCCTCCAGTAAACCCGACGCTGCCGCCTCTTGTTCTGACATTGCCTCCGCTTATCCCAACGCTGCCTCCGATTGTCCCGACGTTGCCTCCTGTTGCTCAGACACTGCCACAAATTATTTCATCGCTGGTTCCGACGTTGCCTCCTGTTGTTGCTGAGACATTGCCAAAAATTATTTCATCGCTGGTCCCGACTCTGCCCACATTCGGTAGGGACTTGAGCGTCGAACTCAACGCTGACAATGGCGATCAGCCAGTTCGTGGCGGGGACGCTGGCACTGGAGTCTCGGCTGAAGCCGATGGTGCAAACCAGCTCACCAACCGCCACCTCCGGAGTAACTTCTAAGCTTCCGAACACCAGAGTATCATTCAACTTGTGAATACATTCCCTTTTTTTTAAAAATAATCTACATTGGGGAGTAATTGGTCGACGGTGTAGGCTAGCTGGAAATTAGTGATTGTCGACGTTTTAACCGTTTGCTGGGCTCCGGCTTCAAGGCTAACGAGAGTTGTTGACTATTCATTCCTTGGCGACGCGATATAATTTTGGCGGAGTTTAGTAGTGAGAGGGACTTACATAAAACCAAATCATTGTTGTACGTTGTTATGCACGATATCTCGGCGGTTGATCTTAATCGCGAGATGCACGTCGATCTACTTATTTATAACCCGCTATCCTTCAAGCAACATCATATGGATGAATATACACGTCTTAGTTAGGTAGGATTGTGATCAGGTTAGGGGTTGTCAAATTTACGCCAATTAAATATCTTCATTTTCATCTTTTGGCCAATGGCATCCCATGTGGGTAGGTCTCTTATTCGGACAGCTTCCGACAAATATTTGTCGGAAGCCCAGCCAAAATATTTATGGCTGGATACGAATACTCAGTATAAAAAGTATTTTTGAAATATTCTTGTCATTCCGACAACAAGGTCCTCCAGTAGGATTCCTACTTCGAAGGAGCAAGTATCAAAGTACGTGTTTAGGAAAATGATAAAATAACATGCCTCAACAAAAACTATTGAAACCGATGTAAGCTTAAATACACATGTACATGGTCTGCATGCTTTTTTTTAAATAGCGTCTTTGCTAACCTCTCATTGTGATTCTAAAGGCCTAGGCTCGCTGCCACCGCTATGCCACTCTTTTTAAATTAAAAGTTTCAATAATTTATTGCGTTAGATTTAATAATATATATTTGTTTTATAGTATATGTGGTGTCTGGTACCTGAATCTGTCTGTTGTTCCGAGCTGTCGAAAACATGTCGGAAAGGGGTAGGGAATCGGAACGGTTGCGATGGAGATACGTGTTGCTCACCCGAGTGCTCATGGCGCTAACTGCTAACCCTTTCGCGATAGCTCTTTTCTAAAAAAAACGTTGAACATTTCAATGCATTGCTCGGTAATTATACTTTGCGTACGCAAGCCACGTATTTACTTATAGCCGTAGCATACAAATGTATAAATCCAACCTGAATACTTAGAATCTACATAGCCGAAAATTCTTTTCAACACCGCTTCAGTCACACTTCAAAGTTGAATACATGTGTTTTCTATTTTGTACTTCGTAGTAAGAACCACATATATAGCTAAGCTTATAAATAGCCCCCCCCCTTCCTCTTCAACAGCAAACATCTCCAACTGGATGCAAACCCGGGTGAATATCATTAAGATTGTTAGGGCCGCAAAGTGATGACGCCTAAGTCTCTAACGAGGAAAACAGATACCTGAAGATGCGACCTAAAACGCTTAATTCTGTAATCTGCTATCTACGGTCAAAGTTTGATGAGCTTCAGAAAACAGAAATGTAACAACGCCATATAATTTGGCTACCTTGCAGGGAACCCGAAAATGCAATAGTTACATCGTTGTGAGCTGGGTAAATTAATAATTCAATTATTTGCATTATTCCGGCCCATACTCGAGCGTACCTTGTCCACCGCACTCAGGTCCCACAAGTCGCGATTGTAGTTCAGAAACATTATCATCTCAAGCCTCGCTGGAGACATTCGCTTCCGTAGATCAGACAGCACCAGCTTAGCAAGAGAGAAGAAGAGCTCAAAGTCGTTTGACGTTGGCGAGATGTACGCGACGTCAACGTAGTGCGAGCGCTTCACGACCTTGCGTTTCTTGAACGCTGCTCTCACAATAGAGCACTCCTCGGCGGCTCTTGAAGACGACCGTTCGAGATCAAGCGACCTAAATTCAGCACAGGTTAATTTTCCTGCAACGTTTAGCGCCTCCCCACGCTGTAACTTGACCAGACCTTGCTCTCAATTGGGGTTGTTCACTATAGATGCCGTTGTTGACAGCCGCGGCTTCAGGGCTGGGTTCTCCTTTACAACCTGGTCAAAAAGACGTCGCGAAGCGGAAAAGTTAGCGTAGACTTCTGCAGCTCCTTGGTAACGGCCTCAAAAGCTGCTAAATCTTTAAGAAGCGCCTTGACGCGCTCTGGCTCCGCACGCCTTAGTAGGAGAGGTTGCACATCATACTCCACAAGGACATTGAGGCCCAGCTGAACATTTGCCGGCTGGAGTTTGGCGTAGCGCTCGACCATCTCGTACGTGCTCGACCATCTGGTGTCGTTCCTCAGCAGAGGTTACAGATGGGAGACGCGGCGACGAATGGCTCTACCTTTGATCGTACGCAGCTTGGACATCAAGGTATGGAACTTGGTTATCAACTCGTCTTCGTTCTTGAGGAAGTCCTTGACTGCCAAATTAAAGCGGTGGCTAGCGCATTCGATTAGCGGTATAGCACCCTCCTTCCGGCCAATGTACTGGTTAATGGAGCAGTTATCGCCGACCATGAACTTCACTGCGCTCCAGGGCTTGTTGTATTGCGACAGCGTATCAGCGATTAGGTCGTACTGGCTCTGTGCGCTAAGATCTTCCTCCGTCTCTACGGGCGAGAAAGCTAACAGTACGAAGCGACGAGATAAGCACTCTAAGTCCTCGTAGTACTCACTGGCCGCGCTGCTACCATTTTTACCGGTATTACCGGTGGCACTATCAAGTACCGCAAAGATTGCGACGTAGTGACGGTTGCTGCTTGTCCATCCGTCCAATACGAGACCAAATGATTCGGGTAGCTAACTGGCTACACGGCCTCAACTACCTCGAACAGCAATACTATATAGCGCAGTAGCTTCCTCTGACACGGTAGAAAGTGCCACATTCAGCCGGGTGAGCCTTCGCTCCACAATGCAAACGGGAGGCGCTCACAAGTCACCCATTTATGACAACGGTACAGATCACGCGTACGCTGGCTGACTAGGCGAAGGTTTAGGGAATTCTGGCGGCGCGCAGCTTCTTGGGCTTCTTGCTCATAGTCCTCGTGGTTGCGTCGTAAGTGGTTCAGTAGATTCGTGTAGCCGTTGCCCTTCTTGTACTGCTTGCCGCAGGTCGTGCAGCTGTAGAAGCCGTCACCGACCCCAGTGAAGAGCATTGAGCAAATTTGGCTGCTCGTTAGGACCATGATGGGCAGAGAGGGCACTGTAGCGGTAGAGGGGTGTCCAGAAGACTGTAGATTGAATTCTGAATGGAATATTTTAGTAGGTTTGGACGTGGTCGGCAGTCTGTATTGTAAATGGCTGGTAGCAAGCGACCCTGTGGACTTTGCTGGCCTGTATCTTGGCAATTCATGAATAAATTGTAATAAATTAAAAAATGAATTGAGGGGTAAGAATTAATAATTAAATTAAATAATTAGGATTAATTTTTATGCGTATTTTTTTCGGGTTCCCTGCTATCTTGGTCGTTTCCTAACACCCCTTACCTGTTTTATTGATCGAAACGGAGGGGCTTAGGTGCTGCTTGTCAGCATCCGCCTGTCTACCGTTATCGGTCCGACTCCCGCAGTTCAGATTGCAGGCACACACCTAAATCAGAGACGTCATCCCAGAAACTAGGTAAGCGGCTCCACCCGCAGCAATCGGGGAGTCTCCTTAGCTCAGATATTCCGTACTCGCACCGACGAAGGACGAGGGCACTCCGTGCTCGTACTTGAGCTCAACGTCGCTGCGGGAGGTAAGCAACAAAGGTTTATCTCACAAGCTCGTCCAGTTACGCATTGAAACCGCCTGGCAGACGCTCTAAAGGATAATATTTTCATTTATAACGACGTGCAAACGTTGAACTGTCTTCTAATATAAGTCTAGAAATGCTCACCAGGGTGCGCGTGCATCACCGATGTCGGATTATTGTAGGATAAGTCCCTTCGGTCCGGAGACCCGAACCTCTTAGAAAGGTAATAATTGAGCGCACCAATGAGACTACAGAAATGAACCAAAATCCATGGATTTAGTCAATCCCATCGCACTAGGGCTAGGTGTTTAGCATTCCAACTTAATTCCGGAACTGTCTGGAATCATTGCGTCTTATCGAATAAAGGGCAATACAAATCTAGCACGTTACGAGCACTTGCTGGATAATTGCACTTTGTGACGGACCGCTGTAGCGAGCATACCAAGGCTTCAGCGCCATCGTAGCATTACATGTACTAGTATGAAACTGCAGCTTGAAGGTTGTACACTTGCGGGTTTGACATCCCGCCGCTAATGGGCTACTTAATTACAGTACAGCTAAAATATTTTTCTTGACGTCCACGTAGTCGATACAGGCGCGCAGGATGCCCCTGATCGCCTTGACGTCGTTAGCCCGGGCCATTGCCTGGGTGTGGTGTTAGTACGTGGTAAACGGTCCCGTGACGTTAAGCGCCTGTGCGATGGTGCTAGCTGCTTGATCGTGCCCACGTACAGTTGCTGGACTGGATCCACCAGTGTGGCGTCTCCAGAGTGTAGGCGGGCGTGCTTGGCGTGTGGCGTAGATGGATATGGCGCTGTCCTTGGCCAAACTGTCGAACTCGATCTCCTTAGCATTCACGACGACCATGGACACGGCGAGGGAGCGCGACATCTTGTCTGCGTTGCTGTTCAGGTAATCCTTCAGATGGCTCTCATCCGAAGCCACAAGCATAGCAGCCTCTGACAGCACGTAACAGGGAGGGACAAGAAAAAGGTACTACACACACCTCGTGCACTAACTTCAGAGTCGAGATCAGATCCATCACCTCCGTCCGGCTGGTCCACGTACAGCGAGTCCAGCAGAACCACGAATGCGCTGTAGCCCTTGCACTGGTCGATGCTCTCCGGCAGGATGTTAGCGCCTGACTCAGAGCGGATTGGCCAGGTTGCTCGGGTCTGGCCATCCACCACCACGATCATGTCTTAGAGGATCTCGAGGTCCCCGTTGTCCAGCACCCGTGCTCCAAGCTCACCTCCGCGACGTACTAGTTCCTGCTCTCGGATGGTAACTGACCACGGTGGACAGATCGTGCACGTACTCACGCCGCACCAATTCAACTCTACCAACTTGCAAGAGATCCACCACGAATTCACATCAAACCGTCGCCCACACTACACCGCCACGCTGTAAGGATCGCGCCGAACACGTATAACTTGGCCATCAATATCAACGGCGCCTCGCCCTCCCATATACCCACCCGAATCGCGATGGTTCATTATCACCCGCTGCCGCTCCACACTCGCTCACCGCCGTCGTGCCGCTCGCCCTTCACGCTCGCTCGCCCACCACCAGTGCCACCGTCGCCGCCGCCTCCACGACCGCTCCACACTCGCTCACCAGCTGTCCACTAGATTACGCACTGATGCCGTCGACGGGAGAATCTAACGAGGGCAGGGCCCTCGCATAAAAAAGAGCAGTAAGGAAAACTACAGTTTACCGGTATCTTTACCTGTAAATACCAGTATAAATCGTTCCCGTTGCAGAGACCGTTCCCGTTGCAAATCGTTCCCGTCCCAACGACCGTTCCCGTTGCAAAAACAAAAACGTATTACTTTCAGATTATAAGCAAACTCATGAACTCGGTCACCGGGCCCTTGCTGCCGAATGGATATCTGGCCGTGGGCCTCGTCCTACCGGATTGCGTTATACCTACACTACTAGCCGAAGCTAAGGCCCGTACGTACACTGGAGTTTTCAATCGTGTCGGAGGTGGCGACGACTCCTACCGCCAACAGTCTCGCGTGGATAGTGCTGCGTTGTCGCCAGCTCTCTTGGAGCTGCGTAAGGCGCTGGCTGTAGTCATTGGAATGCTGCACCCGGGTTGGAAGCCAGGCGTATTCTCGTTCATGCGCTCGAAGCCAGGCGGAACAGAGCAGGAGACCCACCAGGACTACCAAGGCGACGGCATAGCTCGTGCCCGCGCAGCCCATCCCGGCGGAGTTCCAGCAAGCATGGTGCTAGCTTTGCAGCCCAATACGAGGCTTCGAGTCTTCGACGGATGCTTCGCTGCCAGGGACGACAGCAAAGAGCGCATTGTGGAAATTCCCGTGGGATTTTGCCTAATCTTTAGAGGAGATCTCATTCACAGCGGTGTTGCTTTCATCAAAACTTACTACCGTGTACACTGCTATCTAAGCTACGACGACGTGCATTGGACACCTGATGTGGTCCAAAATGTTCTTCCGAGCCATGGTGTGTGTGGTTTCTGTCAAGATGCTAAAAGGGCCTGGGCTGCGCAAACATCGGTATTTATGTGAGCAGAATCCCGATGGAGCTTCGAACCGGTTGAAGCGAAAGCGCGAGGGCAAGGAGGGTGTCTTCAAATGCGAGTTGTGCCCCAACGTCGAATACCCCGTGGCGAGAAGTTTGCGTTCGCACAAGAGCAGAGTCCACGGTAGCGGCCAGTAGGTGGAGTAAATCTCATTTCATCGCATTTGAAGGTTCATATTGCAAATTTCCTTTTTTTTAATTATTGGAAGTTGAAGTAAAATTTAAAGTTGAAGTTGCAAGAAAACATATATTTAGACGTATAGCTTCTATCTGGTCTACTGCTTCTCGTTTGGCTGCTGGTCAGTAAAGAAGATACGGCCGGCTAAACCCCATGAACGCGGTGGTAGGAAAGCGTCTTCGAAACTCAAAATTACGTCTCCTTCGTGGATGCCGAACTGCTGCATATCAATCGGGGGCAGACCTATCATTGTAGGTGGAGTAGCAGGATGACTAAAATCCATGCGCTCACGGAAAGTTGGCTCGCGTCCAGTTCCTCTTTTGTCTTGATTCTTTCGATGCGGGGCTTGTCGTTTTCCTTTTCGAATCGTGCGGATTGTAGCTGGTTCTTGAATTCTTGGCACAGTGTGCTTATCTTGATCCCTATAAATCCACCAATGCTTGTCGAAATCATGAGGAGCTAAGAACCGTGGCCCGTTGGACTCGACGATCGAAATTAACTCGTGCAGGCATGGTCTGCCGTGTACGACACGGAAAACACCTGAGCACTTGCTACGCTGAACCCCGCTGCTTACTATCTTCTCCGCATCTTTCCACAGCCTCTCTGTTTCTCCAAGAGCTACTCGTGTGATAATACGAGCTACTCTGGAATAACGGCTCTTCTGGAATATGTGAGGTGCAGTGACTGCGTTTTGCTCCATAAGTAAGCGCGTCTCCGACGCCGCGATCGTCCACCAACTCAGAAGCTTCTTAAACACCGTGTACAAATCTCCTTGACTCGATTCCAATTTGCTCTTGATCTTGGCATGCGTTCCTTCAACTGTGGAAGTATCGCGGACATCAAAGTGCATGTACTTGTTTGTACAGTGTTTGACAATCCTTGTCTTGTATTTCCACCAATGCAGATCGAGGTAATCTGACACTGGTTTGCACTTCTCAATTAGATCCTCACGCTTGGCATTGAAGTTGGCTTCTGTTTCGGCGTCCACAGCCTCGTAGAAACTCGCCATAAATGAGTTCGTTTGCCATGAATTCTCCTTCTTTGGTTGACCAGGAGCAGGGTTCTCAACGTCCACCTGACCTAAATGCTTTCTTGCCATGGCCTCGACATTCTTGTTCATGTGCCAACGGCAGACCATTGATGGAATACCTGGAAATACTCGGTCGAGAGCATTGAGACACGCCAGATCGCGGTCCGTCAAGATCACCCGCGCCGGATCGATATCGTTCTCGATCATTAACAGTCGCAGCATATTGAAAGCCCACACAAAATCTTCATCCTTTTCACCGGGGAGCCAACACTGCGCAACCGGAAGAACCGAGTTAGCCCCGGTGATCACGATGATATTGAGCAAGGGGAGGCGGTATTTGTTTGTCTTGTAGGTACAGTCAGCTACCAGAACGTCGAAGTGAAACTTGAACAGCGCAGTAGTCGCTGGGTGGGCCCAAAAGAGATGAGTGACTTCGTTTGTCTCGGGGTTAAGGCGAAACTTGTAGAAGAACTTGTGCTTAACGAGTTCCTGAAACAGGGCCTCAGTTGCCGTTCTAGATGCCAAGTCGTGTCGACGGCTTGCATCCTTGGCGTTAGAAATGTCCTTGGCAACGATGAGAAAGCGTGGGTCTGCGCTTAGAACTGTTGCATGAATCGTCGAAGGCGTGGCCCCGACTGCTGTCTGAAGCTCAACCAAATCCAGAGTGTGTGAGGCCAGTGGTTGTGATGTTGCTTGGATGGCCCGACGCCTATGCTGCGCATGTACGCGAACATCCCGCGAAGGTTGATGGTTATGATGCGTGCTTCGAGCAGTATGAACAATCTTCCACTGGCCGGCAGTGTCATCTTTAAATACAGCCCTAATCCCTATCCGCATCGGGCAAGCCGAGCGCGTAGCGTACGCTTCCGATCATGCTCGGTCAGGTGTTGAGTGTTCTTAGGGGCCCCTGCACGGTCACACTCGTAGTTACGAGCCCAAATTTCGCGTTCGGGGCCACCCTTGTACCGAACACGTCGGCGAGAGACGTTGAAGCCGTGATCTAGCGTCCACTGGTGCAGCGCGGCTTCAGCGGCATCGTGAGAGCTGTAAGTGGTCTCTGGGGGCGGCTGAATAGCGTGAAGGGGGAGGTTGTTGCCGCTCATGGCTAATCAAATTGTATTTGGTGACCTTTCGTTCGTCTATAATCTTCGTCTACAGCTTACAGCCATTCGTGTACACGAAAGTACCGGTTTATACCGGTAGGTACATCACAATCACACATGGACCTTTTGTGCGAGGGTCCTCCGGATGAGGGCCCTCGTTAGATTCTCCCGCCGTCGACCTATCCCACTTAACCGCTCCCACCGCCATCGCCATCAAAATAAAATTTAATTCATGCTCTGGGTCGCTCTTTTTATCAAACTTTTGCCAACCACAAATTATGTGAATTGGTTGGTCTGTCCGGAATGAATAATCCTCGTAGCTTGAATCGATGTGATTGCTTCAATTTCAATCAAATCGTATGGGCACCATTCCGGATTCCGGCCAATTACTGCAGCTGCAGATGCGCAAGTGACACTTGAAGATCACAGGTGTTTGAAATCTTTGACGACAATCTGAGCTGACTATTCATCCTTGCATGGTCTTTTATCCTCCAAACTCTTCTGTTGCTAGTGTGGGTTTGCTTATATAGTGTAAAAAAGTCCGTGAAGGGCAGCAAATGTATTGTTATTTATTCAATAGTTAACAACACATTTGCTGCCCTTCACTGCTTTTTGTGAACAATAGATTATATTGCTCCCCTTTCCTGTGAATTAAGCATGAACGAAGCATTTCGATGTCGAGTAGACGGAGTTTCTATCTAGAAATAACTTAAACGTTGTCATACTCGTACTGATGGTAATTTACTGACTCAACGCAAAACCAAAGTAACAGCTTCTTGTAGAACGCGAGCTCGTCAGTAAGCAAGCGGCATTTCTCCTGTGACATAATGATCTTCTGCTTAAACAAACCTTAATACTCTTGCAGTGAGTTATGGAGGCATCCGATGTGCGTTTATTGATGCTCAGCCTCGTTTCACATGCGCGGTTCTTCATCTCGAGCTGGCTACACGCCACGTTACACAGATTTGCCTGGAACTCCAGCTCCTCAAATATGGTACCCGCTGCGAAAGCGGCAACAAGGGAGCCTCGAATACCCTGTCGCTCTCTCTGTTCACTCGCGATGACATAACAGCTTCCGCCCACATCGGCTGCGGTAGTAGCACATCCAGTAAGTGGGCCCTTGTACGGTCTTGCACTTTATTTCTATTGCGGGGGTCTGGAGGTGCAGCCCCCAGATAAGGCTCGAGTTGATCCTTTTTTGAGCTGACCCGAGTATGGGAACCGCTCAACGCGCGGTGCATCTCTGGCGAGAAAGCGCAGAGCCGTAATTTGCAAGCTGTGCATGACGTTTGAAGGTGTTGATGTCCAAGGTGAAGCTTTTGAAGCAGGAAGAAATATTAGACTCGAACAAGATCACTAAGCGATTTGTGCTGATACTTATCGGTTTTTAATCAATGAATTTACTTATGAACATGTTCGGGTTCCCACGAACAGAAAATAAACCTGAAAGGCGAAACCCAAACAAGAGTGGGGAACGACTTAAGGTCAGCTGCCTAGGTGTGAAACGGCTAGTCGGTTACTCTGAAAACCGACGTGATACAGGCCATGACGCCGACCTAAGGAAAGGACGTTGTGTGTTTCACAGTGGTTTCTGTCAGCTCGTTCAGCATGAGCTTCTTAAAGGGGGGGGTTGTCGCCTGAGGAGATTAAAGACGATATGACTTGTGACGCCCGGTTAGAGTGGTAGACACTTCGGAGCTCAAGTCCGATCTCATTCACCAACTTTCTCCGGTTCAGTCGAGTCCTCGCGTCGACCTGTACATACCTGTATCGGTGGAAGCTCACTAGCTTGGTATACATCTTCACCAGCAACAGCAACGATGCTTTCCTGCAAGACGTTCCTCCGACTGTTCACTGTGGCGGTCGCCCTCTCCGATTTCTCCGCTCATGCCGGTAGTGTTCGTGCGGTCGAGTGCGAGGTGGCTAGCGACGTTATTACCCCAGATGCAGCCGTCCCGACCACTTCGTACACCAAAAGTAGCAGCTCGATTACACCAGAATCAGGGGCTCAAGGCTATACTCCGACCGCCATCGAAGGCCAGTTTGCTTCCTACCAAAACGGCGCCGTCGCTACTGGTCGGTAGTGGCCACGCTCCTAGTCTATTAAGGGGCAACAGTGGAGCTTTAGACTCAGGCGTTGTCAACGGTGCCTCAAACGAAGCCGGCGTCGCTACTACCACCGTCAATAGTGGGGTCATCACCAGCACTGACGTTGGTACCACCGCGCTCTGGACCGGCGACGATATCGTCACCACAACGGATGGGGACATCGCTACGACCGCGAACGGTGACATCGTTCATCTCACTAGCGGAGGTGATACGGTCACCACCACAAACGGTGCCATCCCCACTCTCTCGAACGGAGATGAAGTAGTCACCACCACAAAAGCTGGTATCCCGGTGCCCTCAACCGGAGCTGGCATCACCACCGGTGCTTACGGTGACATCCCTGCTGGAGCATACGCTTCCACTGGGGAGAGCGGCTATACTCCTACCAGCTATGCCGGTCAGAATGGCTACGCGCCTCCCAATAGCAATGCCGGTGAGAATGGCTATACTCCTCCCAATAGCTATGCCGGCGAGGGCGGCTACACCCCTCCGAATAGCTATGCCGGCGAAAGTGGCTATAAAGCTCCTACCAGCTACGGCGACAATGAATCGCCATATGCTGCCAATACGCCGCGTCCGTACTCAGACAACGATCGGAATGGAAACTATTACAGCAACGAGAGCGGAGGCACGGAGTCGGGCGCTTATGGTACCATCCCGGGAAATTACGAAGGTGGTGTCGACGCCGATGCAAGTGTGCCCTGCAGCACGACGGGCAGCGAAGCGGGTGGTGTCTACTCTAGTGTATCTGGCAGCGTCGATACAAGCTTGCCATCTAGCACAAAGGGTAGCGCGGGTAGCGATACCGATACCGATACTAGTTCATCCGACAGCCTCGAGGGTAGTATGGCTGGCAGCGAGAGCGGAAGTGTCGACCCAAGCTTGCCCGGTAGCACAATCGGCAGCGCGGGTAGTGAAATCGATTCTAGTGTATCCGCTAGCGAGAGCGGGAGTGCCGATACAAGCTTGTCCGGCAGCACGTCGGACAGTACTAGTGCTAGCGAATCCGGCAGTGAGGGCCCGAAGCTGACCGACATTGTACCTGTGATCACGGATATCGTTCCTGTCACCACTGACATCGTTCCGATCATTACGGATATCGTCCCAGTCATCACGGATATCGTACCAGTGATCACCGACATCGCTCCGGTGATCACTGACATCGTTCCAGTGTTTAAAATCGTTCCGGTGATCACTGACATCGTTCCTGGCATTACGGATATCGTTCCTGTGATCACCGATATTGTTCCTGTGATCACCGACATCGTTCGGAACAATATCCGAGATCACAGGAACAATATCCGAAATCACAGGAACGATGTCGGTGATCACAGGAACAATATCTGTGATCACAGGAACAATATCTGAAACCACAGGAACGATGTCGGTGATGACAGGAACAATATCGGTGATGACAGGAACGATGTCGGTGATGACCGGAACGATGTCGGTGATGACCGGAACGATATCCGTGATCACTGGATAATCACCGACATTATACCGACATTGCCTCCTCTTATCCCGACATTACCCCCGTTGTCCCAACATTGCCCCCGGTTATCCCGACGCTGCCTCCGGTTGTTCCGACATTGCCTCCGGCGATTCCAACGCTACCTCCTGCTCTCCCGACGCTGCCCATTTTCAGTATTACTAGGGACCTGAGCGCCGACCTGAGCGCCGACAAGGGTGATCAGTCAGATCGTGGCAAGGATGCCGGCGATGGGGTCTCGGCGGTTCCGGCGATCGCGGATATTGTTGCGGCGATCACCCCTGTTGTCCCGACATTGCCTGCGAAATATCTTGATTCTTTTGTAATACCAACTTTCCAACAATGTCACGTTGGGGCAAATTGATTGAGTTGCATTTTGCCACACCTGGGCGAGGCGTGGCGGGTTAGCTGCGAAAAGAAAGCGAAAGTGAGCTGGAAGCAACTAAGCTTCTCGAGCTCCTACAGAACTAAATATAACTAACTGCGACATCGGGAAAATACGCCTTCGTCGGCAACTTGCACATCTCATGTTGCCGTGGCCTCCGCAACCAGCAATTTCCAACAATGTCACGTTGGGGCAAATTGATTGAGTTGCATTTTGCCACACCTGGGCGAGGCGTGGCGGCGGCCCCATCATGAGATTGCCGCAAGTTGAGCCGTGGGTGTGGTCGCCTTTTTGTTAGCACATGTAGCGTGAAAGTTCCGCAGACCCCTTGGCGGAAAGCACCGGATACCCCTCAAACGCGTTGGACAACCAACGACCCATAAGTTTGATGACAAGCCGATCGGCGCCCGCGTTGAGCAACGCTGTGGCGCCTCCTATTCGAACAGAATGAGTGGGAAATCGTGCCGGATCAAAGCCGGCTTTTCTTGCCGCATTTTTAATGATCGCAGCGATCTCCGTTGATGTGATTCCACCCTTTCTCACTGACAGGCTGGATCGTTTGCACTCGTGCCCAGCACTGCTGCAGCTTTATGGACCCATCGCGCTGCTCGAACCGGACAGATCAGCGGATCCTTTGACTTGCTGTGGTAACGCATTTCCTCACGGCCGAATTGGTTGTTTTTGGCTCCATTGAGAGAGATGCCAACTACCATGGCTCGCTTAGGTGCTACTAAGCGCTCGTGATTGCCGTAAAACTTAATTGCCTCGAGTCGAAGAATAAAGTTGTGAAATTGCCGCCCAATGAATAGATATTCAGAACGTCTCAGCAGGAAGAAATATCCGAGTAGAAGACCGCCCCATAAAAGTTGGTGTCAAGTCTGCGTGAGGTCAAGTTCTTCGAAAATGAGACGAAGCAGGCGTGCTGTCAGAGGCTGCTGCTTAACGACAGGATTGGTAAATCGCCGAATTCCTCGAAGTAAAATGCGTGACTGGCATTCACACCAGGATCGTATCCTGCCGTATTGCGATGAAATCAGCGTACCGCACGCAATTTCGAACAAATCGTTGAATATGTGTTTCCTTGCTGAGAGCGATTCATTCCGTACTGCCAGAGATAAACAGCGAACGCACCCAATTGCTCCGCGTTCTTGTCGATCGAGTCCTTACTGAGCCACGGGTTAAGTCCCATTAATTTACACCAATATGTCCATTGAGACCACGCTCTTGTGTAATGTTTCCTCGACGACTGTGCTAAAGCCCCTGCGCGGAGTAATGCTCCCAAAGACGCGAGAGATTTCGCGAGTCGTGAGGGATCTGAGCCTGTTGCCAACCACAAGACATGTTAGAAAATTTTGTCGCCAGTAGTGGTGACTGCCACACCCTGCTGCCTGCGTCGGCCATGTCGTTGTCTACACCAGCCACGTGTTCGGCGGTGGGATAAAATCCATGCTTTACTTCGGACAGACTTAGAATGCGCAGGAGCATTTGCGCGAAACGATTGCGACTTGCTCTGCTGTTACTCCACGAAACAGCTGATATGTTATCAATCCAGAATCGGACATGAGCGTCACTATCTTGACTCGGACGACTCCACAGATGCCCCCACACCAATGCAGCAAACACAGCACTCATCAATTCACGGACGTTGATCCCGAAATCTCCGTCCCCTGATCTGTTGAATTCTTCAATAAGTTGAAGTTCCTCATAATTAAACTCCACTTGTAAGAACTGCTGTCTTGCTGGAAAAAGTGCGCACAAACCGCGATCACTAGCATCCATTTGGATGTGGTAATCGGGTTCATGTCGCCGTACAAAACGAGCGAGAGGGATGGCATTAAGAGCCCCTGTTGATAAGACTAACTCGAACCAGCGTAGGTCATCTTTAGCCCCAGCTGAAACTAAAATGACACCAAAGCGTGGCGCTTGACGGGTTAAATCGGCAATTCGTTGGAAGAAAGGTGCAGCTGCTCGCACACATGTAACCACATGTCGGAGGCTACCCATGAGCTTCTGCAATTGAGTTCGGGTGGCCTTGAGCCGACGAGCCATTTCACGAACCCGACGAAGCGCTTCTGTTATCTTCTCCTCGGGCATTGATACTGTCAGCTTCTGCAGATCCCATTCCAGTCCTAATGCTCTGCCACGTGAAAACCAAGGAGAGAACTTTTTCTCGTTGCATGCGTTTGGCCCTAGAACTGTTATCATTGCAGTTCTCAGTGCAAGTTCCGCGTCACACAGCCGCGAACCGATGTCGGGCTCGATGGCGATATGATCATCGCACCAAGCTCGTGAATCGAAGTTTTGGCTTTGTTTAAGTGATTGATGTCCACGTGGTGGTGCTGAATTAGCGTATAAGTGCTTAATTCCTGCACCAGCGTACCAGTACGAAGCAGGAGAGTTTTTCCATCCAAAGGGACAATACAAATCGATCACCAAGATGTTGAGCTCTGGAAACGTCCCTGCAAACCGGCCAACCTCGTCCGCCGCAATTGGGATGTTCCTGAACGCACCATTTACGTCACCTGTTAACATCCTCTGCTGTCCTGGCAATGATTGTGCTACATCCAATATCCGATTAGATAGTGCATCAGGCCCATCGTAAGTGATTGAGATTTCTTGATCAGCAATTGTGTTGTCATTCACAGAGCTGCCCACTGGAAACGACAAATCGTGAATTATACGAGCGTCAACGCTTAATTCGACGTCACCCTTCGATACAGCCCCAAACGGGCTGCAAGTCACGCCTTCCAGTGTAGAAAGTAAGTCAAGATCGAGTAGTAAATACCGATCGGCGTCCTGTCCAGCTCGGAGGTTTTTCACAATCGTGTTCAGCGCCCTGCGAGCCGATCCATGATTTGGAGGCGGCTTGTCTTGCTTGCCAAATGCTTTCTTCCAATGCGGTATAACACCGTGATCCACGATGGCTCGCCAATGCGAGTTATGTTTGTAGCTGACCCAGGCAGGATGATTGCTTGGTATTTCGAGATTTTTGTTTGGTCTTGAATCGGCAGGACTTTCACCACGTAGAAGGCGAACAAATTCTGGCAAATTCATATTGGTTCGACGAATAAACTCACTGTATACCGCCTGCTTGTTCCGATCCAACAGATACGTCGTTTTCCCATTGCATTGCATTGAAACTGGTGCTGGATCCGGTGGAGAGAGACCACTGCGAAATAACTGTTGCGCTAAAACTGCTGAAGCAGTTTTTAAGTGAATTTCCGCCAAGCAACGACGTGCCAACAAAGTCTGAGAGAACTTGCGCTGTCGTAGCAGCCTCACTATATCCGGCGTACTTTGAGTACTAGGACAATGCAGACTATCTGTCGGCACATGTCCATCAAGGTTTTTATCACAAACAGCAGCGTGTCGAGCGTTTGACTTGTGTAATTCATGTGCACCGCAAAATGCAGGTGGCATCGTCGCCGTAGCGTTTTCATTCTCGTCAAATTCTTCGCATGAGGGGAAGCTTGAAACCTCCGCTGCCCATGCAGATAAAATATGGTCTCTCTTGCCGTCTATACCTCCTTGAGAAGATGTCATGGCCCGAATTAGAATTGCAGCTGAGTCTAACGTGGGCTGAGGTGGCTCGTTAGAGAATGCTACTGCGCGGGTAGTAACCATACTATCGCACGAGGGGGAGTCGAGAGAATCCGCTGCCCGTGGTTGTAGCTTGAACAACGCAGTTAATTCGGTTGTGTCTCCTAATTTCTTACTCGAGGGGAAGCACTTGGACTTCGCTGCTCGCATAAGAGAGTTGAGGCTGTGGTGAGCTTCTATAGAGCTACAAGAGGGGGAGACTGTCGTGCTCGCTGCCCCTGTAGCCAAAACCGATACCACATCCTTTGAGCACCAACTTTGAGCACTAGAGTGAGGTGTACTGCTGGCAGTACCGGAAGAAATAATTTCAAAGTAATCGGTGTCGTCGACCAGTGAAAGGTCGAAGCTTGCGGCCTCCGCCAGTATACACCGTCACTGCATGTCGCTTGATATTCCTCCAAATTTCTTAGCGATAAATTCACGAACCGCCTGAGGTAATACTGCTGGCTTAAAATGGCAGCGATTTGTGTCGACACAGGCTCCGTTTTCGCCTCGACACCCTTCCTTGGAAAGGAAACGAAGGCAGATCTCTTTTCCGCCTTGTTTAGGAAGGGCCTTTCGGATCTCCAGAGGAATTGAGCGTGAGGGGCGCTTCTCGAACTTGCCTGGTCGTTTTGCCGCGGGAGGTTGGCCACGTTGACCGTCGGAAAACGCAGCTTGTCCCCGTGTAGGGTGTAGCTCTTGCCTCATTATAAACTGATGGACTCGCATGAAAGACTCTTGAGCAATACTGAAATGCGACTTGACCCCTGCTGCTTTATCCCAATCTTCATCAGATACATAGACACGAAACAACTCCAAACGGTCATCAATCCAAGCTGCAACTTCTGCTAGAGCTAGCACTGAAGTTGGTGCGTCACTAACACGTAACTCAGCGAGAAAAGTTACTGCGGATTGGAATAGCTCCTGGACGAGAGGCTTGTAACATTGAAGAGCAACGTTGTGAAGAACTTCAACTGCACCAATCAAAGTAGAAAACTCTGTCGGGTCTACAGGTCTTGGAAGTCCATTTTTCCGTGAGAAATTGCTCATGTCATGCTTCAAAACTCCCGCACGTTTTTCTTGCTCAGTAACTCGAACGAAATGTCGGATGGAGAGCCCTCTCGTACCGAAGTCCCATCCAAACAGGCCACGCAGAATAGCAGGGTGTGGAAAGAAACCAAATTTTCTCCAGTGAATTTGAACAAACTCCACAAAGCGCTGTGCTGTCATAGACACGTACTTACCGTTGATGAGAGAGTGATATATTCCTGTTTGTGTTCCAGTTGGCTGGAATTGACACTTGTCTTGAGTCTCCGCTATATGCGGTCGCCAAACCGCGGTTGGATCGACAACTGGCACTGTTCGATGTAGCGAGATTAATTGATCGACATCTTTCTGTAGCTGTCCATCTCCATCACAACGAGCCCCACGTCGCTGCACACGATCTTCAGCGCAGCTGCCGGTGTTGGCAGCGCTGTTCACACGTCTGCGTTTTGACGCCGACCCCGCTGGAGGCCTGTCCAGTCGCACCGACCCCTGGGGCTCGCTATCGTCCTCCGAGTCACTAAGACCATCACTGAACACAGGTTCGCTCTGCGGATTTAGCTCACGCCGATTCGATCTGGACCGGTCCTGACTGTTGTCGTCTTCGCTGGGTAAGTTGAAAATGCTATCGCCTAATTTAATTTCGGGTGGTGCCGTGCGCTTTCCGTCTTTGTAGTAGACGTAATCAAGGATGTGTTGAATGGTCACTTGATACACTTTGAAACTTGTAACATCAAGGAGTGGCACCAGTTTTGACTCATCGATGGGAGTGCTGCCAACTTCAGCGAGCAGAGCTGTCGAGTCCCGAACAGCCGGCTGGCCAACTCCGTTAAACTTGTTGTAGATCTTCTCGTGTCTCTGCTTGAGTTCAAGTGGCATAATCAGACCCACGCCACGACCACCACAAGGCCGCAACACATAAATCTCAACAGCAACATCCTGAATCGAGTTTGGCTTATGTGCAACCTGTAGTTCGACCCCGTCAAAGTTAACATCAAGGGTTCCTCGAAGCGACTCTTCATCCCAGTCATAACCAACGACTAATCCGTAGTCCCAAATTCGGGCCTTCCCTGGGGGCACCCTTGGCGTGCAAATAGCGCTTCCCACGAAGGTACCCACTCCATCTAGGGCCTCCTGGGTTGTCACCACTCTCGGAGTTATCTCTGCGTGAACAAGTTCGACAGTCTCAGTCTGACTGTCTGCCCATCGACCACTCGGAACGAGCTTGACCTTGAGCTTTCCTCCACGTGTCGCCTGACCTTCCGAGACACCGTAGGAGACCAATGAGGCTGAAGGCGCCCGGAAGAAGGTAAAAATAGGTATTGCTCATGAAGGGCGGATGAGCTTGTCCGGAAAGGTTTTCTTGGAGGTTTTAGCTGCGAAAAGAAAGCGAAAGTGAGCTGGAAGCAACTAAGCTTCTCGAGCTCCTACAGAACTAAATATAACTAACTGCGACATCGGGAAAATACGCCTTCGTCGGCAACTTGCACATCTCATGTTGCCGTTGCCTCCGCAACCAGCAAACTCCCGCCGCTGCCCTCCATCCGTTTTCCAAGGGACCTGAGCGCCGAGTTCAACGCTGACAATGGTGATCAGTCAGTTCGCGATGAGAATGCTGGCGCTGGAGGCTCGGCTGAAACTAATGGCGCCAACAAGCTCACCAACCGCCACCTCCGGAGTAGCTTTAAAGCTTCTACACACTAAAGTATCATTTCAACTTGTGAATATACTCCCTTATTAAGTCTTATTCTTTCTGGGACCCTATTTAATGACGATGAAAGGTGGCCTTCCATTTTGCTCTTACATGTTTTCCTTTTAAATAAATGCCTTTACTGCGACGCTATCTGCTCTTATAGCTGGACTGCGGCGATAACTCCACTCAAAGTTGGACAAACTCTAGAAAATAGAGATATAACCAACGCCATCGAAGTTGACTACTTTGTTCCTTTCCTAGCACCCGTTTCCTGTTGGTTTTGTTGTTCGGAACGCAGTGACCCATCCTAACTCTGAGGTGCTGCCTGTCAGCATTCGTCTGTCGATGGTCTTTGCTGCTAGAAGCTCTTTGTTAATCTGAGATCGCGTCAGAGCCAAATTCAATTAGTGCACTGTTGTATTGTGCAGACCAGAGCAAAGTGCAAAGTCTTGTCCGAAAGCTAAACCTTAACGGAAAGGGATTGACATAAAAATGCGACAGATATCACGAATGCGACGAATTGTTTTCATCTTCATCGACGTCAGTGATGACATGCCAATCGATTGCAGTTCCAAGCTATGAGAAGGGTTGATTTACTTATTTACCATCAAGGTATTTTTCCTGTAACCCTTTTAACGTAAATGACGAAGCTTCATTATCGGCCTCACGCGAGCTGTGGAGCTCGTGATGCGCCAAGAAAATACCTCGGGACGGCGAGTTTCGGAGTATATTTTCCATGCGCTTCGAGAGGTTCAGTGCCGTCGCTGATGCTTCTCGTATATATGATGTCGACGCAGCCACCATTCGGATGCACGGGCGATGGGCATCCGATGCCTATCGTGCAAAGCTGTCGCATCTCCAGTTCTGAGATATTCTGTTAAAACCTTGATCAAGCTGTGTTGCAGGCAACTGCAGTCTTTCGCAGGACCTTGGTCAATGTTTCTGACGATAGGAGTTGACTTTTACTATTCGAGCAAATGCGTACGTTTCCCGGGAAGTTCATTTTTTTCAGCATTTCGTCGTAGTAAACGTGACGCTAAGACGGGACATACTGGTGTGAGATCACGCTTACCCCCCCCCCCCCAGCCCAGCACCATTTGGCTCCCTTAGTTAGGCGAATCCCTAGCTGTAGATTTGCAATACAAGCTAAAAGATGAATCTATAATATCATGTATTTAAAGCTAAACCTACCCCATTCCAGGCCAGAAATATAATCATGTTTTGAAGTACAGAAATACACGATATTTTTGGCTTTCGTTCACGATACAAGACTTTACCACGTATTGGTTGCGTAGAGAAAGCGTTCAGGTGCTATGGACGCGGACACCAGTGCAAAGACAAAAAAAATCAGAAAAATTGAAGCGAAAGCAGCTGTAAATTGACTATCCTCAGATCAGGACAATATTGTGCAAAGTAGCAGCTGCCGTTGCCACATCACTGCACGTGACGTGACTTGCTGAGTCGGCTGATGGGCCCTGCACTGTCAGTGTTGACCATCTTCTGCAGCCGAGCTCGTATACTTTGTTTGCTGTCCCCTAAAGGCAGCAGGGTGCCGTTTCTCCAGCACTTATGGTGCGTGCCCTGCCGTCGTATGTGTGTTTGACCTTGTTGCACAAGAAGACCCTGGGCGACTTGCCTTTCCGGCAACTCGCCAGCACGCAAGTAGAGCAGTAGAAAGCTGTATAGCCACCACTACTATTTTCCTTCATGACCGAGCATACTTTGCAAGCTCTTTGGCGCCGCTTCAACTGTCATCTGTATTGCCTTCCCTCATTTCCTGGGTTTGAATAGGAGTGTGCGCTACAGCTCCCGTAGAGGCTTTTCATTTGGTTGGAGATCCCTGAAGGCCCTGAGTGCTGCGCACAGTCCCCAGTCGGATTCATGGAGCTGGCACAATTCGAGATGCAACTTCTTTGAATCCCATTTATGAAGTTTATCCTTCATATACACTCTCATTCGATTGAATCCGTACCGTGACGGAAGTATGGTCTCGTAGAAAGCCATGATCGGAGGGAGTACGTATCCGGGTTGGAAATGTTCTTGCAAACTTTGATCACGGGTCGGCGTTTCCACGCTCGATCGGTGGCGGCACACGGATCTACGTTGCTGCTTAAGAGCAGGTTGCCGTGTGCGAACCGATCTCTCGACATGAATTGCCCGAAGCACCCGCGCCGAATTGCGCCTTGCTCTGACATCTTCCAGTGATGTTGCAATTTTGGCTAGAATATCCTCGTCGAACAGCATCTCCGGCTGGATCACAACTTCTTCGTCTTGACTGGCAAGATCAGTTGGGTCATCGAGCTCGCCACTTGTTATATCATCAAGCCCGTCGTCGCTCTCACCTTTGAAATCGAGGGTAATCAGCTCGTCCCACTCTTCGCTCAAGTCCGTGATAATGAACTCTAGCAGAATAACATTGTAGTATACACGATAAGCATCAACGTTATGTTTCATGTCATGTATATTTACGATAATACCAACCATTCTCGTCGTTATCCTTTCTCACTTCTCCATCATGTCCATACAGCACAGATTGTCCAGCGCGTCTAGCATCGTCGTCTCATCCGAATCAACATCACCAAACGTGGCTGCCGTATTACGAGTGATGGCTCCAATGTCAATATCTACCACAAGCGCATCCCACACAATCAGCATAGCTCAGTCTTATTCCGCACTATTGCCTTGATATTCCACCATTCGAATGCTGAGCGCCAGGCATGTTAAAATGTTTGGTCACGCTTTCAGCCACACTCGCTGCATCTCCGGCACTCGCAGCAGTTGCCGTCTCTACCCCGGCAGCGTGAACGGCCATAGAATCACTGACGTCGGTATGGATTCGTTAAACCGTTGTCGCAACTCCTGCATCATCTGCCGCATATGGTGCACTCTCCGCAGGCGCTGTCCTTTCCGGCTCGACCCCAGAGGTCACAGGCCCGCCAGCAATCTCCGTCGCAGCTACAACCATGGGAGACGCAGGAGTCGGGTCTGCTGAGCAAGATTCGCAAAAAAGGATATAATAAGCTGCATTAGACATGATATTTGATCAGGACACGATTACAAATACATGATAGGGAATTACCAACCATCTTCGTTTGGCGAGCTCGCATAAAGTCGGACTCTCGCCGCCGGTCGGACCTTGCGCCTCTCCTGTTGGAGATGTAGCTCAGCTAGGTCGCAATAGCGTGAGGAGAGAGCAATAACACGTCCTAAGATCTTGACCTCTTGACGATCAAGATACCTCATAAGCTTCTCCTTGCCGACAAAATAATCCTCGTCTTGCACGCCATCCCTCGTCTTGTCGGACTGGATGTAGGTGTGGAGATAGAATAGTCCGGTTGGACGCTTGGACATCCAGCCAATCTTCTTCAGCTCATCCCAACGGGCGCGGAAAGCCATGTTCACGGCTAAAATGATGGAGAATTTGTGGACTGAATTTTGCGCCTCCAATTGATTATACGTCAGATATACCACATGAAGATAGTCGCTCGAATTTCATATTTGGAATTTTCATGCTAGCCCCGTCTTTAATTCACGAAGTCGGTCTATGCACTGAAGTGGTACTGTAACCTTTCCCTAGTTGACTTGAAATTGAGTATGTTTTCATACTCAGTTTAAGTTAAATCTTAATCGTGTCCCACGGGACACGATAAGGATTTCTGTATCATGTCTAAGATATTCATCGCGTTGGGGGGGGTAAAAAGTCCGTTTGGCTGGAGCGCCCACTTGGCCCGTTTTGCTTCCTCGTAGTTTTATCGCCACTGCTGTCGCTACGCTGAAAGATAGACGAGCCGCTCGAATCTTGAACGCTAACGGCTTGGACGTGCGAACAATACGTTTGTCGCTTCCCGCGTGATGCTAGAAATTCGATTCCTGGCGAACAAAAGAAAAAGCCCAACACCGCAGCCCCACAAAGGCCGCGGTGTTAAGCGAGTGACATGTCTGCAACTTGAACGTATTTGCGAAGCATAGTGACTCTGGCGGTGTCGCGATGCGGTCGGGGTGGGCTGACGTGCTGTGTGCCTTGGAGAACAAGCTCGTGCAGTGGCTTAAGCGTTTGTGAAATACGACATAGAGACGATGATACCATAGTACATGGCTAAGCGCAGTCCGTATTGTGTCAACTCGACGGATGGACTCTCCAGGGTTGTTCTACCAGCTTGAAACTGCAATCATAACGCGGGGGAACCGATTGACTGAATGGATAATGCTGATGTGGTCATGGGGGCAGGCCGTGCTGCTTGCAAGACTGGCACCAGTGCCGCCACGTTCGGAAGTATCGGTCTCTTGACATATCTGCAAGCGATCGCCATTGTAGCGCGGTGCCTCGTGCTGCATTTCTTTGGAAATGGAAAATCCTGTTTGCTCTACAAACGCATGCTGTTAGTCTATTTCTCAAGTAGCTCGACCGACCCTGCTCTTGAGCCGAGATTCGCCATAAATTCGACGATCCTTCTAAATCCGATGTCAATACGTGGACTTGATTTGAAGTTCGGCACGTGAGGGTAAACGGTTAAGATCTTGAGCATACGGTTGCTGGCGTGGTGGCGTCCGATCCATGCTACTGCAGATGAATTATCTATCCAACATCTTACGTGCACAGGCTGATTCGTCGCCCGTTTGGTGTCGCGCCAGCGTGGCCCCATACTAGTACGGCAAGAATGGCACTTTGGGCTCACGTGAAATCGATCTTCCCGGAATCGATTGCACGAATCTCTTCAACGTCAAACCTCAAAAGGAAATACTCGCGAATCCCTTGATATAGCACATAGAGGCTGAAATTTCTCGCATGCATAAAGAAACGCACGGCTGGCTCAAGCGATTCCGCAGCCAGGCTGGTTGGGTAACTGATTGCTGCTCCGTTAGAACAAACGGGCTAATCCACATGAGGTCTTCACGAACTTCAACCGATAATTTAAGCTGCAAAACTCGAGGGAATCGACACCATTCGGAGTGCAGTCGTCGAATGAGGGCTCTTGTCGACCTACAGCAGAGACATCTATATCGTTCGGGTCTAATAAACGCTTGAGCGGTTTCCTGGATACCTTGATAGCCGCTAGTGCTTCCGCTGTCCTCCTTCGTGCCATATATCTACCTTGCCAGTTACAAGAGACGGACACATCATCTTAAATAGGGTGCGCGGCGCATCGCGGAAGGCATACCGGTCCCACAAGTGACGCTTTCGCGATATTGTCAAGCGCCAATAGCACAAGAAAAAGATAGGAGTTAAAACAGGGGCTTCGGGCCAGGACTAAGCGAGTAAGAAAGACGAGAACATGCGCCATTTAAAACAAAAGGAGGAACACAAAAATACAACAACACCAAGATAACAACACCTACGTGGCAGCGGTTTATAATGTAAGAGGTCTGACACCACATCTCGATCAATTAGGACGCTATCTGCAGGGGTCAAAGAAAAACATGAGCGAGGAAATCAGGACGTGGTAGCTCTATAGGAAACACATCTGCTCAAGGACGAACAAGCTCAGGCCGCATTGAAGGTGGCCGCCATGAGAGAGTTAAGCACACTGCGGCGGACACTCACTCTGGTCATTAGGAAACGAGCGAAATGCTGGGGTTCCTGTCCTCATCAATCCGTATCAAGCAGCCACAAACATGACACCATGGAGGCAACATCTATGGGCTCAGCATGTCATCATAGCGAAAGCTATCATGGCAGGGGTGGAGTGAATATTTATTAATGTTAACGCTCCGGTGAATGGGACGGCAAGGACAAAAGTCCTCCAACAACTAGCACAGATTGAAATGCCAATGGACTTTCCCATCATTTGGGGTGGAAATTTAAATTGTGTGTTGGACATGGGACTAGACAGAACACGTGTAGGAAGAAAGACGGACAGTGGGGCAAAGGAATTTGAGAAGCTAGTGGAGAAATGGGGTGTCATGAACGCAGGTCTACGTAACATGCCAAGTATCAACACGCAGGAGCAATGCGAAGCATACGCGACGAAGCACCATACGTATCGATACTGAGCGGAGATGGGACTGGTAGGATCCGCTCGATTAAATAGAATGTACATTTGGATTGGATCATTGAAGTGGGTGAGAAGTACAAACGGGATCATCGATAAGTCGGACTGACCATAGCATGGTGCAATTAGAACTACGCTCTTCAAGCGATGCTGTGCCCAAAAGAAACCACCTTCCGATGAGGAAGCAGCAGATCAGGGCCTGATCAGAGCCAGGCTGTCGTCGAGGAGATGGCTCGAGCGAGCCGCGATCAAGTCGCCAAGCTTTGTGACAATTGCAAAGTCACCATTGCACGCGAACCCAAGCCACGGGTACGCGCAGTGCGTAAATAACTCACCAATAGATATCGGATGAAGATGACGAGACCGAAAAGAAGGATAGCAGCCTGTCCGACCACGGAGGCAAGCCTGGTTCGTAGGAGGGAAATAGAGGGAATGTTATCCACCGCACAGACTAAGCGCCGAACGCTGATAAGGAGGCGAATGCAAGGACAGGACATGTGGAGTACAGCGAAGGCGACCAATAACATCTTCAACAGGCTATGTACCAACAGGGGTTGGAAAAAAAAATGAATAATTGTATTGATTTTCAGAAAAAATATAATCCGTCATTGCCGTGTCGACCAAAACAATAATAAGAACTGCAATTATTGTATGCAATTGATAGGGTTAGAGCGGTGTAGTGGTATGGCGATGAAGGAATAAATACCTGAAGTCCACCCGTTAAACATGAGGCCGAACTGGTTTCCCAAATCCGTCGAAATGCGTGACCCCACCTTGCTTGCAACGTGACGCATGTACTTTACCAAGGTCTTCGACGAGAGCGGCTTGATGGCAGCTAACGCACGCGTCATCGGGTCATCCATCTCACTCAGCGGCATGTTCCTGGCAAAAACCCACTCCATCCACTTAAAAATCGCCATCGTCCGCTGATCGACAAACCCGTGTGCTTCGAGCGACTGGCCAAACGACCGCTGGCTCTCCTCGTACGTCTACCTGAACCCTGGGTGGTTCGTTGCCAGATGACTAATTAGGTTGGTGTAGCCCGTCCCTGGCGACTGCTTTCGAGTTCTTCCGCTGTGACGGGGTCACACAGCACCTTGCACAGAGGAAGTGCTTAAGGGTATTAACTACCCGAGTGAACGTAAGTTCACGTGTTCCCGGCCTCAGTGGGAACGGTTTGCTACTTAGAGGAGTAGATTTAAGACTGATGTATTTATAAGTAAGATAAGCTTGGGTCTCATACAAACTAGAGGTTACCTATAGTAGAGCTAAGTAGTCATGCACTGACTGGTTCCGAGAGCACCTGGTACCGTGTACCAGGTGTCCACAAGAGTGACGGGTCACTCTTTATGTAACATGGGGCACACTGGATTGTACCCCGTTACATCCTCCCGCACTTAACTGAGAATCACCTGATTCTCCAATCACAACTGATTCTCCAATCAGAAGTGAGAGAATTAAAACACCAAAAGGTGAATTCTCACACTGAGCAGCCACGAGACTGGCGCGGCTCTCAGTCACACCCACAGTGGCTTGTGCTGCCAAAGCTCACTGGGATTTGCATCCCTATGCTCACAACTGTGTTGGCCGCAAAGCCTACACTCAGAGCTGCATTAGCTCCTGCGCTAGCGCGCGCACAGTGCTTTGGCACAGGGTGCAATAGCATCCGAACGTGTGGCATTCGCCCACAGTTCGCACCAGAGGACACGACAGTCCTCGCAAACGCGTCCGGAGCATGGTGTCTCCCGCGAGGGACGACACCGAGAAGGGCAACACCTTCCCCAGCACTAGAGGGAGCTCTCCGCTCACCTCGAGCCATGCCTTTGGCTCCAGCAAGGATCCATCCTTGCGGGCAGAGCTTCTGCCACGCTCTCTTCGCGTCTTGGTCAACATACCAACGGCGCGTAGGTGTTCTTCATCGACACCGTGTACCGTGACGGTACACAACCGTGGTGTAGGTGTCTCCCATCGACACCATGTACCGTACGGTACTAAGCTTTGGTGCGGTACGCCCACCACAAGGTTGCCATGTTTGGCGGCAGCAGCTTCTGCTGTGCTGTCGCCTGAACGGATTCATGGCCAGTGCTCACATCATGCACGACGCATGTGCAAGCACAGTGTACAGGTCCATGGGACCGTACACGAGGTACGCTGTGTACGATACGTACCACAGCCACCATAAGTGCTCCGTGCACTTCATGTGTGTCATGCACGACGAGTTCATTACGTGGAACTCCTGGCAGGTTGCTCGACAGCAGCCAGTGCCGATGCACGGTACGTGCGTTGACTCACAGCGTCCAGAGCGCATCGGGTCGTGGTATGGTGCATATCCTTTGCACATATACCAGTGTCTGTCACAGACACCATGTACCCTGATGGTACTCGACCGTGGTGGGGCATATCTCACCACCATGCCACTGCGGCGTTGGTGTCTGGCATTCTCACCGAGTACTCACGGGTACCGTGAGGCAAGCTGCCATCACCACGGTGTCGTGCTCGGCGCGGCACCAGTTACGACTGCGTGCCTTGCCTCGACCACCACCTGGTCAGTTGTGTGTGCACTCGTGCACCACACTTGGGTTATGGCTCCACGGTCCATTATACCCGGCGCGTTGCGTACATCACGTACCGCAACCGCTTTGTCGGCGGGTGAGACGTTCCGTTCACCCTACTCGACAGGTCGTTCATGACCAAGGGACCAGTGCGTTGATTGCACTAGACCCGCGCTTCGCCTCGTGTGTGGTTGCTTGCAACCCCAACTGCTGATTCGCTCAGCGATTCCGAGGCACCTTGCGCCCGTGGCTTTCTTCGCCACTATGTCTTGTTCGGCTAGGGCTACCGCAGCTCTAGCCCGGCTGTTCGCCTCCAGCCTGCAGTCGATGTACATCGACGCCTGGTTCCGTAAGGAACTTGGTCTTACCTCAAGACCAGGGAGGAAAGGTATTTCCGAGCCTCTCCCCCACTTACACTCGAGACTATTGAGTCTCTCGTGGCTTGTGATAGCCACTGGCAGCACGACGGCTACCTGCCTCTTGGAAAGTCAGGCAGGAAAAGGTATTTCCGAGCCTCTCCCCCACTTAACCTCGAGACTACTGAGTCTCTCGTGGCTTCTAATAGCCACTGGCAGGCGCAACGGCTCTCCGCCATGTGCACTGCGTCGGTATGGTCGACCGCGTCGGCCGTGTCGACCGAAGGCATTCAGCCTTCGCGTCAGCAGTTTGAGTCTGCGCGACTTGACGTCGAGCGAGTTGCTCACGTCCGGCGAGGCCAAGACAGCCTCGCGCCTCGAGCCAATGGCTCTGTGTGCGGCGCTATGTTACTCGCCTTGAATGTGGAACTCTGTTACCCACGTTGGTTGTGTGGAACTCTGTTACCCACACCGGAAGCGCATACAGCGACTTCCTTATCAGTTATGGTCTGAGTGACCTTGCGTGGAACTTTGTTACCCACGCTCGGATCACCGAATGTTGGTCTCCTTAAGCCGATTCGCTGCTTGCGGAACTTGTTACCCGCAATGTGGACCTATGTTACCCACCTGGTGAATGCCCTTCGACACCACCACTGTCGAAGCCCGTACGGCGCGACGACCTTCGGCGTTGGACGCTGCTGGTGCAGCAGGTCCACACGCCGGGCAAAGACCCACGCCCGTGGTATTGCCGCAGCGGAGAAGGATCTCGCTGTACACAGAAGCTGTCAGCGCGTTGACAGCTCCGTGACGCTTCTGCGTCCTGGCGGTCTGTATCAGACGCCCCAGTCATGACGGAGGTGGGAACATGACTCACCAATGCTCCGTCATAGACCTGGACTGGTAGGCCCTTCTCAGCCTTGCCACACCAAAGTCCGGGCTGTGCCTTATGTTCGGCACAGCCATGTTGTTCATGGCGAAAACTGCGAGCGACACCGCGGTGCGCGAGTTCATCGAGCCGAAACGCTCAGGTCCGTTGAGGACCATTGGTACTTCCTTCACCGTACCAAAGGCTAGTCCACCAAGGACCAGCCCACGACCGCCACTCTGACATAGAGTGCAGTCGGATGTCGCTATGCCAAGCGACGTTCCGGCGGCGTATCAACGCCCCAGAACTAATCAAACGTTCAAGGGGTACCGTACCCCCGTACACCGAGTGTACTACCAGCAGCCCATCACTGCCCTTCACCGGTTTAAGAGAACCACGTCTCTCTGGGCTAAGTCTCGTGGTGCGCACAACCTGCACACCCATCACGAAGGCTTAGCGCTCTTCAGTAGGGCATACCGCCTCTACTTTTGGCCGGGGAGTCTTCGTCCACCTGGCCGTGGCCTGCGCCACCGGACTTGGGGTCCACGGGCTGTCTTCTTCCCGAGGACGAGCGAGGGACACACACGCTGGTAGTGTCCGTGTCCGCCGCATCCATAGCAGCGGACCAAGCTCTCGGCTGAGCTTAAGTCCATGGGCTCGGGCTCGCTGTACGCACCGGTATCAACGGGCTGCGTGACAGCAGGAGCAACAGCGTCATTGCTGCAATGCTCCGCCTCCCGAGGAACGCCATTCTCATCGTTGCGATGTTCCTCTTCCCGAAGAGTACCAGCCTGCTTGTGGCTGTACTCTTCTTGGAGGGCGATTCGAATAGCCTCCTCCATAGTTGCCGCTTGCACCCGGAATAGCTGGGTGCGAGCAGGACCGACCTTCAGGCCGTCCATGAAGACTGTTGTCTTAATGTCTTCAGGCAGAGGATTCCCTGCCAGAGATGCCACCAACGTGCGCATCTCTTGCGCGTACTCCTGCAGCTCACGTTTGCCTTGCTTACACGCGAGAAAGCGTGAGCGCTGGCGGAACTCGTTGTTCGCCGGTAGGAACGCGGCTCGAAGCTGCTCACACAGCTGAGCCCAGGATGCAAAGCATCCAGGAGATGTCGTCTCCCTGGTGTACGCCCAGTGCTTGGCACGTCCACCAAGGTTGGACAGGGCAAACGCCACCCGAACTGTCTCGTCCGAGATGAGACCCGCCTTCATGGCGATCTCCACCTCACGGACCCAGAAGTGAAGGTTATCTCCTTCCTTCCCCTCAAACGCGGGGACCTTCAGCCACACCGGCTTAGGCCTGGTTGCCTGGGAAGCGGCCATCGTGGCCTCCAAGCTCCCGCGGACGTGAGCGATGAGACCACGCTCGTAGGTCTCAAACGCGGTCACGCGCTCTTGTTGCTCGGCAGGCGTCGCCGCCGCCAAGCTGCGAAGGACATCTTGTCCAAAGATGCCTCCCATCTTCCGAACAGACTCGTACTGTGAGTCGTTCAAGCGAGGAAACTCGCTTCGGTCCATCGTGGCTCAAACGCTGAGCGCACAGAGGATTCAGGTAGCTCAATCTACCTGCGATGGTGTTGGATTGACTACGAGTGCTACCAAGTGTGACGGGGTCACACAGCACCTTGCACAGAGGAAGTGCTTAAGGGTATTAACTACCCGAGTGAACGTAAGTTCACGTGTTCCCGGCCTCAGTGGGAACGGTTTGCTACTTAGAGGAGTAGATTTAAGACTGATGTATTTATAAGTAAGATAAGCTTGGGTCTCATACAAACTAGAGGTTACCTATAGTAGAGCTAAGTAGTCATGCACTGACTGGTTCCGAGAGCACCTGGTACCGTGTACCAGGTGTCCACAAGAGTGACGGGTCACTCTTTATGTAACATGGGGCACACTGGATTGTACCCCGTTACATCCGCACTGCTTGCAGGAAAACTGGCCGTTGCCACAGTCCGTGAAGAGGAAGTTGGAGATGGTGCGTGAAGTCGACATGGCAGTTGGAAAAAAGAGAAAATGAATGACAGCACAACATTTTTTAACGCCTTCGTCTAGATCACACCAACCAGTCGTTCGAAGCGAGCGCTGATCCGCCAATGATTTTCTATTTGTGTTTTTACGTATAATAAAAACTCAATATAGTTATTACGGGGCTGTAATGGGCCCAACTCCAATTACATAAGTAGGTAGATATTTCTTTAGTTATTACATAAGTAGGTAAAGTGGCACACGGGTAGCGTGTGCCAAGGTGTCATCATCTGATTGGTTGATAGTGAGGAGCCAGACTCACTTATTGACCAATCAGATATAGACATGTGTTTGAGTGGTTCACACGAGGCCAGGGGTAGCCGCCCTGGTCCCAAATAAATCAGAGTTGAATTTGACACAAACCTAAGACTTGGTTTTATTATTGCGAGCTTCCTCCGCATTACAGTGTAAGCTAGTAACGGGTATCTCTTACCCCGTTACACCTGGTAGCACTTTCTAGTCCTTCCAACGACCAAGTCTACGATGAGCCAAGTCCAGATCTCCGGGGCGACCCTGGAGCATGCTGCATTCCCCCATCTCACTCGCGTGGAGTGGGAAGCGCTTCACCGCCTCGTGGCGGTGTCCGGAGACGCTGTCGTCGCATCGCTGCTGAGCTCAGCGACGCCCGACCAGCAACGTCTTGCAGCACAAGAGTTCATGGAACGCGAGCTCGCCGATGCGAATCGGCGGGTGTCAACTCCCTCGCGTCCATCCCAGAATGACGTCGTCAAGATGGAGACGTCTACGTATTCTGGCGCCGGTGAAAACCGGCTTCCGCTAAATCGGTGGTTCCGCGAGATCGACATCGCTATCGCCTCGCGACGCATCGAGGCGTCATCGGCCAAGATGAACTTCCTCCTCTCCCGGTTAACCGGGAAGGCCAAAGAATGGGCCCTCGGGAAACTGGTTGTCGACCCCGAGGCTTTCCCGACTCTGGAAACTCTCCAGAGCGACTTGCGCCTCGCGTTCGAGCCCCCGCAAGATGAGTCTCGCGCTCGCGCAGAGTTCTTCGCTCTGCGGCAAGGGCAGATGTCCATGCGTGATTACGTCCAGAAGACGCGACATCTGGCGTCATGCATCGTGACCAAGCCAATCGACATGGCCTCGCAAGTCCACGTATTTGTGCTCGGCATGCGCGAGGGTATGACCCGCTACTGCCTCACCAGAGCTGAGCCCTCCTCTCTCGAGGAGGCGTTTGCACTCGCGATTCGCGAGGATTACATGGTCGCTGCATCCGGGCGACTCGAGACTGATCATTGTCAGCCTCCACGTCACCGGTGCCCGGCGACCACTGCGCGCGCTCCTTGACTCAGGAGCGACCAACAACTTCTTTCGCGCATCGTGTTTGTCGGTACTACCCAAGAACGTCCGCGTTTGGAATGGTCCGGGCGAGATCCAAGTCAAACTCGCAGATGGTAAGGCTCGCCGCGTTGCGCGGCGTGACGTGTCTTTGTCGTACACGTTCGACGGCTTCCGTAGCAAGGACGACTTCTTGGTGATCGAGATGAACTACGCGTTTGACTGCATCCTGGGCATCCCTTGGCTTGCGCGATATCAGCCAGAGATTGACTGGCTGGCCCAATCAGTCAAGCGTCGACGTGGATTCAACGTGAGCGAGGTCTTCACACACCTCTTGGTGGCGCCAAGAGACTGGCCCCACGTCACAGTCGTAGACAAAACAGCAACGACACAAGCAGTGCACAGAGCGAGCGATGGCCCTCTCTGCATGGCTTGTGCTACGTTGTTGGACGAAGAGCCCTCGCGGTTTCGCGAGGTAGATGATGAGGTGGTTGAGCAGCGGCTCCCACAGTACAGGACGGTGGTCGAGCAGGGGCTCCCACAACACGAGATGATGGTCGAGCAGGGGCTCCCACAACACGAGACAGTGGTCGAGCAGGGGCTCCCACACAACGAGACGGCGGTAGAGCAGAGGTTCCCGCCGAACGATTCGGCGGTCGAGCACATTGGGCTCCCGTCAAACGATGCCGCGGTAGAGCAGGGGCTCCCGCGTGTTCCCGGCCCGGTTGAGTACGGTCTCCCGCGCCTAGAGGAGGGTGATGCATCGTCGAGTAGCAGTGCGTCAGACTCGAGCGTAAGCTCGAGGAAGTCGAAGAAGAAGTCGAAGCGACGACGCCTTAAACCTCGTCGAGACTACACGACCAGCGATAGCCCGCCGATGGAATCGGTCAGCGCGCTGGAGTACGTGGAAGGAGGCCCGAATCGGTCGCGCAGCATCGCAATCGCGAGCCCGCCGCGCGAAGCGGCGGCGATCACACGCCTTCCAGGCTTGTCCTGGAAGAACTTTCTTCGGGACCTCAAGGCTGGAGACGTCGAGCAAGTATGCTTGGTCACCGAGGCAGTCTCGGTGGATGAGGCAGCAAATGCGGTCGCAACGGACAGTGTACGCTCACGTCCGCTAGGTGCTGAACCTAAGTCTGCTCGAGAGGAACGATTCCAAACGCAGTCTTGGGAGGCCTTGTGGGAGTCAGCGAATCCCGTATACGACACCGCCTGCGAGTACGCCGACGTCTTCCCGGATGAGATCCCCGCCGAGCTACCGGCGGATCGTGGAGTTCAGCATGAGATCGACCTCGCGCCAGGTACGAAGTACTGCGTTACCAGACAATGGCCACTTCCGCGTGATCAAGTGAAAGCGATCGATAGCTTCTTCGAGGGCCGCCGAAAGGCGAATCACGTGCGTGAGAGTACCTCTCCCCATTCCAGTCCAACGTTCTGTGTGAAGAAAGCCACAGGGGGATGGCGTATCGTTCACGCATTCAACAAGTTGAATGATGCCACCATCCCCGCGCAGACTCCGATCCCTCGGAAGGACATGGTACTGGACTCCATGGCTGGCAGCGTCATCTACAGCGCCATCGACCTGACCGATGGATTCTATCAGATCCTGATGAGAACATCTGATGTACCTCTCACCGCCGTAAGTACACCGAGCGGGATGCTCTGGGAGTGGCTCGTGATGCCACAGGGCCTCAAGAACGCGCCTGCCACCTTCAATCGCATGGTCTCCCATGTGCTTCGCCCGCTTCGAGACTTCGCGCCGAGTTACTTCGACGACATCTTCGTGCACAGCCGCGCTGAGGGCAACCTCAGTGCCGTGGACGTACATCTGAAACACCTGAGACAAGTCTTCCAGGTGATGCGAGAGAACAAGCTCTACGCAAACCTGAAGAAATGTGTCTTCTGCGCACCGGAGATTCCGGTGTTGGGATGCTACGTGAGCAAGAACGGTGTACGCGCGGATCCTGAGAAGGTATCGTCTATCTGTGCTTGGCCAACGCCGACAAGCCCCACTGAGTTGCGTCAGTGGCTTGGTATGGCCAATTACTTGCACAAGTACACGAAGAATTACGCTGGGTTGATCCAGCCGCTGTCCTCGCTGCTGAAAAAGGACGTGATCTGGGAGTGGAAATTGGCCCACCAAGCTGCATTCGACTCGGTGAAGAAGAGCTTGGCGTCTGCGCCGATACTGAAGCTTGCTGATGACTCAAAGCCATTCCACGTCGTCTGCGACGCGAGCGATTTTGCCATCGGCTGTGCGCTGATGCAGTTCGACGATGACGAACACGAACGCGTTATCAGCTATCAGTCGCGCCAACTGAAGCCAGCCGAGAAGAATTACCCAGTCCACGACAAGGAGCTCCTGGCAATGCGGTACGCTCTGATCAAATTCAGAGTGTACTTGCTCGGTGAACAGTCATTTGCGGTTTACACTGATCACGCATCGCTGCGGACAGCGATGAAGAGCCCTCACTTGTCGCAACGGATGGCCCGTTGGCTGTCATTCTTCTCCGAGTACAACTTCGTTGTTCACTACAAGCCGGGCAAGAATAACATTCTCGCCGACGCGCTGTCTCGGCGTCCGGACTACGATCCCCGTGAGGCGCTAGGACATCAGCTCGCTGATGAGGACGACGACGAATGTGCGGTCTGCGTGTCGTCAGGCATCAACTTGACGTTGACCACGCCCACGCTCCCGCTGGGCGACGAGATTGCTACAGCGTACGCTGATGACCCTATATACGGCGCCATCATGAAGCACCTGCGTGCTCCTAGTAGTGACACGCTAAGTGCCCTGTCCAAGACCACGCGGAATCAGATCGATCGATATCGACTGGACGGTAATCTGCTCAAGTACAGCATCGACAGGTTCGATGGACCTCGAGTCGTCGTCCCAAACGACGCTGATCTACGTGCGCGCATAATCCACGAGTATCATGACGCCCCGACTGGAGGACATCTCGGTCGCGAGAAGACGTACGCGGCTCTGTCGAGAGACTTCTATTGGTCGCACATGTACAAGTGGGTACGCAAGTGGATCCGCACATGTGAAACTTGCCAGCGAGTCAAACCGTCTTCGACGTCTCAGTCCCCATTGCGCCCTCTTCCGGTCGCCACGGAAGCCTGGCGCTTCATTTCGATGGACTTCATCTTCGGTCTTCCGCCCGATACAGACGGGCGCACGGGTGTACTTGTGTTCGTCGATCGTTTCAGCAAAATGGTCCATCTCGTTCCGGTGGCAGCCTCAATCACCGCGGAAGAGTCCGCGGCCCACTTCGTCGACGTGATTTTTCGTCACCACGGCCTGCCGGAGTCTATCGTGTCCGACCGCGACCCGCGGTTTACATCCGCGTTCTGGTCACGCCTCTTCGAGCTCTTGGGAACCAAATTGCTGATGTCAACTGCGGCACATCCGGAGACGGATGGACAAACAGAACGCGTCAACCGCGTCCTTGAAGACGTTCTTCGCAGCTATGCAACTTCGTACACGAGCTGGAGCTCGTTCCTACCGCTAGCCGAGTTCGCACTCAACAACGCCGAGCACTCCTCGACGGGTATGACGCCGTTCTTCGTGAACAACGCACGCCACCCACGTGTTCCGGCACTTCTCGCCGTGGGTCACCCCACGGATGCTGGCGGCTCCACCCTTGGTGGGGGAGAACCTCCTTCGGTCGACATGGATGCTGAAGCTGCGCTCAGCTCTAGGGACAACGTGTCCGTGTCGTGGTCATCACCGGTACGTGAACCGGTGTCTCAGCACGCACCGGTAGCCTCACCGGTGTCAACAAGCCTGCCGGCGCACTCGACTTCAGGGTTATTTTCGGGTGTAGCCAGTGCGAACGCCCTGACTCGTTCTCCGTCCAAGCAGTCCATCGAGCCTCCTCGGCATACTGCATCTCCGATAACGAGATGGACGTCGCAGAACTTGATCGATCCAGGCCGCAAGATTCGTGAGCAAGAAGTTACCACGGCAAACTATACACCGAAACCCTCGGTGCTTCCTGCCGATCGCTCGGCAGTTGCGGAATTTGTCATGCAAAGGCAATCCATCGCAAGGTTCGTCCGCGACGCACTGCAGAACGCAGTGGACAAGCAAAAGGAACAAGCTGATAAGCACGGTCGAAAGAACGTGAATGTATTCAAGATAGGAGATCGCGTTCTCCTATCGACCGTTGGAATCCGCGCTTCCGCCGTGACCAACCTCGGCGCCAACAAACTTGCCCCACGCTTCATCGGTTCTTTTCGTGTAGCCAAGGCTGTGGGCGACGCCTACACCTTGGACATCCCGTCGTCACTTAGACTCCACCCGACGTTTTACGTCGGGCGACTCAAGCGGTACTTCCCTGCGACGATTCCTGATTCGATCCAGCAGACGGAGCATGCGTCGGGCGACCAGCCCGACGAGCCTGACGCGCCAGAAAGCCGTCAGCCCCTGGCGCCCGCTCTCGCGGACGATCTCCCTGCTGGGCAGAGCCAAGCACATGCGTCTCCAATCCCCGTAGGCGAGATAACAGCTCCCGATTCGACTGACGAAGCTCCGACGCGATCTGCTCAGCCCGCCAGGCACGATCTTCCGCCCGCTCAGCCCCAACCTGAGCGTCCAACGCGCGGTTCGAAGCTGCCTCCACCTCGCCCTGAACGTACAGGGCGTACGCCGTATCATCGTGAAGGCCCACCACCGATAATTGACTCGGTGGGTGACGCGCGCTGGATTGTGGAGCGTATCGTTGACCATGAAGATCCCCACAGCTCGACCGCTCAACGAAACGTCCGTAGTCGTGCTCCTCGCGCGGTTCCGACCGCGCGCCGCTACTTGGTACGTTGGCTCGGTTATTCCCCAGAACATGATACGTGGGAGTCCCGCGCCAACCTTCTCCGCGACGTTCCGGACGTGGTCCACGAGTATGAGACCATGCTACTTGAGAAGAAGAATTCCGCGAGTCACCCCGCGGAGACCGTGAACGAGATCGAGAACGGCCACGAGAACGACCCGCACGAGGAGGCGACAACGACGCCGCGCTCCGACGCGTGCAACGTCGGCGTGAGCCGCCGCGATTAGCCGCCTGATCCATACTGGACAGGGTGTGCTCGTACTTCCCGATCCATCCCGACTCCTCTCCGCTGAGTGGCCGCTCAGCGAGATGTTCCCTCCATTCGCGTTGAGTCGGACGGGTTGAAGTACCACAGGACTCACATCCCTCTCTCACGTGCACGAAGCAGAGTCGATCCATATCCCATGCGTTGTTGCAGACCTTCACGCGTAGATCTCCAATCGAATGATCCGCGAGGATCTCCTCGCGATACGTCAACCAGTCGACAAAGCTTTCTCCAGCACGCGACATCCGGTTCCATCGCCGGATGAAGGCACACCAGGAGCGACGAAGTCCCTCACGATCAGCGCCTTCAATGTATTTCTTCCGCGTCGCGCGGAAGCGACGAAAGTGGTTCTTCATAGTGTCGAGCGTATCCGGATTCTCCGCTCCTGACAAGTCGTACAGGTCCCAGGGAACCAGGGCGTCGTCCATCACGCGCGACCGCGTGCTTCCGGCGCTGATCCCTGTGACTGTCGGCTCCGCCGGTGTCTCGGCTGTCTGGGTTACCGCCGCCGTTAGTGTGTCGATGCTTGCTGCTGTCACCAGCGTCGCGCTGGTGCTAACGTCCGCTGACTGCGTCGTGTTGTCCTCGGCCATCTTCGCTCCGTTGGGTTTTCGAGTTTTCTTCAAATGTGTTCCGTGCGCTTATGTTGCGTAAGCGCAACTTAGAGAGGAGGGTGATGTAATGGGCCCAACTCCAATTACATAAGTAGGTAGATATTTCTTTAGTTATTACATAAGTAGGTAAAGTGGCACACGGGTAGCGTGTGCCAAGGTGTCATCATCTGATTGGTTGATAGTGAGGAGCCAGACTCACTTATTGACCAATCAGATAAAGACATGTGTTTGAGTGGTTCACACGAGGCCAGAGGTAGCCGCCCTGGTCCTAAATAAATCAGAGTTGAATTTGACACAAACCTAAGACTTGGTTTTATTATTGCGAGCTTCCTCCGCATTACAGTGTAAGCTAGTAACGGTATCTCTTACCCCGTTACAGGGGCCAATTGTACATTGTACGGAAATCTCTTTTTCCGACCCCTGTGTACCAAGTATGGAGATAATACACTCTCAACTTTAGCGTATGACATCAATGGACCAACGAGGTCAGTACATACCAGAGCAAATATAATGACGAACGGGTGGCAGCTCATTTTCAATGAGGCAGTGGAATCAAGAGACGATATTACGCATTTTATCAGCAAATTCAGATCGAAATGAACTCACATGGACATTACGGATATGGATGAGGAAATTACTGAGGAGGAGGTGCGCCGGATGACCATGAAATGCATGAGGGAAAAGGCATGTGGACCGGATGATATATCAAACGATAGGTGTATAGAGAATGTGGAGCACCTAACGACTGTGCTGACTCGCCTGCTCAATTACTGCATGGAAAGTGACAATTTCCCCTGCGACCTTTTCGAAGTCCCACATTTTCCCTATTCGCAAAGGTGGAGATGCCGATCAGCCTCTTAACTACTGACCTATAGCACTACTAAACACAACCTACATAATGTTCACTGAAACCTTATTTTGGAGATACTTTGACAAGCTAGTATATCAGACACAGTTCTGGTTTGTAATCCACGCAGCAATAGACCTCTTCGAGGCAGCAAAGGCAAGGTGCCAACGCGATCAGGGCTGCAAGAGGCATATATACTCATGTTGGGCTTCTCCAAAGTATACGACCCCCTGGACAGGGTCTATCTCCGAGCGGTGCTAGAGGCAAAAGGTCTTCCTCCCAAGTACTGGGAGGTGGTGGATGCAATGCACTTAGACACCACCATACCGTTTCTGGCCAATAGCAGTCTATCCAGACAAAGGCCAATGGCCAGCGGAATACGCCAGGACTGCCCACTGGCACCGCATTCGTTCGTCAGCGCGATTGACTCACTCTATGACGAAACCCAAGGGGACTCAGACATCACCGGTATTCCACTTGACCCTGACGAGACACATGGCGTGCTGACAATTTCTGGCTACGCGGACGATACCTCAAGAGAATCGAAGCGACGAGAAACGCAGACCGCTGTATTACAAGGGGTTATTTTGTTTTCACGCGTAGAAGGTCTCAAGCTCAACAACACCAAGTCGGTGAACACCGGTGCGAGTGCTTTCCCAGCAGCGCAGACGGGGATGACGACACGGAGGCAACGAACCACAGGCCATATACTTAGGAAACATAGCCAGAATTGGAGATACAAGATGTTATGCATGGCGTAAAGCATTCACTTCGATTGTCACACGGCTGATACTAGCGACAGTGAAGACAAACACAGCTGCACAACGGCCTCAAATTGCAAACGCAATCGTCGTACCAAATATGATGTATGTGGTCAGGCATTCATGGCCCACGCACGACATAATAAAGGCGGCCGACTGGATGATACGAACCTTTGTGTGGTATTCGATATTCAACATCCCTGATCGGCCTCAGCGAGGATCGGTGCGGGCAGCGATAGCACAGGGAGTGGCCAAGGACGGCGGTATCGGTTTGCCCAGCAATAATAATGTTGAACTCATTGTACTTGCGGTGATTTCATTGGGACAATGGGCGCTCTCGGATGACAGACAGAGGCAGATAGTAGAGAATTTACTAAAGCATACACAAGTAGAGCAGCGACTCCGACTGGCACCGATGACAAGGCCCCCACGGAAGATAGTGGCTGCGGTTTAATGGCACACGGGGACACCATGGACGACGGCACTATTCCCGAGAGAGGAACCAGCGGGATTCTTTTTTCCGTCGACTTTGTTGATCTCCATCAGGTCGCGCTTGACTTGATCACGAGCGAAGTACCATCGAAGCTCGATGTGCCGAGTTCTACTAGAGTACATAGGTGCCTTTGCCAACGCACTTGCAGTGTTGTTATCAACTCCTAATTTTAATTTGCTCTGCACGCTGACTACACGAAGAACTTCGACCGGGATGCTAACATACCACGGCCTTCCATCGTGGCCTCGCAGGCCGCGACGGATCCGGCCTCTGCTGTGGATTGAGCATCCCACGGAGGCTCCAGCAATGACCAGCACCAGGGCTTCTCCAATTCAATATTATACGGAATTTCCTGCCGACCACAGCAGTAATAATGATTCAATACCTCAAGAAGCAATAACAAAAACGACCGCAAATACTGCAATGTATTATCATGACTCTGAGACTCACTTCGAACGGATGCCAATGTAGTCACGTCCCACAGGCTCCTGTTTGCCCGAAGAAACATTAGTAGTTCGAAATTGGCGGGTAGCATGGACGTACGCTGTGGAGTTAATACCAGCTTGCATTGCGAGAAAAGTCTATCGCACGTGTTTGATGTCGGTGGAAGGTGCTTTAAGAGAGAATTGTAGATAGCACCTTTGTCCTGCTTGAACCGCTTGCCTGGCCCAGCACGAAGGATCTGAGTCGCGTAGGCTTCGGCACGAATCTTCCTCTTGTTGCCACAAACCGGCACTTCAAACCGCTTGACTGCTTGCGACTCTGCGTTGGAAAGATTGACGCCGTTGATGACCTTGACGACAGCCGACTCGAACACAGGAGAATGTACGATGTTAGCGTCTGCCTTCAGGTGACCACGCATGCATGGGTACTCAGCGACCACAGAGTCAAAGAGAAGGCGCACGTCCGCCAAGTCAATACCTTCAGTCTGCAGCTTCTTCGTCACGCTTTGAAACTTCTTCATGTGCTCAAGAAGAGCGACCAGCTTCCGATGTGACGCACCGGTCGGGATCAGCTCCTCCACGGCGTCCACTGTCTTGATCTGAGGGCGAATTCGAATGTAGCGCTGAAGCATTTAAAAACTGGAACTCCATCTCGTCATGTTCCGTTTGATGGGATGGAGGCTGGTCACTTTTATAAGTTCGGCGAAGTTATTAACTTGACATAACTTTGACATCAGCGTGTTAACTTGCGCTAGTAACGGTTCGTAATCAGCGAGATACTTGTTAACCGCCAAGTTAAACCGGTGACTGGCACAACCAACAAGCGGAACACCAAGCTTGGTGGCGATCGACTGGTTGGTGCTGCAGTTATTGCCAACAATAAACGCCACCATGTCGAGCGTCTTGTTGTAGACATCCAACACACCGTCAAAGAGCTTGATGTGCCCATCTGCATCCTGTGATTCATCATCAAGGGGAGACACTGCGAGCGGCTGCAGACGCAGATCCCCATCTGTATCAAAAGCACCATAAACGGCGATGTAGTGCATGGAGCCACTCGACCATCCATCGAACATTATTCCAAAACAGCTGCCCAGCATCGACTCGATCGTCTTGCCAACTTTCTTGGCCACGTCGTGCATTGCGTTGAGAAGAACGCGCGAAGAAATGGATGTCCATTTCGACATCGATCGTGTCAGCTCGTTGTCAACTTCTGAGAGCGGCATATTGCGCTTGATGACCCACTGCATCCACTGGAAACGATGTGTCGTCTCTTCGGAGACAAACCCAAAGTCCTGGAGACTTTTAGATGTTGTAGAAAGGGAGGCTGCATGCTGAGTCTTGAAACCGGGGTGCTTGTGAGCGAGGTGAGCGATCAGGTTCGAGTAGCCAGTATTGGCGAGTTGCTTTCTCTCGTTACCGCACTGCTTGCAGCGATAACGGCCTTGATCGAGGGCCTCGTAGAAGTACGCGCAGATGTCCTTGTTGTTTGTCAGCATGTTTGAGGCGGGAGGTTACGTTGAAAAGTGAGCGAGCGAGGTACAAGAGGCTTCTCGACCTCACCTACTACTGTAACCAGTCGTTATAACATCAACAAGTAAGTATGGCGTATAGATTCGACAAGATATGGTGGTGAGCGAAGCTCTGTTGTCCACCAATTCGAGTTTTGACCTGGAATTTGTATGAGCTTACTTTTGTACATTATATTGTGAAAATTGGTCCAATATGATATTATATTTTTTGCGAAAGTTGAAATAATCCGCTTTTTTATTGTGAAAAACTGATTTTAGTCGTACGGAATTTTTTTATTCAGACCCCTGACCAGCACGTACCCCGTAACGCGCTTACGGATTTCTGGGTTAGTGGCCCAATCTGCGTCGCTATGGTTTCTTACCACGATCTTGTCTGTAAGTTTTGCAGAATATAGAATGCCCTTGCTGGAGGTAGCTACAAGATTACGTGAAATGCGCCTTACAGCTCCGCAATGCTTCTTGGTCGGTTTTCCGACAAACCGACTCAGGTAACCGAATGGGAAAGCAATATCAGGACGCGTGCTTGCACCCAAGTACATTAGATATCCAATAGTAACCTGATAGTCAAGTGAATGTGTATCGCCATCTTCGGTCTCGTCATTCGGTCGGAACTTAGCGTCTGTTTCCATTGGTGTAGCACTTCCATTAGCTTCACGTTAACCAAATCCTTAAAGTACTTCGTCACCGTCCTTATTTTGGTTGATCTAGATGCCTCTCGCATTTTGCCCCACTCGCCTAAGAACTCGGAAGCAAGTCCTCCGTCCGTGAACCCGTATTTCTCGTCGAACGTAGCAAATGCAGCTGTCTTGTACTCCTCTAAGTTCGTCGCGAGAACAACGTCATCTACGTTGAGTGGGATGAGAGCCAAAACACCATGATTGTAGTATACATGCAGACACGGTTCGGGTTCAACGTCATCTACGTTGAGTGGAATGAGAGCCAAAACACCATGATTGTAGTATACATACAGACACGGTTCGGTTTCCGTGCTAGCATAACCCATCGACTTCTGGAACTAGTTGACTGCCTCGAACCACTCAGCACCAGACTGGTGCAGCCCGTGCAGTGCATGTTCTACGCGGTAGACCCCCCCCCTTTCAGCAAAGAAACGCAGGGATTCCACGCACGTATTGCTTGATCTTGGGGTTGGCATTAAGGTAAAAAGTGCTGATGTCCCCTTGGTAGCAAGTCAGGTGCAGCTTAGCGACCACAGCCACTACTAGACGAAATGCCACCATTCTGGCGACTAAAGAAACCTAATGACATAGCCAATGCCAAACTTCTGCGAATCACCAGGACCCACAAGACGATCACGCCACTTGTCAACGAACCCTTCCAGATCCGTTTTAGCACGATATCTCCACATTGTGCTCAGCAAGTTAGCCTTGCTCGGCATTTTCTCCTCGTCTATCATGACAAACACGCCTTTTTTTTAAGAATATTGCCTCCACTGCTCGATGCATGCGCTGCAGCCACGCTTCGCGATGTGGCGAGCGTACAGCCTGGCTGTAGCTCTTAGGAATGTTACGTCCCTGCTGTACCACGTCTTCTTCTTCTTAGCCATTGGGTCTGCGGCTTGGTCATTTGCACAGTAATTAGCAAAAACAAGGTAGTATTCGAGTCTCATGGGCCAATGGCACTCAGGCTCACTGTGAAGTATCATCCTGCGTGGCTGACCATCCAGGTCGCGTTGTCGTTTCAGCTCGCGTACATCCTCCATCTCTGCCTTCAGCGGTGGTCGCTGGCACCCTCTCAGCGTCTCGGGTATTATACAGACGTCCACCCCGTTGTATGCGTCGATAGCAACGATTGCCTGGCTACTGGGTTCGTTGGCCACTGGTATTAGCTCATTCGCCGAGGTATTTTCACGCACCGGTAATTGATTAATAATGTACTGTAGACCATTTGTACATCCGGACACCCCAAAATTATATACAAACAAAAAACGTGTCAGAAAAAGAGGATTTTTTTCTCGTATACAAAGTGCAAATCTTTCTGCTTGGTTCATTTCTGTCCTTGGCGAGTTTTAGCACGTAGAGATAATCCATGCCGCGACAAAAAACCTTGCTGCCAGCACCAGCTACCCTCAAATACGCCCTCAGGAATACCTTCAGTGTGTGCGATATCTACAGCCTGAAGCTGCAACATCAACCGGGATATCGGTACGCCCTCACCACGTAGAGTATTAACCCACTCGACTAGGCCTTCTTCCGCTATCGCCGATAGAGTCGTTGCAGTGCCCTTCTTTCTGTCAGCTTTGAGGTGCGCTGTAGCCGAGGAAGATGCCTTGGACTCTATTTTCTCTCTATCCTTGATCCAGTCGTAAATTCTCTTCCTCTTCGACTCTCGTTTGGGCTTGGTGAGATGGCTATAGAACTTATTTAGAGTAGCAGGCATGCCGTGATCTCGAACGTAGTTTATTATGTCGAGCTTTTTACTAAAACTTTCACAGTCACGTGTATGACCATTGTCACGGCGTCCGCTGCTGCCAGGTGCTCGCTTCCGCCCTCGTGCCATGCTGGAAAAACTCGCTGTGAGTGCCCGACAAGACGCTTTTCTGTGCTAAAATCGCACTATCCGTTACGATGGGTTGGGTAAAAATAAGTCTGTCCGGTTGAACAAATGCACTTCAGTGTGATGGATACATTGCTGTGATTGGAGAGAGGGTGTGTCCGGATGAACAAAACGTCCGGATGTACACATGGTCTACAGTATGCGTCGACAATATTAAGTGTATTCCACGGTGGACGATGCGTCTGGTCCTCGGCATCTTGCTCGGGATATTGACTCGAGTCTGCTTCCTTAGCATCACCTTCGCATGTTGGCTCACATTGCTTCTCTAGAAGAGGGGAGCGCTTGGCTCAGGCTCACTTTCGCGCTCATCCTTCTCTGCATTGTCCTCCACCGCTGCAACCATCCGTGTTCAACATGTGGAACGGCGTTTGGTGCACTCTTCGAGCGGGTCGAGGTGAAAACTGTGATGCGGGTTCGGCAGGAGCTCGATGTCTTTCTTCTTGTACCACAGGTCCATCTTTGCATTGACGAACTCACCTCCTTCGTCACTAACTACCTTGCAAACATTATCATTTGAGAACTGACTGTCAGCCCTCACAATGTATCTCTGCATTGAAGCGTTTACCTCGAATGCACCCTTCCGGCTTCAATGGGTATTTGGTGGAAATTGTGAGTAACCGTCTACTATGACCAACAATTGTAGCACTGTCCGGGAGCAGTAGATCCGCAAAGATGACCTCGTTCCTTCTTAATATCTCGCGATCCAAAAGCTTTCTGTCCGGCGGCTTGCGTTCCTTTCGCAAGTGACCGGCTTCGCAATCGGTGAAGCGTCGCTCGTGGAGTATCATGCCCTTCACCAGGTTTCTGTCGACCATCATTTTAACACATTGCGGGTAAAGGTGTCAAAGCCTTTTAATGTCTTCCCTGGAGATCATGAGCTTTATCCGCAGCTGAGATGCTTACTCGTGGTAGTGAAACATCTCCAGTCGAATCAGGAATCTCCGTCTTGTTGGTGTAGTCGGACACCAAAGCCTTCTTGGTAGTGAGCTTGAATAAACCATTTTTGGCACGTTCCACTTCAATCATTTTCCCGTTACCTTTCCACACCTCGTACCCTTTGTTGCCACCGTCCGCGATACTCAACTGTGTATACTTAGTCTTCTGCTCGCGTGTGTGACAGCAAGTTCCTGCTGTTTGGGGTATGGAAGACGACTCGAAACGTGAGGACCAGGTCCAGTTCGCCTCGTTGTAATACGAGTTGTACAGCTCCACGACCTTTTGGGCTTGCACCAAACTTCTTCTTGAAGCCTATCACACACGCTGCTTCCGACACGAAAGGCAAGTAGTCACTGGAGCATCGGCGATCCGTGGTCACATGCACGTTATCTGCGTTATCGAAGCACCACTCCGAAACTACGTAGTTCACGTCACTTGGGTCAACACTCACGTGTACATATCGATCCTCGTTTGGTGGCCTCTCGTGGGTAGGGACGTCAGCGATCGTCACATGCTGCTGCCTTCCAGCAACCACGTTGGCAGTGTGCGTCGCTGCCGCGGGATCGCTTTGTACGCTGTTGCCAAGTCATCTCGTGTACGTTTCCGGTTTAGCTCCAGTAGAAGGCGCTTGGGCTGGAATTGTCTTGTTGCAGGCCTTCTCCAGATGCACAGGGCGGTGACATGGGTAACATATCCCTTGCTGCTTATCCAGCTTCTTAGCTGCGACGACAGCAGCTATCTTTGGAGTCAGCTGTCTGGTTGGACTGTTTTCCCCGTGCTCTGTTGTTGGTGCGACTTCTGTTTCGCACCCGACCGCTGCGTTTGCGTTGGAGTAGCGCCTGTGTTCGTAGCTCACGATCACACTTATTATAGCTATCCATTCTGAGAATCTAGCCCTTCAGATTTTCCCAACCGGTCGTACCGTGGGTTTGACGGCAACGACCTCATCAACATTGTAACGACGATGGGGCCTCGCACGTTGGCATTCAGCGCTGCAAGCTGAGCCTTGAGAAGGAACATGCGCTTCACATGCTGACGCACATCCCATTGTGGCTTCCACCTTGAAGTCTGAAGCTTGTTGAACAAGGTGAAGTCTGGCTGGTACGTGTGGCGGCATTAGGCTTGCCCTTCTACGTATCTTCCAGGTACTTTTACATCTCCGTTCCGTGCATTTTAATCATGCCTTGTTGCCCTAGTTTCATGGACAGCGAGGCCATGATAATATGCTCGGCCTTCATTTGCAAAATGTTGAACTTATTATTGTCCGCATCATTCGCGCCGGATGCAAAGGTCGCGTCTTCTTTCACGTTTGGAAGAACTTCTTTATCTGCGAAAGCGAACTCCATTATGCTCTTGTCGTACGTCCAACATTGGCCTTGCCAGCCGATCGAACGCCCGTTCTTGTTGAGTTCGACTTTATTTGCCATCGTATAGGCTAGTGCAGGCTTGTGCAAGCTTGGGCTTATGACCCTATTGTCGTGCACGCAATGTTCAGGCCCGTAGCGCAGCTCGAGTCGATGTTAAAGCTAGTAAGTGAGTAACGTAAGCACATAATGTTATTCCTACTTATCCACTCAGCTCGCTATCTCCTTACATTGCTTGTTTCTTCTTGAACGCACTGTTCGAGACTTAGAATAATATGCATAAAGAGACCAACGGCACCAATTAATCGGATTCAGTCCCGTGACTTTAATGTCCTTGGCCCTTGTCTCTCATCTGGGACGTATTAGCATCTTTGATCTGGTCGTACGTGCTACTGCGCTTCAACGTAACTGGAGCGACCAGACCTAAATGGTAACACCCTGTTGCTCCGGAATTGCCTCCAATTGGCCCGACGCTGCCTCCGGTTGCTCCGGCATTGCCTCCGGTTATTCAAACGTTGCCTCCTGTCTTCCCGTCGCTGCCCACCCTAAGGCGCCTGACGAGCTCGGTACCACTTTGTTAGTCCATGTTCATGTAAAACCTCCGTAGCAAATGTTTTGCTATCTATTATGCACAAATAATTTCGCTGTGATTTGTCATGCTTTCTGTTGTTCAGTGTAAATGGTGAGGTGTGCGTACCGTAGTTGGCATAGCCGTCATTCATTCAAAGACTAAAAACATATTACTCTTACAGTCTTACACTGGATAGTGATGAAATTGGTATCGTTGCCCCGTTCGACCGATAGGTATCAATACGAATCGCTTATTGATTTTTTTCTGGTGCCGTGTTTCTTCCAGAAATTCCTTAAGAGACTCAGATTTTGATAGGATCGGTTTTGACAGTATGTTATATCGTGTAAAGGGGTGTCAGTAGGTGTATGAATAATGTGTTTCATTGTCCAAAGGTGGGAGCGATCTGAGCTTAGAGTGAGCGGGTTGCTGGTGTATAGCTGAATGCGTCACAGGAACTGAAGGCTGGTTGGGACTGCTAGAAGTGTCCAATTCGCATTTTCCGACTGAGGGGCACTCAAACGACTGATACCATTGATGACATAGGATAGGCGCTGGGCTAGTTTACAAATGACGAGATACGGGTGGAATGACTTTCGACAGAGCATCAAATCCATCGGACCGAGAATATGTGAATGACATCGCTCTTGTTGCGGCTCGCTGCTACTGTCTTCACAATTTGAAGGACCGATGGTCCTCGGTAGAGCAAAGTTGTTGTGATACATGTGAGCTCACTATAAGGTCTTGGTAGCCACCGGAGTGGGCCGGTAAGCTCCCTTAAAGCCCGATACTGGAGCATATGTTGCTTCTTTCGTGACCTTGGCTGGAAGTGGCAGACCTTGGGTTTCCGGCGAGCATGCATACGGCATCGGCGGTGGGCGTAATAAGGTGGGCGAGTAAAGGCCACCTCTCTGGACGCTCTTCACTAAAAAAGAACGCTTTAGAGGACGGGCAGCCAGCAGGGGTTCCGGAAATATGACTCGTGGATATCACTACTACTACTAGTATTTACATAGTAGTCGTATGAATACCAATAAGCTGGTATTCACTATTGGTAGTAGTATCACCTTCAAAGGTCAGTACTATAGTACTCATAAAGAACTATTTTCCTAGGAGCCCTGATCGAGCAAGGTCAATCCTCACTAACAAACTTTTTACTGTGTGGCTCTCGATCGACAGCGGGATCGCCATTTCTAAAGAACCGAGGAAGACTGCCAGTAATTTAAACGACCCACTCAGCAGCTAAGACTGTGGTACACCGTGGAAGGTTGCCAGGAAGCCGACGAGCTTAAAAAGGACCCGTATACTGTGTGTTGAAAGCTTATCTATCACATGTGTGCTATTGGCGTCTATGAAGGCAATGATTCGGCACTCAATGAAAGGTAATACAGTCAGTTTTTGTTCATTCTCACCGGTCGTGTATTGATTGAAGGTGGTGACTAGGTTTTGCGGTCCTTCTTGTGTGCGTATCGTGCATGCGGAGGTCGTTCCACCTGCCTCGGCCATCGTCACGGAAAAACGGCCACTCAAATCTGACGGATTGAGAGAGGTTTGGGAGGGTATCGACTAGGACTTCACCTCATCACCAGATCTGTCTGGTCGAAACGATGACGAGGACGTGGTGAAACGCCGAAAATCAGTGGCACAAACTGAGGTAAATACCTCAAAGAGGAAGACGCCTCCGTCAGCTCCGACCAAGGCTGGTAAGAAAAAAGCGGTTTCTTCCTCGGGACCTGACGATAATATTTTTACAACCACACCGATGCCGCAGCCTAGACCTCCGATATAAGATCTTGGTGTGATACAGACTGTTAAGCACGCGAGGAAAGCGGGCACTGCAGATGGTGCCTGGGGCCTCATTCATACTCTCGACGTGCCGTACAAAAAACAGAATCCGTGAAAGCCATCCTCACAGCTGTATCACAATTTTTGCCTGCTGAGCTGTCCGACTATCAGGTCCCGCTCTAGAACGAGCCCATACAGCTGGGAGGAGGATCTGCGGAACACTAAGAACGCAAGCAATGCAAAGGATCACATAAACGTGAAGCACGTTGACAATCACCTTACGATTCTAGCCGAGCAGAGTGTTCTGGATAAGTCAAAGAAAGATCTTGAGGCTGCCGAAACGGATTTCGCATCTGTATGGGACGTAAAACGAGGACCTCCGCAATAAGAAACCAGTGAGACTACTTCTGACATGGAGACGTGGTAATAGGAGGAAGTCCTTCTAAGCAAGTCTTCCGAGAAAGCAATAAACTTCGAGCGTTCTCATTTCGAAGTTCATGATCTCGCAGGGACTACCGTGCACGTTGCGCGCCTCTGCCACTTTCCACGACCGCATTCGCTCTGGTACGGGAAACCCAGCGTTCCAAGGCCTGGGCCGCGATAAACACGACCACCTACTGAATAGACATCGGTCGATGATTCGATATACAATGTCCGGCACGACTTCATCAGCGAAGAATGTTTCTGATCACAATGACCCTGAGCAAAAGGCTGCTGTATGCATCTATTGAGCCTGTGTAAGGGCTACGGGATTGGACGCAAAGCCAATATTCAGCCTACGACTGTCTGGAACGAATCTACAAGTTCGTGGGACAAAATCGCTACCACGGTAACCCCCGGCGGCGCACTGGACGAAGGGGGCGACGTGATTCACAAGCTTCGCAGCCTGAAAAGTAAATTCAAATCACCCAAACAGCGCAATGCTCTGAAGGAATCCAGGAGGCCCTCTCGTATCCAGAGCTGGAGCCGATGACTGACCAGGATGTCCGAGTTTCCTACACGTGCAGACTTACCCGAAGATCTGTGGTCAACTGCGCGACTTTCGATGCATATTTTTCAATCTACGAAACACTCTACTAGTGTATAGAGTGCTCTGAGCGCTAAATATTGGATTCTTGCAGTCGAAATGGAGGCAGCCACCAATTTCATAGCCAATCTTGCTCTGGTGGAGGTGCAAAGCGAGAGCCTTGTATCGTCGTACATGGTAGTGTTCCATCGACTTGTAGAGAACAAAGTATAAAGCTTTTATATTTGAGGATGGACCAGTTCTCGAGCGCTGGAAAGACATGTATACGAATAACCCTCCCGCAGCTACAGGCCTGCTTTCCCAATGTCACCACCGAGTCGATGACGTGTGTCCTGCTCGATTCTAGGACCAAGTCCAGTGCCAAGACGATTGCAGCCGTCGGTGATAGTCCGCACAAGGAGGAGAAGGTAATGTACAAGAATGGAGTTGACTATCTACAAGACGAGCACCGAAAGGTACTCGGCCAGATATCCCAAGAAGGAGAAAAAATATCTCTCCCAGCTGTCTCAGAGTAGCCTATTGAGCCACGATTCGTCACCTTTTTCCTCGCTCCTATCAACGGGCTAGGATGACGCTGAGGAACCGCTACTGGGGCACCCATTCGAGCTACAAAGCCAAGGGATGAGTTAAAAGAGACCGAGATCAACGCCAGAGTCAATGCTCTTATGAGAGAGTGACTTGATCTAGTGCCAGAGTGGCTAAAGGTGGCCCAGCGCTAGAGCCCCAACATCAAGATTGAAGAGCTGTCCAAGGATATGTCGAACGATGGTCAGTGCGGGATGAATTACGCACTGTTGGGCCTCTACAAGCATATAGATGTGCTTACGTGGTTTCGAGAAGAAGGCGAAGCTCCGTTTCCCTCTATCGCGCTCTAGCGTGTATCCATCTCGGCAAAATATCGTCATCAGCGTTTCATGAGAGGGTGGATTCAACGAGAGGGAAAGTTATGGGGTCTCTAAGGACAAGGCCGGATAGCAGACGAGCGGAGAGGCAGCTTCTGCTGCGGCACAACAGGGATGAAATCATGAAAATGAAGCTGGACACCGGCAAGTTGAACGAATCCAAAAGACAAAAAAAGCAGCTGGAATAGTATACTAGTATGGCTACTACTTCTACCGCTTCGAAGTAGTTTACTAGTTTTAATATGTCTCCATCCGTGCGGTCCCGATATTCCCGGTAATACCACTACCGGTTTTTTACGCTACTAATAATCCCTGCATGTGACGCTGCACACCGCCTAATCACAGGTTTGGACAAAAGCTGCGTCAGTACGTGTGTCGGTATGAAATATAATTTGCCCATCCCGAAGGCTATGCAAAGTACACCTTTTGGCTGACATTTGATGTTCCCATACGCTTGTTGACATTTTTCCTTTTAAAACTTTCATCTTGGCCATAAACGCCTTCAAAAGCCATCCATTATTTTTTACTGTGGCACTCCATTAAATGTCTTTTTCTTACCCTTTTCGGGACAGAAAGTGGGAGTTTCAAGATGTTGAAACATAGATTTCTGAATTAGGGAGCGACCAGACGCATCGGCAGTTTCCGTGGCCGAAGGAGCAGCACGACTGCTGTTCGCGTCTTCGCTCCCCAAGCTCAAGCGCCCAAGAATTTGACCACCTCCGACTGTGCCGATGCCGTCGCCACCGCCTTCTCCACGTCAAGCCCAGGACGACTCCGTCTCCACGTCACCTCCGTCGCCCCACGCCGCGCCGTCGCCGCCGACCCGCGTGCCGACCACGCATCCCGCATCGCTTTCAGCCTCTGCAGAGTCCCCGGTTTAGATATCTCCGCCATCCTCGTCGCACCCATCCTCGACCCCATCGCCGGGACCTCCATCGACCGGTTCAGAGACGGTCTCGCTCGTGGCGGCAGCTGGTACACCGGACGCGCGCGTCCGTACGAGCACGCGCATCGCTAAAAGAAAGAAGAGCACTATGGCATAGGCGGAGGTTCGGCGCCAGAAGAAGCGTCGCATACTCGACAAGGAGGAGACCGCTGCACAGGCAGCTCGAGCAACCGCCATTGCCGTCGGAAATTCGTTAGTATCGCCTCTTGCTCCCCTTCGGATCCGGTTGCAGCCGGTGGTGGCCACTGCATCTGCAACGTCCTCCCAACCTACTCAGGCGACGTCACTACCGATTGCGTCTGGACCACGCTCTCTTCGACGGTACCCCCCCTCCCCAACCCGCCGATCCGGTTCGTACCCAACTGATGCTCCACGTTGTCAGTGCCGCGCCTAGCATTCGCCAGCTCGGAGCCCATCGCCGACCCCAACCCATGTACGCGGGTGTTCTCGCATCGCTAGAACCCTCCATTCGTGCCCGCAGCTCACCTTCAGCAGCACCTAAGGCGAGACTGCGGTCCCACCTGCCGCTCACCCTACGACCATCGGCACCGGTCCACAGCTACCGTCGCGCGAGCCGTTCGATCTCTCCAACGTTCTCAGTACCAGCCCCCCCCCTTCTAGCGCACCCTCCCTCTCCGTGCGTCGGAGGTTATCCAACCAAGCGACCGCCCAACCGAGTCCCAGCCCGTCGCGGATCCGGCCCCATTTGAGCCACACACCCTCCCACGAGATACGGCCTCACTGCTCTCTGCATTCCTGCAGCTCCTTCAGGCACAGCGAGGCGTCACAGCGCCCAATCCTTCGGACCCAATGGCCGCCGCCAAGGCCTCGGGTTCCGTACAGGGCCTCTCTCTTGGACGGTAGCCAGCCCTCCGGTATGCTGCCGCGTGCAAACGTGTGCAATCTGCGGGCGGTCTAGTTTCCACCCACGGCGCTGCGCGCCAGGGGATACTTCGGACCTTGTTCGTCCACAGCCTGACAGCTCACCGCGCATATACACACTGGCAAACACCAGCTGGCGTGCATGAGACACCGACATCATTTGTCATCCGCATGCGCATGCTTGAGTGCGTGCACTTCGACGACCACTCAACGATTATTGGGGCGACCGCCGGACTTCGCTTTGGACGACACACACACGAATGCACACGACATCCCAACAGCATCGTTTGAGCACTGCTCAAATGTTGCACAGGAAATCATCCGGTGCCGCCGAAAATACCCATCCGAGATCGTCAAGTTGATGGCAGGCGACGTCGCGTCGGTCAACTGCAACGCGTGCACACACAGCGGGCGCGTATTCATGTTCGCGGGCCACATCCCAGAAGACTACGCGGTTGTAGACGACCTATCGGCCGCGTTTGGGTGGACCGGCAGCTTGGGAACGTACTGTATCGTGGGTGCGGTAGCGTTCATACACCAACGACGTCCACCCCAGCGGGATTTATAAGTACCACTGGGTCGACGACCACATGAACGTCTCATCTGATACCGGAACGAACTGCGTTGACATCAAATGTTCCCTGCGTCACGCCATGACGGTCGTGATAAGTCCTAGCGCTGGTAACGACGACAAATTCACGCTGTGGAGCTCCAGGCTCAAGGTGCTGGGCATCGTCTTTGACACAGGTTCCGGTACGGTGCCGATACCAGAGGCGAAGATTCAGAAAGCCAGGCTTCTCGCAGCGAAGGCCTTTCACGCCGGCAGTCGAGTACCGTTCTCTGTTGGGATCTCTACGTCACGTCGCCACATGCGTGAGACCCGCGCGTGTGTTCCTACAGCGGCTACGCGCGGGTGAGCGCGCTATCCGCCGCTCCAAGCGGATCGCTTTGTCCTCGACAATGCGTGATGACCTCCTCTGGTGGTGGCACAAACTACAATCTCCGTCTCTAAACGGTGTCCCCCTCGAGTACTTCGATGCGAGCCCATCCCCCGACGTCACCGTCTTTACGGACGCATCAGACATCGGGATTTGTGCAGTCGTTCCATGGCTGCGCTTGCACCTCACATACCGATTCTCCCATTTCGAGCGAGACCTCATCACCTGCTTTCACCTCGGCTCAGCAAACGAGTTCGATAAAAACTATCGAAGGCTTCTAGCATGGGCTCCCCTGTGACGCGCCAGCCACGCTCAGGCACGTCTCATTCATATTTACTTCCGTATTGAAAACACAACCACTGTCTCGTGGCAGTCAAGAATGGCATGAGAAACACTCGTGCACAGCTCTTGATTCGCCTCCTCGGCGCCTGGGAGCTCCAATTTGGCCTGCGTTTCTCAGCGTCACACATTCCCGGGTCCGAGAATACCACAGCCGACGCAGGTTCCCGCCGGTGGGGTGGTGGTCCTCACGCCTTGTTGTTCGCCGAGATAACCCGTGGCTGGTCACATGCACCGACTCCCTCATCCATAGAGAAGCTCGAGACAGCATTGCAAGACATTTCCGCGAACACTCCGTTGCTGCCTCCTCGCTTCAATATTACGCCCGGGCGTTCGGCTACTGGAAGCTGTGGACCCACCGACAAGACACTCTCTGGCACCTCCACCTCAAGCGATATGAGCAAGTGCGCACCATTTCCGATTTTATCATCGACGCTCGCGAACACGGCCTCAGCTCGAGCAGGCCAGTTCAGATCTCCCCAATCCAGTCTGCCCTTCACAGCATTCGCCATTTTCTCAATGCCGCGGGCCACGATTTTCCAGCAGGCCACCCACAGGTCCGCGTGCCCCTGCGCAGGGTGAGCAGATGCGACGCTCCCACGCGACGAAAAGCTCAGGTATCCGTCGCACGGCTCGAGGAGTGTCTTCGGTCGCTCACCCTTCAGGGCCCCGCGGACCAAGCTAAGTGGGGGGTGCCTGGCCTTCTTTTTCGCTCTGCGTCGGTCAGAAATTGCAGCCATCACATCCACGACATTTCAGTGGTTCACCCTCACGGCAGCAGACATTGCCGTAGTCGACGAAGAAACAACGGCTACAGCGTATCCCAAGAAAGTATCGGTGTTATGCATTCGGCTCCGAGGCTCCAAGACGAACCCGAACGGCCCATCGATAACGCGCATGCTGTCACGATCGGGTCACCTCTTATGCCCAGTGCTCGCGCACTGCTCCTCTTTCGCTCCAGGGGTAACTTCCCGCCTGACATTCCGGCAGCCGTGTTTGTGGACAAAGGCGAGAGACCCCTCTGTGTGACGGCGGCCTGCGTCGCCAAGAAAATCCAAGATGCAGCCCGTCCGGGGCAAAGAACCTCGCCAGTACAGCGCATATTCTCTCAGGGCCGGCGGAGCTACGAACATGTCCGAGCTGGCGTGGATTCACTAACCATCCAGTTCCACGGCCGCTGGGCATCGGACGCATTCAAACTCTACACACGCCTGTGCAGCGACTCCGTCGCTGCAGTTGCCACCAAGATGGTTAGCGGGACCGCCAACCTGGCAACGCTACAATGACGGGCATCGAGCTACCACCCTACCTATTGGGCTCAAACCGATCTGTCTCTCGGCTTGTGACGCGGTAGCTGGTAGCCCTTAATTTGTAACTCTAAAAAGTTTTGGCCCCAAGTCTGAGCGTGTTAGAAGGAGGGAAAAAAGATCAACTCGAGCCTTTTCTGGGGGTATGCCGAGACCGTGCAGTGGGCCACGCCTCCGCAAATACTGCGCGGATTTGCTGCGGTTACGCTCCTCGCACTCGCTCACTACCGCTTATAAAAATCAAGAAAAAGTGACTTTTTTTCTGCTCACCCGAACATGGTAAAAAAAATCCTTCGGCTTCGTGGTCCTGTCTTACTTTGGTTTTGTGTTGCGTCAGCACTATGACATCAGTACGATCACGACAGCGTTCAAGTTGTTTCTAGATACAAACCTCGTCTACTCAACATCGAAATGCTTTAGGCCGTGTTCGCGCACCTGCTAAAATGTTCATTTCGAGCCCAAAATGCTATTTTCGAGAAAGTGAAGCCCGTAAACACGAGAAAAGGGAAACCCCACTTTGACCCCAAAATGAAGCATTTCAAAATTCGACTTCACAGCCGAATTTTCGGCTTCATCTTGGACCCCCTCTCTTGTGACCCCCTCTCTTGTGACATAGGAGTGATGGTCGCAGGCATTTCCTTTGGCGCTTCACAAAGGGAAACGGCACGAACGGAGAGCGCGGAAAAGCACACACGAGCGTCGCGCGCAATAACGCCGAGCCCAATGACGTCAGACCGGGCCAAGTGGAACGAAGATCAAGTCAAGAAGTTCCTAGACGCGTTCCTGGAGGCGCGCAACAATCCGTCGTACAAGGCCGACAAGGGAATCAAAGCAAAAGGATGGACAGACATCGTCAAAAAGCTCAACGCCGAGTTTGGAGTTGAACGCGAGAAAGGTGGGAGCTGATATCGTATGGGTCTATCCTCGGGTGCTGACTGCTGTGAATGGTTTGATTGCTGCTCATAGCGCAGTACAAGTCCAAGCTCGATCGCATCATGAACGACTACGATCTGTTCAAATACATTTCGGGTTTGAGTGGAGTTGGTGTGTGTTCCACGACGGGAAAGACAACCATTGGAGAAGATGCGTGGGAGCATCTACTTGCGGCCAAGCCCAAGCAGAAGGCGCGTTTGCTTCAGTTCCGCGAAGAAGGCTTTGAGCATCATGTTGTATGCAGCCACATTGCCGGTGAGTGAGATGGATCAAATGTGGCCTGGATATGAGAGCTGACGGGATCGTGCAGGTGATGCTCGTGCAACTGGTGAAAGCGCGTCGACGCTCGATGACGTTTTGTCAAATCTGGAGTCGGCCGCAGAAGATGGCACGCGAGTTGCAGATCCACCAAGTGCTCAAAAGCGGAAGGAAAATATCAAACGCATTCGTGTTGGTGCTCAAGTGGAGCACCGAGAAGCCAAGAAATCAAAAAGCGGTGGAAACGAGAAGATTGCGATGATGAAAGTAGTCACCGAGTATTTCGAGATGAAGATCGCTCAGGCCAAGCGCTCGGAGGCGGGAAGCAGGGACTGCGAAGACTATGATGACACGGGGTTTTCGTTATCTCACTCACCGTAAGTCTAGATGGCACTCATATGTGGTCGTCAACGTATTATGCATTGCTTTTAGTGCGCGTGCTTCTCGAATCGCTACGTGATTATCGTTCCATTCTATAGATCTTCTTCTTGATCATCGCTATCTCGATCTCCATCTCCCTGGCCGTCCTCGCTGGTCGCGTAGTCGCTCTCACCGGAGCTAGCCTCCTCTGGGGGCCGCTGAAACTCTACATACTCGTCCCACATGGCTTGTGCCATCCCAGATCGCCACGCCGTGCCGTTGCTGAAGTCAAATTGGATCCGCTCTGCGTCATCTACGTGTTCTTGTGGAGAGTCAGCGTCCTGCGGAGGCGCCTCATCACTATTGGTTTGCTGTGCTTGCCTGTCGCGCTCTGTGCCGACGAATCGAGGGACCTGCGATAGATCCTGAGCCTGATCGCTGGCGTCTACGGCCCGAATGAAGTTGTGCAGCAACATACACGCGTAGATGACGGATTTAGTTGTCGGGAATTCGCATTCCATACCGCTGCGAAGCACTCGGAACCGGCGTTTTAGGATACCAATAAGTCGCTCAACGATGTTGCGAGCCTTAGCGTGGCGCAGATTGAACAGCTCCTGTGGGGTTTGAGGCCGGCCGTTCGATCTCTTCGCCCATTCCTTCAAGTGGTACCGTGTGCTTCTGAATGGCGTCAAAACCTTCTCGGTAAGACCGTATCCAGCGTCAGCGAGAACGAATATATCCTCGGGAACCATCGCAATCAACTTGCTCCAGTCCATTACGGTCTCGTCATGCGCACTGCCTTCTGCTCCCACGTATGCAAAGCACACGCGCATGCTCCAATCGCTGACAACGAGTACGTTTGTGGAGATCCATCCTTTTCGGCTCCGGAAACGGTCACAGTCGGCTCGAGCAACGGTGATAGGGAAGTGGGCATCATCAATTGCACATATCGCTTGGTCAAAGTAGGAGAACTTCGTCTTGAACTTGGAAGGAACGCGCGTGGAAGCACCATCAAATCGCCAAGACCACGTAAGATTGCCGTCAACCCCAACATTCTATACTTGTGCACGGTCGAGTACGACAAATCAAAACATATCTCCTGCTTTCTGCACGCTAGTGCACTCCCAAGCCAGTCCAGTGTCACCCCGAGCGCCTCCCGCTGGTCACGTATCGTCTCGGGGAAAAATCGCGCGCAGCGGTCAAAGAGCACATCGAACGATGAGCGGCTCATACGGAAACGAAAATGGTCACGAAATAGCGAGCGATTCCGCGAGTTGTAGATCGCCTCGAACGGTCTCTCTCCGTTCTCTGAAGTCATCCCAAGGAGCCGCGGGATCTTGTCTGCAGGCGCGGGGTCATCGTCGTCGCTGCTGTCATCGATGAGAAGCTCTAGCGCGAGTAGTAGCATCATATCTTCCTCGACTTCGTCCTCCGTTGGCTGGTGCATCTTGAAGTTTGCTTGTGTTCGGAAACTGGTGGTCACTATTTCTGGGTCTTCAACCTCGTTTTACTGTCCATCGATATAATGACGAGATTGACTTTCGTCCGAACACGTTTTTCTAAAATGTCGTTTTCGGAACTGTGAGCGAGACCAGCCGAAATGTTCGTTTTCTGGAAATGAGACTATCTGCGAACACGGCCTTAATTTGGCGTAATGATCGCCATTATTGAGTCAAAGGTCACTTGAAAAAACAAAATGTAGGCTCAACTTGATCTTTTGATCAATTAACTTACTTATGAGCATGTTCGGGATGCCACGAACAGAAAATAAACCTGAAAGGCGAAACCCAAACAAGAGTGGGGGCATGACTTAAGGCCAGTTGCCTTGGTGTGAAACGGCTCATCGGTTACTGTGAAAACCGTCGTGATACTGGCCACGGTGCCGACCACATAAGTGTTTCACAGTGGTTTCTGTCACCTTGCTCAATATGAGCTTCTTAAAGAGGGTGTTGTTTCCTAAGGAGTTAAGGACGATATAACTTGTGACGCCCGTTGGATTAACAAGAAGTGGTAGCTGTTTTTTTAGAGATCAGGTCCGATCTCATTCACCAACTTTCTCCGGTTCAGTCGAGTCCTCGTCTCGACCTGTACATACCTGTCTCGGTATACACCTTTTCCAACAGCAACAACAATGCTTTCCTGCAAGACGTTCCTCCGACTGTTCACCGTGGCTGTCGCCCTCTCCGATTTCACCTCTCATGCCGGTAGTGTTTGTGCGGTCGAGTGCGAGGTGGCTAGCGACGTGATTACCCCGGCCGTCTTGACCTCTTCGTACACCAAAAGTAGCAGCTCGATTACATCTGAATCTGGGGCTCAAGGCTATACTGGGACCGCCGTCGAAGGCCAGCTTGCCTCTTACCCAAACGACGCCGTTCTCGGCCTATTGAGAGCCAACGCTGAAGCTCTAGCCACAGGCGTCGTCAACGGTGACGTCGCGGCTGCCTCAAACGAAGCCGGCGTTGCCACCGTCGTCAATACTGTGAGCGGAGATGATATTGTTGCCGGAAGCGGTGACATTCCTGCTATCTCAATTGCAAACGGTGGTATCCCCACTCTCTCGAACGAAGGTGATGTTGCTACCACCGTGAATGCTGGCATACCGCTTACCGTGAATGAAGATGGTGTCGTCATTAGCACTAAAGCTGGCCCCACCGCGCTTTGGAGCGGCGATAATACCGTCACCGCCACTGACGGTGACACCGTTGCCACCACAAGCGGCGATATCGCCCATCTGTCCAACGGAGATGATGTCGTCGTTACCGCGGTCGATGGAATTCCCGCTCTCTCGGACGTAGTTGACCCGGTCACCATTGCAAACGCTGGCATCCCTACTCTCTCGAACGGAGATGATGTTGTCACCACCACAAATGCTGGTATCCCGGTGCCCTCAAACAGAGCTGGCATCACCACCGGTGCTTACGGTGACATCCCTGCCGGAGCATACGCTTCCGCAGGGGAGAGCGTATATACTCCTACCAGCTATGCCAGTGAGAGCGGCTACACTTCTCCCAATAGCCACGGCGGTGAGAGTGGCTATACTCCACCCAAAAGCTATGCCGGTGAGAATGGCTACACCCCTCCCAGTAGCTATGCTGGTGAGAATGGCTACACCCCTCCCAGTAGCTATGGCGGTGAGAATGGCTACTATCCTCCCGATAGCTATGCTGGTGAGAATGGCTACACGACTCCCAGTAGCTATGCTGGTGAGAATGGCTACACGACTCCCAATAGCTATGCCGGCGAGAATGGCTACGCGCCTCCCAATAGCTATGCCGGTGAGAATGGCTACGCGCCCCCCAATAGCTATGCCGGCGAGAGCGGCCATAACGCTCCTACCAAGTACGGCAACAGTGAATCGGCGTACACCGTCGGTACGCCACGTCCGTACTCGGACAACGATCAGAATGGAAACTATTACAGCAAAGAGAGCGGAGGCACGGAGCCGGGCGCTTATGGTAGCTCCACGCCAGGAAATTACGAAGGTGGTGTTGACGCCGATACAAGTGTGCCTTGCAGCACGACGGGCAGCGGAGCTGGTGGTGTCTACTCTAGCGTATCTGGCAGCGTCGATACAAGCCTACCCTGTAGCATGAAGGGCAGCGCGGGTAGCGATACCGATTCTAGTGTATCCGGCACCGAGAGCGGGAGTGTCGATACAAGCTTGTCCGGCAGCACGTCGGACAGTGCTAGTCCAAGCGAATCCGGAAGTGAGATCACGGATATCGTTCCTGTGATCACTGATATCGTCCCTGTCATCACGGATATTGTTCCTGTTATCACCGACATCGTTCCGGTCATTACGGATATCGTTCCTGTGATCACCGATATTGTTCCGGTGATTACCGACATCGTTCCAGTGATCACGGATATTGTTCCTGTGATTACCGACATCGTTCCTGTGATCACCGACATCGTTCCGGTCATCACTGACATCGTTCCAGTCATCACCGACATCGTTCCTGTCATCACTAACATCGTTCCGGTCGTCACGGACATCGTCCCTGTCATCACTGACATCGTTCCGGTCGTCACGGATATCGTCCCTGTCATCACGGATACTGTTCCTGTGATCACTGATATCGTCCATGTTACACGGATATTGTTCCTGTGATCACCGACATCGTTCCGGTCATCACGGATATTGTTCCAGTCATCACCGACATCGTTCCTGTCATCACTAACATCGTTCCGGTCGTCACGGACATCGTCCCTGTCATCACTGACATCGTTCCGGTCGTCACGGATATCGTCCCTGTCATCACGGATACTGTTCCTGTGATCACTGATATCGTTCCTGTGGTCTCGGATATTGTTCCTGTGATCACCGACATTATACCGACATTGCCTACTCTAATTCCGACAATGCCTCCTGTTGTTCCGACATTACCGCCGGTAATCCCAACGCTGCCTCCGGTCATCCCGACGCTGCCGCCGGTCATCCCGACCCTTCCTGCGGTAATCCCGACGCTACCTCCGGTCATCCCGACCCTCCCTCCGGTAATCCCGACGCTACCTCCGGTCATCCCGACCCTCCTCCGGTAATCCCGACGCTACCTCCCGTAATCCCGACGCTACCTCCGGTCATCCCGACTCTACTCCGGTAATCCCGACGTTATCTCCGGTAATCCCGACGCTACCTCCCATAATCCCGACGCCACCTCCGGTCATCCCGACCCTCTCTCCGGTAATCCCGACGCTATCTCCGGTCATCCCGACGCTACCTCCCGTAATCCCGACGCTGCCTGAA
>NW_003303750.1:1980944-2018898 GCF_000142945.1 Phytophthora infestans T30-4 | reverse complement strand
AGGCTCTTGCCGGCAATCCTGACGCTACCTCCGGGAATATGGAGGCGCCGCTGGGCATCCTACCCCCCCCCCGGTAGTTCCCGGCGCTTCCTCTGGGCATCCTGGCCCGCGCTCCAGGATTTAACGACTTTACTTTCTGGTCATCCCCTCCCTCCCCTCCGTTAATCCGGCGGCGGTCTCCGGTGATCCCGGACCTTCCGCTCCGGTAATCCCGGCGCTACCTCCGGTGATTCCTACGCTAGCTCCGGTAATCCCGACCCTCCCTCCGGTCATCCCGACGCTACCTCCCGTAATCCCGACGCTACCTCCGATTATCCCAACTGTGCTTACCGCTCGCCCGACGCTGCCCATCTTCAGTATTTCTAGGGATCTGAGCGCCGAACTCAACGCTGACAATGATGATCAGCCAGTTCGTGGCGAGAAAGCTGGTGCTACAGCACTAGCTGAAGCCGATGATGCCAACAAGCCCTCCAACCGCCACCTCCGAAGCAACTTTTAATACAAAATCCAACTTTTGACTACATTCTCCTGTCTTAAACAAAATACAGTGTAATAAATTGGTCGGCAATGCTTATTTGCTGGAAAGGAGTGATTGTCGACGCTTGGCTGTTTGTTGGGCCGCGGTTTCGAGGCTAGCGAGAGTTTGCCGACTATCCAATCCTTGGCGAAGGAGCGTCGCGATATGGTTTAATCCACGACTGACTGCTGCTTGGAGTGGGGTTTGACCTGTGAACTGGACCGTCTCGTGGTAAGAAAGCTGTGTATTAACCCAAAGCAGTATTGCAGCACATTAATGTACGTTGTAGAGCAGCGGGTTGGCACCTGCGAGGAGCAGGTCCTGTACGATATCCCGGCGGTTGATCTCTACCGCGAGATGCAGGGGCGTCGAACCGTTGATCTACATTGAAGGAAATAATGGCAAATACACAGTTGCACTCTATTTGAAGTTGCTACCTACCGTCCTGGCATTAACGTTGGCTCCAGTGAAAACCAAATGCTTCAATAGTTTGACGTGCCCATGTTGTACAGCCACATGTACACTTGTCTGTTGCCAGAGCTACAGCAACGTGAGTTAATTGGCTTCATAGATGTTGATGGTGTACTTACTCCATGCGGAGTATTCACCTGGTCTGCCCCTGCTTTCGTCACAAGCAGCTTCTGAGCAGCCACGGCGTCCCCATTGTAGATCGCGTCCCAGAGTGGCAACCGCTTGCCGCCTTCCGGCCACGACATTTCGGAAGTTTTGCGTCTTTTGCCAACCGACGCTTAGAATAGTGGCGCTTTGGCAACAGACAGCAATGAACGAGTCCACGTCCAAGGCCAGTCTCGCCTCGAGTGGCAAGCCTTCCACAGCGACCAGCTTGAGTCAACGCAAGACTCGGACGGTCATCGTTGCAAGGCCCATCGACGAAGAATCAGCCAAAGTCACGTCAGCCACATGCAGTGACGTCGTCAACCAACATCATTCTCGTGATGCACGGTCAGGTAAACTAGCCTCCTACGCAGCACTCGGAGGAGCGGAAGACGTCGAGCGGTTCGACCGGTTCTTGGCCGAGCAGCGTGGCCAACCCAGTGCCTCAGAACTGCGAGCAGCAGCGACGTCACCGCATCAAATGCTAGCGTCGACCAAGCGGAAGACAACGAGTCGCACTCAGCTGGAAGGAATCGACATTAAGACTCAAGAGATGGAGAACGATGCACATAAGCGCCGAGAAGAAGCCGTAGCGCATCGGAAGTGGCTGAACTCGCTCCCGATCCACGAACGGGTTTCTCAACAACGGCAACAAAATGCGCTACGCAAATGGCGACAGATGAATCGAGATTGGGAGGCTTTTACGAGACGTGCAGCTCGAAGATTGGGCAAAACTCCTCAAGAGCTTGTCATGAGTCGAGCGGCGGCCTATCGAGAGCAGCGAGAGATGTACGATGCGCTACAAAAGGCGCGGCCCCTGAGTGACAAAGTGGGCGAGGATATCTGGCTCGTGAGCTTAAGGAATGAAGGGACACGGTATGTACCCGTTGGCAACATTTTCAGTGGACTATTTTGTCCAATCCGAGAAAGCACCAAAATTGGTCCTCGAGTCCGACGACCGCTGGACTATTTTGACAACCAAGAGGACGAAACGTCGCGACCTATTTCTAAACTCGAGAAAAGGTCTCTAAATCTCTTGGCACGTAAGAAATGGCGCCTGCGGAAGCAACTGGAAGTGATTCAACCACACGAAGTGGATCATAGTGCCAGCAGCCATCTAGCAGTCGGAACAACCGACTTGTTCGCTTGGGCGTCAGGTGACACCGAGCAGGCGAGAGATGACGAAGATGAACCATCTGGTCGTTTCTATTCGGCGAAAGAAGAGGAAGCTTCACGGCGTCGTAGATTACGCTCGTACGCAAGTCCAAGTCACAAAAGTAGAACCAAGGGAGAGAATGGTAACCAGTATACCGGTCCTAGTCTTCGCATCTCCTACGTTTCCGATAGTGACGAGGACGTTAACCCAGAGGTGAGTTATCCGCTTCGTCTGAGCTTTTACACTCGCGTACGCGAACAAGACCAACGCTCTCTATCAATTACGAATGACGGTAGTACGATCGTCCACTATCAATGGTGGCGAGCTCCTTTCGAAGATGAGAACGCAGAGTTGACGACTCATTTACGAGGACGTCGAACGCGACAAGAAGAACAAAAGCTGGAGCAGCTGACGACGATTTCGCTGTCAAAGCTTGGAGGGACGTTGCTACCGGGGGAGAATAAACATTTTGTGTTCACGTTTACGGCGTCAACAGCTGGTATGTTTCTCGAAAAATGGTTTCTGGACGCAGACCCTCGACCGAGAATTTGCATTGGCGTACCCTCAGTCGACGCAGATACGGAGCTGTTAGTAGCAACGTTACCGGTTGAAGTGCGTCTGAGCTGCGTTGCTGAAGACAACTTTGTAGCCTGGAAGCGACGAGAGATGCAACTCGCACGTGTGGGACAACAAGAAAGTCACTTCTTTGTGACTACGCTTGTGGATGAAATTCTGGAGACAATACGACTACCGGAACGTGTAGCGTTCGAGGAGTTAATGCCGCAAGAAGATGTCGACAGATTCTACGAACACAATGGAGGTGATGCGTTTAGTGACGTCTACTTTAGTCCAGAGTTTGTGCGTGATTGTCACGCACTGTATGAACGTGCTCAAGGGATTTTAAGAGCTCTCACGCCTGTACCGTCAGTCAAGGAAGAACATTCTAGCAACGAGAACGTTGTTGACAGTGGGCCTGACGGTGTTGAGGGATCTAGTAACGGAGCGTTTGTAACAGAAACAAACGACAGTATCGGAAGTGGTGTTGACGAGTTACAGCCACCGACTGCTCAAGACATTTCTCTACCAGAACACCGTATTCAGGAGTGGGATTGGCGGCTGGAAAGTCTTTGCGATCTATGTAAAAGAGCCGACGAAGCTCAGAAAGCGCAGATAAATGACTTGACTAGACAATTGAAAAAGGAGATCGAGGAAGTGGAAGACGACAACGAAGAAGAAGACGACAACGAAGAAGAAGACGAAGACGAGACGGATGACGAGGAAGACTCCGACGATGTTATCGAGGAGAAACCTCCACGTATAAGTCCTCGTGAGGTGCGTAGGATGGAGCGACTAGCTCGTCGTGAAGCACTCGAAGACGAGATCAGTACACTACAACCAGATCTCCAGGAATCATTCGACACGCTGCGGTTTGCAGCCCACACTGCGCCCTACTCGACTACTCGACTACATGAGCGACTGTACGAAAGAATGGGGAGTTTGTGTGGCGAGCTACCGGTAGTCTGTGAGATTGCTCAAGCCATGGACACTACGAACGATCTATCAGCTGTGCAAGCTGCGAAAGTGGAAGGTGTAGGGAAGCTGCTCGTACGCGCTGTGGACGAGGCAATTGGAGGCGACCAGAGACACCAGACGCATATTGGGCAGGCACGACGGCGTCTCCAGAAGATGTGGCTAAGTGACAAGGTGTCGTATTTGTCGATCCGTTCGTGCGTGTCTGTGGCTTCTGAGAGTACAAATAGTCCACCATCGGCACAGAACCTTGAGAGCTGTGATCGTTTGGGGGTGGTACTGATGCAGGTGGACTTGGATCTGGCTGCGTGGTTCTCTCTCGTCAAGACGGAAGCTAAAAAATCAGCAGGAGATGACGTTTCTAACATGGTCTTGACGTGGCGCTTTTCGCAAGATTTAGTCAAGCATTTGTCGTTTGTTCCCGCGAAAGTGGCGGACGCTGCAGAGTCGATAGAACAGGTAGTAAACACGCTATCAAGTGTTCATACCGTCGTGCTAGTAAGCGAGTTAAGTCGTCCACCTCTGACAAGGCAAATGCTCAAACTCCTGCGTACTGTCGCCTTAGCTGATGTAAAGGCTAAGGCTGTTGCAACCGACCAACCGACTGGAGACACAGAGGAAACTAAACCTCAAGGAGACGACGCTGAAACAGAAGCTACGGCTATGCAGAATATACTGGAGCGTTTGTCCTCTCAGCTCTCACTTCGAGATGTTGCTCCAGTACTGCGCCGTGCCATCAACAAAGACGTTGTGTTTTGTTCCGCCGTCGAGGACGTGCAGAGTCAAATCGAGTTTAGTCGAAAGAAAGATAACGCAAACGACGAGGCTACGGACACCGGAATGTCGCCGACAATTGTGCTGTTGGAACACCTTGACGCTGCCGGCATCGACCTCATCACTCACGCGTCTCGGAAGCGTGAGCTGGCAGCTTCAAAGCCAACAACGCCAGCACCCGAAGCACTGAAGTCTGCAAAGAAATCCGCGGCCTCTGCGTCTAAGCGGAAGCCTTCAACAGCTGCTCCTGCTCCTGCCCCTCCGGCGAGTAATCCTTCAATGCCTGACCTTACGAAGCTCGAGATATCTGTGGGAGAAGCGCGTGAGAAAGGCGTCGTAGCCTTACGAGACCAGTTCGAGAGTATGGCGAGTGTCTGGGTGATGGATGGAGTGCCGTCTCAAGCGTGCGAAAGCGTCTTCTTGTCTGCACCCAAGCCAGACGCCATCGCTTCTTGTCCTCGTATGATTGCGGGACCAAAACTGTCGAAGGAGCTTGAGATTTGGTCCCGAATGTTACAACCATTGGCCTTTAGTGACAATCCGCCTCATGCGCTGACTGCGGTGGTGGGTGGGGCGTCTCTGGAGGCAAAGTTACGCTTCATTGACGGTCTGTTAGAGTGTGTGAACGAGGTCTACTTTGTCGGTCAAGTGGCCATGAGTCTGTACAGAGTTCTACATACGAAAGCGACTAAGATGGCTACAGTAAACCACGTCGAAATGAAGCTGGAACAAGAGGATGAAGAGCTTGAAGAAGACGCAGAAGTCTCCAAAGAGGAGACGATTGAGATCGAAGTTGCCACTGACAAGACACCCGGTGTTCACTGCAAGGGGGTATGGGAACTTCTAGTCCCGGCAGTGGAGAAACTGCAACAGAAAGCGAGTCGTAAGTGTGTTCGTCTGCTGCTTCCAATCGACTGGATAGTGGGCGAGACTCCGCTAGAAGAGCAGGATCTTACTACCGGTATCGTCGAGGATAGTGACGAGGAGGAGGAGGAGGAAGAAGATGAAGAAGAAAACAGTCGAAAGAAATCGATCAAGAGTGCGCGACAGAAGCCATTAGAGGAGCCTAACCACGTCGACGTCTTCGCGTTTAAACATCAATACGTATACGAAGGCGAGCGAGCGCATGTGGTCCTTAACAGTGGGAGACCAACCTCTGACATGGGGTGGCAAACGTTTGAACATGTGACAGCGCAGTGTTTGCATACTGCTCGTGTTATCGAGGGAAATGCGAGTGTGTTAGCTTCGTTCTACCCTGATTCCGACGGTGATGACGCAGACGAAGAAGGTGACGACGGAGTGACGACGCACATGACTCTTCCGCCAAAGTTTCCGTACGATTGGACGTTCCGTGCTTTCGATGTAGGGCCTATAGCAATGGAGGCGCTGGCGAAGATAGTATCGCCTGCGTCTGATACAGTCTCTATACAGTCGAGAGCACTCGTTGTTAGCGGCGTTTGTGGCGCTGTGGAGTTCCATGATTTCTGTGCGGGAACGAGACGGTTAGTACGGAGTCTTCAGACTTCGAGTCCACAGCAAGTTTTTATTGCTGGGAGCTCAACAGCGAGCTGGCTCCGACAGCTGGAGCAGCTCGATATCATGGCCACCGGTCAGGAGAAGAGTGACTCTGGAGCGAGCTCTGATGCGGTCCCTGGCGTTCCGGCGTGTGCCCAGATAGACGATCGAGCAATGCGTAATGCTCGCGTACTGAAACAACTCATCGCTGCGAAGCCACACCCGATTCTCGCTAGTGTGGCATCCTCCGACTTGACGTAGCTTGGAACGAAACGTCATTTTACTACGTGGAATGGAGACCAGACGAAACAAGCTTTATTTGAATAATTCCAAGTTGTGGTGACCTATCCACCAACCATCAAATCTCATGAACTATTCCGGTCTGTGCCCACCGATTCGGTCACCGAAAGATCCAAACTATTCTACGCACTGGTTTGTCACACCAAGAACTGACACTTGAACTGGACTTGAAGCCAGGTTTCGAACGTCCTAAAGAGACTTAAAAAATGTTTCTTGCTCGTTTTAAAAACGATAACTTGACAGTTCAAATACTAGCTGTCGATGCTAGTTAATTGCTTTTAAATACTTTATCAATGTCGATATTGGTGAAATTGATTAGCTTCGGATATCTGTTTTAGATCGAACGCGTACCAATATGCATCAATTTTTTTAAGCAGCACAGTCGTTATAGTCGACCCGTCGTTGGGTCACCAAAAGCCGTAAGATGATCCATTCTCTTTCTGAACGTATTATATCTTCTGCGAGTATCACTTGAATTACTTTGAGTCCAGTTGATTTTAAAATAGGGGAAGAGAGAGATGTGGTCACGGAAAGCCGCCAAGTGGACTGTGTGTCTCACAAATATGTCGAAGCAGACGCCTGAGATCCAAATGAGCTTGTTCAGCGTTGCGTCGTCACGAGAGGGGTGATTAAACAGTAGGCTGCTAGTGGCGGCAACCAACGTGTCTAGCCTAGCGCCACTGCACTCTCATTCCCCAATTTCCACTCTTCACTCGAGTCCAACCCCGTTGTTCCTGTTCGCCTTCTTCCTTTACGGCGGCTCAAGTACCCTCAACAACAAGAATGCTTTCGTGTAAAACCTTCCTCAAACTGTTCGCGGTGGCTGTCGCGCTCTCCGACTTCACGGCTCATGCCGACAATGCGTATGCAGCTGGCACCGAAGAAAGTCCTGCTACTGGAAGCGACAGCGTCTCTACTTCTTCAAGCGGAGTTGACCTAGGTGATGACACGGAGGTCGTGAACTCACCACAGCACGAACCTAATTACTATCTCAACGTTGATAGACAGATCGACGCCGGGAAGGGCGGTATCAGCGTCAACGCGGATGTTGATGCGGATGTGAAGGCGGACGTCGGTCTGGGTATCGGCCCAAATGCGGGTCCGGGCGGAAAGCCTGGTCTTGGTCTCGGAGTCAAGGCGGATGTTGATGCGAAGGTGAAGGCCGACGTCGGTCTAGGCGTGAAGCGTAATCTCGGAGTCAACTTGGACGTTGATGCGGATGTGGACGCGAAGGTGAAGGCGGACGTCGGTCTGGGTATCGGCCCGAATGCGGGTCCCGGCGGGAAGCCTGGCCTTGGTCTCGGCGTCAAGGCGGATGTTGATGCGAAGGTGAAGGCGGACGTCGGTCTAGGCGTGAAGCGTAATCTCGGAGTCAACTTGGACGTTGATGCGGATGTGGACGCGAAGGTGAAGGCGGACGTCGGTCTGGGTATCGGCCCGAATGCGGGTCCGGGCGGAAAGCCTGGTCTTGGTCTCGGAGTCAAGGCGGATGTTGATGCGAAGGTGAAGGCGGACGTCGGTCTAGGCGTGAAGCGTAATCTCGGAGTCAACTTGGACGTTGATGCGGATGTGGACGCGAAGGTGAAGGCGGACGTCGGTCTGGGTATCGGCCCGAATGCGGGTCCCGGCGGGAAGCCTGGCCTTAGTCTCGGCGTCAAGGCGGATGTTGATGCGAAGGTGAAGGCGGACGTCGGTCTAGGCGTGAAGCGTAATCTCGGAGTCAACTTGGACGTTGATGCGGATGTGGACGCGAAGGTGAAGGCGGACGTCGGTCTGGGTATCGGCCCGAATGCGGGTCCCGGCGGGAAGCCTGGCCTTGGTCTCGGCGTCAAGGCGGATGTTGATGCGAAGGTGAAGGCGGACGTCGGTCTAGGCGTGAAGCGTAATCTCGGAGTCAACTTGGACGTTGATGCGGATGTGGACGCGAAGGTGAAGGCGGACGTCGGTCTGGGTATCGGCCCGAATGCGGGTCCCGGCGGGAAGCCTGGCCTTGGTCTCGGCGTCAAGGCGGATGTTGATGCGAAGGTGAAGGCGGACGTCGGTCTAGGCGTGAAGCGTAATCTCGGAGTCAACTTGGACGTTGATGCGGATGTGGACGCGAAGGTGAAGGCGGACGTCGGTCTGGGTATCGGCCCGAATGCGGGTCCCGGCGGGAAGCCTGGCCTTGGTCTCGGCGTCAAGGCGGATGTTGATGCGAAGGTGAAGGCGGACGTCGGTCTAGGCGTGAAGCGTAATCTCGGAGTCAACTTGGACGTTGATGCGGATGTGGACGCGAAGGTGAAGGCGGACGTCGGTCTGGGTATCGGCCCGAATGCGGGTCCGGGCGGAAAGCCTGGTCTTGGTCTCGGAGTCAAGGCGGATGTTGATGCGAAGGTGAAGGCGGACGTCGGTCTAGGCGTGAAGCGTAATCTCGGAGTCAACTTGGACGTTGATGCGGATGTGGACGCGAAGGTGAAGGCGGACGTCGGTCTGGGTATCGGCCCGAATGCGGGTCCCGGCGGGAAGCCTGGTCTTGGTCTCGGAGTCAAGGCGGATGTTGATGCGAAGGTGAAGGCCGACGTCGGTCTAGGCGTGAAGCGTAATCTCCGTGCATACGTCGATGCTGACGAGGTCACTCGTCGTCTTCGGGGCAACTTTTAGACTTTTACTACTTGACCATGTAGTTGTATTTCAAATTGTACATACTAATTCTACCTTTCTGTTTCCGTTTCGAAGGCAACTTGTATTTGTTTTACTGCTCATGTTGATATTACAATATCAACATGAATATTGATTTATCTTCGACCAACGCGCTGATTCCCAAATTTTCAGTTACAAAATCGAAGAGTACGACCGCGAGGCGCTGCTATTCGACAGCAGTACCCAGACCGCGACGAGAAGGTGCTGCCACTTTCCATCCGTCTGCTCACGAGTGTCCGCCCGCGTACAGGGCATTTTTTTCTGAAAATAATATTTCCGGCAAGAACCAGAAGGAACGCGTGATTCGCGTGGAAATCACGGACGATGACGGCGCATATCCGTATCTCCTGTACTGTAGAGCGTCAAAGAGGAGAAATTTCACGAACGCAAGGCGCAACAGAGGCCTCTCGTGGACTTGCCACCGTCTTAGCTAACCTCATTCAGCCAGTGCTCGAATTAAATATACTATAATATATAGCACTGGTATTTTTCTCCCACATTTATTATTATTGTTTGTTGCTGATCTCTACTATTACTATTTCTTTGCATTAGGACCGCTCTCATAAATAACCGGTACGAAACAGTATCAATTATTGTTTTTGGCTGCTGATGTCCTAGTAGAGTTCTTGTTAGCTTGGAGGTACATCCTGCATTTGTAGAGTCGAGACGCTTCCCCACTGTCAGCGGGTGTTTTCGGGTCTTTTGAGATGCCCTGACAGTGAAGCGCAGTAGCTCACAGCTATACCTGATGCGTTACTGTCTAATATGGCAGCTAACGGCTTCTAGATGCTCTTTCATGGGATGTTGGACAAGCTAAATTTTGAAAACAAAAGTCGCGAAACGATACTTTATAGGTTGTGTGGTACATGCCCATATTTAAAATAAATAGTTTTGGATACCGGCATCATTTTTGGGGGACCCAACTGCTTCAAATGCCCCCGATCAATTCACTGCTTAGTAAAACGGAACCGCAAATCAACTCATATAGGTGTTTAGACATAGATATTTATTTAGCTCGTGCGTCGCGATGAAGATGTCGCTCACCGTGATCCTACCGTATTTAACACAATTTGGTTTCACAGGTCCAAACCGACGTTACCGGTATGGAAATCCGAGTGCTTCCAGCACTTCAAAAAATACAGTGCAGGTATGAATTTAATTCCAGAGCTCCACGCTTCCGATAAGGGCTTTGCGCACGCTCACGATTTACAGCCTTGCAGCGTCAGCTACTGAAAAGGGATAGTACCCTTGAAATGGTACAGATCTGAGTTATGATTCCTCCGGATTTTGATAAAAAGTGGCTTCTCAACAGAATCACAACAAAAGTATGTCCTTACCCCCCATATATGATACAGTTTGTAGAGCAACTATTTGACCAAGTAGGCAGATATGTTCAAAATTGTCATATCTAAGTATAATTTTTGGAAATATTTGACGAAGTTTGCTCAAGATCTCAAGCGACCATTTCAGAAACTGGTATTGGATGCAAACAGATTTGAGCTTTACGTAAAATTTTAAGAAAATCAAAACTAATCTAAAGTTATCGATTAATTCTAAACAAGCTACAGGTGAGCCCTTCCATAGTCATAGCGCCGAAAACCAAATCTATTATTCCTATCTAAGGGTATTATTATTGTGGAGAGGCTCAGCCTTGCAAAAATGGTACATTCACAGAAGCAAGATTCTTCAATTTTTCAAGCTAGTGCCGAGTCGAAACGAAGTCAGCCCGCATGCTCACCAAGCATCAGCGCTTGCAGGTACCCACCCCAACCTATCACAACAGCTGGTAGCCGAGTGGCATTCAACTTTGTCGCTGCAGCAGTGCCGTCTCTAGGAGCAATATCTATACAGGAAGGCACTGGAGGCACTGCCAACTTCCCAGCAACTGACTGCTGGAATTCCATGCCACCCAGTGCTCGAGGCAAGTGCTCGAGACACACTGGTTTACTCGATTACTTTGTGTGTGAATACAGCGAGCCAGAGGAGCAAGTCCTTGTAACCGACGAACCACTGTAACTGTAATGCAGTCGCGCCTTCATGCGCTTGATGATGTCGGTGACGAAACTGCTGAATTCACCAGATGAGAATGTGTACCACGCATAAAAAGGACCGAGCCAGAACCATGGCTCTGATAATTACTCAGAACCCTAAGAATCTGGAACTGGGTTCTGAGATTTTTTGGGCTCGGAGTTTTAAATACGAAAGAACAAGAACCGCGAATTTTCTGCAACAGGTTCTCTTTCTTGAGTAACTATTGGACAGTTGCTATTTAAAACTGTGAGCCCAAGGGTTAAAGTTTCACATTTGGGCTCATAAAATCTTCGAAAAGACACGAGAACCTAATATATCGGTAATACTGGATCATATCGATTCCGTCTGAAACCAAGACCTGAATTAAAGGTGGTTATTGGCTCCTAACCGGTAAGTTCATTCAAGGCGTGATGTGTACGACGATCCGAAATGGGGGACGTTCCCGCGAGCAGTAAATCGATGGGTATACTCACCACCTCGAAGCCCACGAGTGTCGACACCGGGTGGCGAAGCAAAGAATGAGGATATAGAGCTCGATTCTGCGGATATTAAGGAGCAATTCAAGTGGATCGCAAAGCTACTTATTAGAGCAGATATTAACCGAGCGCTTGGACCGTACAAGATACGGTCAATTTCCAATCTTGTAGGGCCCAAAATAAAAAATGGTTTACTTAAAGTTTGTATTGAGTAATACAATTATTCAGTCAACGAGGGGTAGGTGATGGATCCATCATCGACAAAAATAATACATTAAAAAGGAAATGTTGGGTAAAAAAAAAACAAGAAACTGGTCACAAGCGTATCGCACACCTGCCCGCTTCTGGCGCCACTCAATCATGCTCACTTTCAGATTTGCGGTCCAGAGCGCAAGTGCTGCTGCCGCACCAGAATGGCTTTTCGGACAAGGTGGGGAGAGTTATGGAAGGCTGGATGGACGTCAAAGAAACCCACAGGTCTCTCAGACGATTTCACGTATCTTCCGCCCGACAAAACGACCAAGGGTGTGCGCAGTGTAGATTACTACGTTGGAGCAAACGAGCTGATGCTTTACCTTGACAAGGTCGACCTAAGTAAGGCAGGGTCTGCTCAAATCTGTCTGGTGGACTGTCTAACACTAGTATCCCGTTAGAGGACCTTAGGATGCAGAAGTTAGTCCGATAAGGCCATGCAGAGGAATGAGAATCTTGTACCAAGGCCAAAAGCGGCAGCTAAGGCCATCGCAAGACCCAAAGCTGCTGCGAAAGCTACTCGGAGGGATATCAACCCGTCAACTCGAACTAAACCTGTGGCAGTATACAACGGCAGAAGAACGCGGCGACGAAGGTAAGTGGTAAGCTGGATTACAGAATACTGTGAAATCTAATCGTGTATCTCCATTGCAGCTCTTGCTGTGCCGGTATCAGCTCGTCATACGTCAGTATCACCGCCGACAAGAGTCATATCCGGTGTATCTCCTTGTGATTCGACCAGCAGTGCAAACAGTGAAGCATACAGCTCACCTGGGCGTGCATCGTGTATGTATGCGGGATGATACATGTTTGAAGCTACATCTAACTTGTATGTTTGGTGGTTAATATGTAGCTACTTCACCAGTGACATCACGCAACCTTGATCCATACTTTGTGCAGGCGGACGTCAGTGACTCATCAATTGACTCAATCATTGATGAAGATCCACTCGATAGCACAGTGGGAGCACCAACCGAAGAGGAGGCAAAGGAAATACGTGTTGGTGCCAATAACGGAGGTATACACATAATGTATATGCATGTTATGATGTTCCATTAGCTTCTATGTATTTGGTTTACATTAGATTCAATACTAACGGCGGCTTCATGGACTACGCGACGTTTGAATCTGACGCTGAGAATGATGATGGTGAGGACAACTATTCATTTGAGGATTGCATTGACGCAAATGATGAGCGCCTACCAGTGCCGCCGGAGATGCGGTTTGATGATGATTTGGTGTCTTCTATTGGTGGCATGGTAAACATTGCGTCGGGCCAAGTGTCCGATGGATTCCTGAAGGAGATGAGAGAAACGGGTTGGAGGGGGCTTGACGACGCACACACCGTACGATTATGTGATGCAGCCTTATGAGCCTCGGCCGCCCCAGGCAATATTTGACGACTACCCTAACTTGTACAGCGGAGTGTCTGGCCCAACCTCTCGGGCACTAGCGGCGGAGGCACGCCTTCCGGGGCGTTCTTCTATTTCCTCCAACCTGAATTATGGGAAGACATCACTACTGAGAAGAACAACTACTTCGACAGAAAGATTGACGAAAGCGTAAGAGGGCAATATTTGAAACAAGCTGCGCGTGAACAGAAGCACCCAAATTTCAAAACGGAAGACGCGTGAGACGATTCGTGAAGAACAGCTCAGAATGTCGTCGGTTTTGCCTTGTGAGTTGTGTGTTTTTGTGGGATTGTTGCTGGCGAGATCTAACGCCCCCAACAAGGAGAAATTGGCGAACCACTGGCGAACGCCCGATGAAGGTGGAATCCCACGCGGCTGCTTCGGTCAGTTCATCACCCGCGACCGTTTCATGCACCTGTCATGCAACTTACACTTCAGTTCTAACGAGGACGCATGATCGGGCACAGATCGAGTCTGGAAACAACGACCCGTGATTGATGCACTTCAGAATCGTTTCGCTGTTGACTTTACTCTCCCGGCCGTCATGGCCTTCGATGAGGCCATGCTTCCTTCTCGGTCGACATTCAACAGAATGAGGGTCTACATGAAAGACAGGCCTCAAAAATGGGGCGCAAAGTTGTTCATGTTGTGCTGCTTCACAACCGCCTACTGCATTCGGTGAGTAGCAGGTGTGTCTTCGGACACACCTGCGATTTGTTTTTGGTTCTAAAGCTCTCTTATCATGTATCATACATACTTACTGCAATTGTATGTTGTATCATACAGCTTTGAAGTGTACTGCGGTCAAAAAGAGCGTGCTGGTAGCACCAGCTTCACGGACTATAGGTCCGGCCCAGCAGCAGTCGCTCGCAATCTCAAAGAAGTATTCGGTCCGACGGTATCGGAAAACGGCGACATGCGACTCGTAGTGACCGACAGATTCTACACAGCGGTGCCACTTTCCATGCAATTGCTCACTATGGGATTTTACTCAATAGGGACTGTCCGTACCGATAGACAGGGGCTGAGTGCACAGTTGATCCCTAAGAAGAAGAAAGGTGAAGCGAAGAAGACCCAACAAGTACCAAAAAATCTCCCTGCAAGTATTGAACGTGGAACGTTCATCGTCACAAAAGCCTCTCGTGTTCCTGACATACGTCTGGTGCGCTGGTGGGACACCCGTGCTGTCTATATGCTGAGTACCGGTGGCAGCGTGGAGATGGATCGTATTGTGCGCCGCGATAAGCTGACTGGAGACCAGCAAGAGGTAGCGTGCCCACGGATAGTGAAAGACTATCAAACATACATGGGAGGAGTGGACGTACACGATCAGCTACGCTTACAACGGTAAGTACTCAAGTCACGTATTATACAAGATAGGGGGTCTTCTAAACGTGTATAATATATGCTGTAGGTACTCGCTGCAGCTGTGTATCAAGTACAAGAAACATTTTAAGTCACTATTTCTAGGTCTTGTTGACCTCGCTGTGATCAACGCCTACATACATGTAATTTACAGCGCTGGGCGTGTTGCCGCAAACCTCTCCAAGCTTAGTCACGTCAAGTTTGTGAAGCAGTTGCATCTTGAGCTGTGTCAACTGCGTGAGATTGACTGGTAAAACTTGAGTATCAATGAGATCTTTCAGCGACACCCTCGAAACAAGTCCGGCGCCGACAATCCGCCCACCAACCCTTACAGAACGATGAATGGCGACCAGGAAAAAATCAAAACGGAGAACAAGGGCGTGTAAGGTTTGTTCGATCCTCAAGGGGACTGACAATGCCCGTGGTGGTGACTCTTCTACTTACTGCAGCGCATGCAAGCTACCGACTGCATCGAAGAGGCCCCTCGCGTGGCGTGTCTTCCTGTGTGAAAAAAATACGACACACCCATAACGGCGCCACAATGTCTTGTTTTGACATTTGGCCCAAGGTCTGGCGCAATGAAAGCACGCTACCTACGAAGAGCGGTTTGAAGCGCCAGATCCGCGCGCGACGGCCTGGGGCACGAGTGAAGGTCGCCACTAATGCAGAGAGCAAGGTCGATGGCGAAGATACCGAGGAGCACACCGTAATCTAGTGATGAGTATGCAGATGCTGCTCGAAAGCGGGCCCGTCTGGCAGCCGAAACTGAGGTTGCTGACTAATCATTTTTTTGCGTCCGTAGATTTATACGTAGTTTCACTATGGGCTTTTGGTGCGTCATGAATTTTTTTACATCTGATTCTTTGCATTCATTATGTACTTCTGTTTCTCATTTTTGTTCAGTCTCCACACGACTTTTTCACACACCCATCCCGGTTTTACCGACAATCATCCATCTTAGTAGTGATGACATGTAATTCTGCAGCACTTGTACTAAAGATAAAGTGGAGGTCCAAGATAAGTTGAGAACCCTCGTCTACGAGTAGGGTTAGCTTGAAGCTATACACTATACAAGCTACCAAACATGTTGATTTTTGTAAGCAAACCCGTACCCTCACATACACGTCAGAGTATATAGGGTTTAGTGAGATGGTGGGGCCGAAAACGGCTCGGTTTTAAGGGGTTAATAGGGAGTTAAATCAATGCAGAGAAAGCTGCGAGATGATCTAAAACAGGAGGGAAGGGTTCAACCGAAAGTGTCGCTGCTTGACGTACTCCACAATAGCGGCCATATTGATAAGCACCTCAGAACAGTATTTCATATTAGGAGGGAGAGGTGAGCGGTAATGTTATGTTAGGCTTGTTAATCGGAACCTAAACTTTATTTCTGTCGGCGGGTATTCCAAGAGTAGGGGCTACTATCGAAGGGCTCATCTGTATCGCATACCGTATTTGAGATCTCCTACTTCAGAGTGATCTCCTAATTCAGACTGCCCTCCTTCCAATCACATATCGAGAATGGAACAGCGCACAAATCTAGATCTCCTAATTCAGAGTACAAAAAACATGCTAAACTGTAACTATCCACCAGCTCATTGCAAGAAATTCGCAATGGCGCGCACTCCCCTCACGCTCGGCCAACGGAAAGGGAGAACCCGTATGTCTGGCACTGGCAAGCCTCCCAAGAAGTTCAAGCGCGACGAAGAATTCGTGGAATGCGTTGTCTCGCAAAACGGTTAGAAGCGGATTTGAGAAAGCAAAAATGGTATCCATTGAGCCTACTGAAAACTTAGAGGCTGGAACGGAGCTTTCCGACAGTGAACCTGATGAAGAGCTGCTACGACGGTTGCTGAAAGAAGTGCCCGTAGTGCGCCATGCTGTGGATACGCGTCACGACATAGAAAACTTCGTAGTTCCCGAAGAAGAACTTGATAACTAAATTGTTTAGTTTAAATAATACGTGATAGAGATGCGTCGGTACGTGTACAGATCTTGTGTATTTTTGCAACAATACAACTTCAAAAATATGAGAGTGGCTACTGCGCCCATCTGAGGAGGTCTCTTCTTTGTCATGCCCTATTCCTCGTGTGTCATGCTCTGCGCACGCTATACGAACGACGGCGTATACAGTATACTGCAACGACAGAACGTGTGGCTCCCCCTCATTTGGACAAAAAGAGCAAAGCGGCAAGTATGGAGCGCCGGCCGCGTTCCGCACAAAAGCGCCGACAGTACGCTGCTCCGAGTGAAGATGATAGCGACAACGGTGACAGCGACGCCGAGTGGACACTGCCATCCGGGGACTCAAGTGTACAGTCGTCGCAAACCTCGAGCCAGTTCGAGACACAGAGCGCCCAAGAGGAGGCCTACAGCGGAGAGACATCTTGTGCCTTAGCTCCCCAGCTACTTCAGATGCAGTTTGACTCGTGGGAGTCATTCCATGCTTACCTCAACGAGTATATGGCGCAGACAAAAAAAAATCATACCAGGTTCGCATCGCTAAGAAATTGTTTAGTTGACAACTAGCCTAATTACTACTGTATGTGTACCAGAGCTTTCGAATTCGTACTAACAACAAGGTCCAGGAGCGCAACCGCAAGAACCAGAAGCCAAATACTTTAGCTCCTCTAATCCCAGAGGAGTGGATCTGGTACAACAAGACCCTTGTTTGCACCCACGCGGGCAAGTACAAACCGCGGGGTAAAGGTAAGCGGCCACGTCGGGAAATACGATCGACTGAGTGCGGTGCACAGGTATGTAGTCATTTATATTTGGGCAGAGTTGGGCTAAATACTATCGAGTTGGGCACAGATGGGTGAATTCCCATCGAGTCGGGTTCAGATGGGACACCTGCAACTGGATGTGCTGTAATGACTTTCGTAATACTGACAAAATATGTGTTCTTCCTTCAGATAAACGCTTGTGTCCGTGTCGTCAATGGTAGCACAAACGACCCTGTGTTCGCGTTATGCAATCACTGACATATTGTGACGTTATGTGGGTACAGATGCACGTGCTAGATGTTGCTGCAAAGGGGCAACTTAGCGACGATACTATGAGCACGTTGCTGACAAAATGTTCGGTCCAAATCCGATGATTAGAGTGGCAAGTCCAGGCTCAATACGTGTGCCTGTTAACGGCGAAATTTGGACCGACGATGATGCTTTGCCCGCTCTGTTTTTCGGTGCATCCACGGAGCAAGTGTTGGTTCCAGTCAACTGTAACCTGAACCACTGGTGTGTTATCATGATTGACCTCGAAAAGCGCAGAATCTACTTCTACGATCCGATGGAGTCGACGTACAAGGTTGGAGTCCGTTCAGCTGCAGAACACATCAAAAATTTGCTTCGGGTGCAAGGATTCGAAGGGTGTCGCGTCCAAAGCTATGGGAGCCATCTCGGAGTCCAAACAGATAACTACAATTGTGGTATCTTTGTTCTAGTCGCCTGCGAGGTGTTTGCAGGTGCACAGTCGCCGGGACTAATCGACAAGAAAACGCTGCAGTATCTGCGCTACGGATACCTTAGCTTGTGCATTTAAATACATTACATTTTTGACCAAACCAGTAGTAAGATGCGAATGAAAATGCGCTTGTGAGATGTTTCAGCCGTAGCTTGCTGTCAGTCCAAGACAGACAAAGCCGTATAAGAGTCCGATTAATCGCAGCAAACCTGTATAGTTGCGTGACACGCATCAAAATATTACATTACTGGCTCTTTCGGTAGTTGGGATCAGATGGGCATAAATGGTCGTATGTGGGAAACCCAATGCCTCGTCACATTTTTCCCCAGATGGGCACAGTAACACGTGCCCAAAAATATTGGGTCTGAAGTAGGAGATCTCAAATACGGTACAGTCACACCTCTCTAACTGAGCCTCTGTAAGTGACCATTGACTCTTTATTGACTACCAAAGTTCCCAGCAAAAATGACTGTATGAGTTTTACCATACTACTCTCTTTATTATCTACTTCGAAGTAAGTAAGTGATAGCTCTGGCTGGCGCATTGACTCTATAAATGGATGACTGTTCCAATAGGAACCAATTTCACTAAGCGTTTATTTCCGAGCTTAAAGTCACCCAAACGCAGCCCAACACGTTATATGTCCCCGGTGACTCTCGTTAGAGCACATTTAATGACAACAACACAACAGTCTTACGGCACATTTAACGCGCTAAGGCACATTTATCATGCTCGGTTACTCATAAATGTGCTATAACTTAGCGCACATTTATCGTGAAATCTCTAAATTTATGACAGTAGCGTTGGGTCTTCTTGATGAAGTACCTGTCGATGCCCACAGTGCCCGATCCTCCTGCGTCTTTGACATGAGGCCTTCGCACGTCAATGAGCGAATCAAAGTATCGGCCGTGAATCACAAGTACGGTGGTATTTGTTCATGTATTTCAGATGCACTACACTACTGAGGTGACCTGCTATCTACGTTTAGTGTGTTACCCAAAGTACTTCAGTAATTGGTCTTGTATGCCTTTGCAGCTGGCTCGGCGCTCTTGTGGAAAGGACTGCTCATTTGAATAGCACAGCAAAAGCCAAAGCGTTCGAAGTCGCATGGATCTAACGTAGGACATACTTACACTTCGCTTTGTGTTGAATCGCGTCACGTTATTCACAAGCGCGTATGCTTGAGCCAATATCATCACTCCGCAACTTGCCCCATCGGGTTGGATGGGGTTTCGCAGCATCTTCTTCTTTACTTTAGGAAGCTTGAGTAAGGGAAGCGTAGGCTGGTTGTTCGAAGCACGATTTTTATTCCACTCCACTCGCTGCTTGATCCAATCCTTGTGCCATTGCTGAATAAATGGATACATCCCGTGGTCCCATTCACGCTCGGTTTCCGTCTCGTACTTGCCAATAGGGTCGTACAAAAATACCGAAATCTTCTCTTTGAAATCGACTTTCGCAACAAGAAGAGTCCAATGCTCGCATGATATGTTGCACGGGTACACTAGATGTTTCATGAGAGACAAGTTCTCTACAATTTCATCTCCGGTTGGGGTCCTTTGGCCTTGGATAGTGGGTGTTGAAGGCCACGAAGCCAACCCAAAACTAGATTCAAAAACACGGCAGCCATCTCGCAGATCACACAAATACTGCAGGCACATTTGAATCACTGTGTCCGTGAGAAAGCAATTGCGAGCTACCGAGCCGACCACATCGTTGAAAGTCACCGAAAAATTTCCCGATGGCAGCATGAATGCAGTCTGAAAGCTCGCCGATTTGTACTTGGCGATAATATCATCCGCACAACCTCGATCACGACCGCCTTCCCGTCCGGAATTTATGTGAGACTCTAAACTAAAAAGCTCCACTTCGCCATTTTCTTCTTGATTCCACGACATGCTCAACCAATTTACATCCTTCTCCCAAGCAGTGCAAATGCGTGATATAGAATAAAAGTTCGTGAGACGGAATACAGCTTGTCTAAATACAACAAGCAATGTAACTATCATTTTCACACCAGGGGAAACGTATTGCAAAGACGTACCGCGTGAATTTTTTTCGCAGTTCGCCGTAGCTCACAATGAGTTCCGTGTGCCGTTGAGAGTGCTCTTCGTTATTAATCGACCTCAGTTGATTGCGTCTGCGGGTTTGCTCTCTTTCCTGGTTCAAAACTCGTTCCATAGTCCTCGCTATCTCTATCGGAACCACGAAATTATACTCGAAATCTGCCGGACAACCCAGTTCGCGGCGACAAACGGGTTCCCGTCCAAATAAGAAAGCGTCGGTCATTGCACGAGGATACGCATCGAGAATCCTTTTGACAAAACTCAAATCTGGAGTAACTTTAGCCCACCGGAGTAGATCAGATAACTGGACCGAAATATTAGGCCAGGAAATTATTGCTTTCCGCGGTGCAGGAACTAGTTGGATCTGCTTCATGGATTTTCGTGTCGTGTTGCGCTTCTTGTTTGCTGGTAGTTTGAGAACATCTATATCACCATTTCTCCGAGTACTCAACGCAAAGCTCCCGACTTCACACTCGGCAACCATGTTGTGATCCTTTGTTGCTCGAAACGCTAAGGTAGAATTATTTGCTGGATTCACCATTACCGAAGCTGTTCGTCCACAACTCTCTGACCTGTCAGCGCTGTTTAAGCTAGTGTCAGGTGTCCGTCTGCCGCTGCTAGTGTTGTTGGGATCCCCGGTACCCCTGCGATAATAGCTGTTGGTGTCTGCATCAACTTCACCGATCCTATCATCGTCATTCACTCCGAACTCGAATACATCAAAGAACGAGCAGTTTTCTGCGTCATCTTCATCCCAAACGTTTGAATTACTAGCATCCTGAGGTCAGCTGTGCTATCATCATTCTCATGCGCAAAATCCTGGACGCCATCTCCAGTGCTACCATCGCTGCAGCCCGAGGAATCACTATGCTGAAGTGACTTCGATAAAATTTTATCCCAATTACCAAGATGTTCGTAAAATTTCTTTGACGACATATTTGATAGCTGGTTCAGCAATGGCTCAAGTGTAGCAAGCGCATAGCGATATTTTTCTGCAGATGAGAGAACTACCATCTCAGCCTTTTCTCTGCGTCTCAGCTTCATGAACTCCACGTTACTTGATTTGGGTTTTTTTCGCTTTGGGAGTGGATGAGTTTGTGGATCAACCTCTTGATCACTGTCATCAACATGAATAACACTCTTCACTCCGACTTTCTCGCTAGAATTCACAGATACTGAGCCGAGTGTTGTTGATATTCCATGCACGCCGTCTGAAATGGAGGTGAAAAGCTCTGAGCTAACGCAAATATTCCAGCGTGCAATAACGGCGCTATCCGGGAACTCTGGCAGTCGAAGTCCATCTCGCGCTATCATCAGAAGGTGACGGCAAGGTAATTTAATACTGCTGTGAAATAGGCATGAACAGCTCCACACCTCTGCATCGCAAACGTAAATATGGGAGTTTGAGGTGACCTCCCACTTCGAAGTATTTCCATATCGGGTGCAACGAGCTCCACCCATCATCGTATGCAAAAGGTCCCATTCTCGACGGACACGCTGATACGTGTACTCGCTGAGCACCGTTGACATTCGACGCAGATAGCTTGGTACTGGATCTGCCTGACGGGAGCGTGACGATGACAAACTCAACGCGTTTGCAAATTGCCGCATAACCGCTACCTGATGGCACAAAAGACCTCCAATCGTTCCATCCAAACCCGGACGGTAACCCAACAGCGCCTTTAGTTGGTTCCAGTTAGCTTCCACTCGATTCGTAGTTGTATTGCCGGCCGAAAAATAACGCGACCGAACGTAGCAAGCCCACATAGTGCTACATGTCTTCCAGTTCTTATCGAAATAGGATAGTATGGCGGGGCATTTCCCCTCACAAAAGTTCTTAAACTCGTAGTAGCTCTCATTAAAAGCTGACTTGCTGTAGCTAAATCACATTAGACGTGTACACTGAGCATTAATTCACGTAGAACCAGCACTAAATAATATCAGGGCTGCGCACCTCTTTAGCATCATCAAAAAGAACTTCTCGAGCTCCTCGCGATCCGAAACGCGTAGGTCAAACTGGCGCCGACGGAGAAGCTTCTTCCAGTATGTGATTGCGTGGTATTGACATAGTAAAACCGGAAAACACCGTCCTAGAACCCGCCATTCAACGAAATCTTTATCGATGACAACCGTTTGTATCTGTTTCCAGCCAGGATTCTTTGCCTTGAAGAAGTTGAGAATATGTTCCATGGATATAGCTTGCTCATTTAACGAGACGAAGTCTAACACTGGGATGCCTCGCCCAGTTGGTCCAGTCACCAGCAAGCTCCCTACAAAACAGAACGATGTTAATAAACCTGCTCGCACAACATTAGTGCACGTAATGCCTACCAAGATGATATCCCAGATTATTAGTGGAGTGCGTCCAGTCCATCAGTAGAGAGTCACCCCACTTCGCAAATATGTTTTTCTGTATCGACGTTTGAATCACAATTGCAGACGTGATAGACATCTGATCCTGCAAGAGCAAGACACTGTTGCCACTAACTCCACCGAGAGCATCAAGTAGTCGCTGTAATTTTGCTTCTGCCGAGCTTTTCCCAACAAGCCGCTGAATAATATTACGAGCCTGCTGAGGCGTGACAGGTCGTGCTACAAACAAACTTACGTAAGTTGTGATTCTGCCCAATAAATAGATATAACACGCCATTACCTAGATTAGACGACAAAAATTGCGTGATTTTGCGAGGCTCCCCACCTACAGTTACCATGTCGACAACACGATCTCCGATTTCTGGGTGGGCATCAATTGATGCTGCACCTATATACGTGGATGCAATTGCTGAATTGGCAAGGTGGTTGTGTGTTCTAGTCTGTTTCAAACAAACCAAAGTATCCTTAGCAGAACCATGGATACCTTAAAAAAAAAAGCCTTACCTCGTTAAAAACCCTCACCACCCACTTAGTTGACCCGTTCTCATCAGACACCTTTTCAACTTTGACTGAGAATCGTGCTTTGCATCCACCGAATCGAGTGGTGCGATTTCGCAAGCCCTTGCCCCGCGACTTTTGATGGCACCCATGCGTACACTGAAATGTACGGAAAGACCACGAAAATTCTTTCGGTATTTGCTGTGCATTAGGCCGACTAAAAAGAGAAAACAGCGTCAGCAAAGTTTGAAAAAGTAAGAAAGAAATAACCTGTTGTGTGTCGCCGTTCGAGTTGACTCTTTCCAGCGATAATGCAAAAAGTGCTGCTCTTGATACTCTTTTGCGGCCACTAAGATGGGATCCCAGCTACTGCTCTTGCGCAGCGGAAACGCCGAAACCGTGTTTACAATTTCGCGAGCATTTGTGGTCACTTCAACTCTGGCTTTCCAGGAGGAACCTTTACGTTCACGAGGAACGCGGTCATTTGCATTAGGGTCCTGGCATGCTGACGTTGTGCTCAAGCTAGTTCTATCTGCATAGTACACAAACGTTAGAAGTCTTTAACATCTAGAAAACAAAAGGTAAATGTCAGCATCACAAATACCGGTGCGCCTTCTCTTCGAGAAATTGGCACAATCGTGCGTATGTGTACGCTTGTTGGCTAGAGTAAAAGAGAATAAGTGTCAATACACGTTTTAAAGATGATCTAGTGAATGAATCGTACCAACAGCGTTAATAAGGCGCATTGAAAGAGAAGGAGACAGAGAAGTAGTTTCACTGATGTCACTGATGCTGCCTTCGTCCACCCACTCAGAATCACTTTCTTCAACAATTGTTCCCATTGCTGAAGAGTGGTGGCCTTGTACAGACTCTAAGAGCTGTCTTGCAACAGTGTCCTATGATGTCTCCTTGGTCGCCTCGTCTGCTCGATAACTGGAAATGAAAGGCTGCTGCTAAATACGTACTTAACCGAATTTAAAAATGTGAAAATATAAATGTGCTTTAAGCCTTACAGCACATTTATCCCCCAATCGTGTTGTTGTCAATAAATGTGCTTTAACGAGGGCGGTCCCCGGTAACTCAAACTGCTACTCTAACGCTAGACGAGAGGCTCCACATATGTTCGACAGCCCCCGCATAATGGACGCCGAGAAACTCTAGTGGGCTCTTACTACGTTTAAAAATAACTTTCAGAATAACTATAATCCGACGTATTCGCAATAAGCAACTAGGGCACATTTGAAGTGCCAATGCGTCACGCCGCCGAGTAATTTTTATTAGAGAAGTAACTAGTCGACTTTTCCCACTCACTCACTCACTCTCACTCACTCACTCACTCACTCACTCACTCACTCACTCGTTCATTCACTCACTCACTCTCACTCACTCACTCACTCACTCACTCTCACTCACTCACTCACTGGTGTCTGGACAAAGAAATATTCCAAAACGTTTCTTTCCGACGCTAAGTATAACCTGACCAGAAACAGCTCATACCTATTGAGCCTAAGAGATATTTAGCCTCTACATTCGGACGTGCGCCCCAAGCTTGTAGATTAGACACCCCGGAAAAATCGTACCCACACTCACTCTTTTTCTTATCCTCTTATTAAACCTATTAGTGACTCACAATAACAATCGCAAAGCCAGTTTGAGGCGTATTACGTCTTACTTAAAGGTCGAAAATCTGTCTGTACACTACGTTGCTTGTATAGGCGCCGTCTTCTTCTTCTAGCTCCGGATATTCAATGACAGCCTTGAACTTCGACCGCGAAGTGACTATGGACAGTGCCACGTAAAGTTGACCACGCAAGAGGCACGGTGTAGCGAGATACAGTCCCAGATTCAGCACCGTCTGGCCTTGGGCTTCGTCGATCGTCATAGCGAAGGCTGGCTGAACGGGAAACTGCTTACGACGCAGTCTGAAGGGGAATTCTCGATCTCCGTCGTCACTTACAAAAATAATTATTGGAATAAGCACGTGTTGCCCCTTGCGCTCCCCTGCCATGATTGTTTCGTGTATGGCATGCGGCTTAAGATCCACTATTCGCAGCCGTGTACCGTTGCGAAGGCCAAGATCGGCGTTCAAATTCCGCATCAACATTATTGGAATGCCTTTCTTGAGTAGCAGTTGATGTGGAGGAATCCCGCTCATGTTCGTTGAGTGAAAAATCTCTTGCTCAAAGAAATTCCCATCGAAGTCGTCCTCAACTGCGTCTGCCGACAGGTACGCCTGTGCTTCATCAGGTAGACGTTCGGCGACAGCATCGTTGATACGGTGCACCACTGCGTTTGTAGTCGTGAGAATGGTACGATTCGCGAAATAGTCATTCGTCACAACGTCGGGTTTGTTGATGTCAGCGTACATGAAATCGATTAGACACTTCATGCCCTTTAGTATCACGCCTGGCGTTATTTCCGCGTCTTCTTCTGGCTCATCTGGGGGTATTCCAAGCAGCATATCGCTCGAAATCTTTATGTGCTCTCTACCTAGACTTGGGCTGACCTCGTGCCTTCCCTCCCCAACCTCAAAAAAGAGCTCTGAAAACGCAGCCATTTCTGTAGCGACCCCGCGCCATCAGCCGCTTGCACTCGCATATTCTTCATTAAGTGGACCTGTTTGAAGCGACTCCACAACTCGGACGACTCGAGGCATGCGTCGATTGTCTCTGCTGGCGTTCCGCGTTTAACAACAGGAAGAATTTGCCAAAAATCGCCCGATAGAGCGATCACCTTCCCACCGTAAGACTCTCGATTATTATTCATCACATCCCGGAAAAAACGGTCGACCGCCTCAAACGCATGTCGATGGGTCATCAGTGCCTCGTCCCAAACAACCAAACTCGCTCGCTCAATCAATCTTCTCAGATGAGACTGTTTTTTTCATTAAATTTCAGCGAGATCTTGAATGTCGAGTCCGCCGTTCTTCCACCGATCAAAAGAAGAGAGGCGATACCGCTAGAGGCAACTGCAATTGCAATTTTTCCATCGAGTCGCACCTTCGCGAGTATATTCCTGAGCAAGGTAGACATCCCTGCCCCCCCCTGGTCCGTCGATACAAAAAGCTTTTTTTTCGTCTCCGGCTGGCTAATAGCCCCCACAATTTGCTCGTAGATTTCTCGTTGGCCAGTGTTAAGCTGATCTTCAGTACTCACGATTTGTTCCAAAGCCGATTCGTTGTAGTCCGTAAGTTCTCGACGGATGAGAGTGTTATCCAGAAGGGAATCGAGAACCAATCTTGAAAATTGATTGAGTTGGGGAAGATCGAAATCCTGAATGACGTCTTCACTAACCTGGAGATGATCCTGAATGTTCTTCAACGTGTTAAACATAACGACAGAACTTCGAATGGGATCCAGGAGTTTTCGGTGCTTGTAAGCAAAGTCCTCTGACAGATCTTTGTAGAACTGGTTCCAACGCGCTTTTTTGAGTTGTGTGCCAGCATCGAGCCCGATAACCAATAGCGAAAACGATGCTCTACCAAAACATCCCCAAGAAGTTCAGCTGGAATAAAAAGAGAAGGAGGTGGGTCCGCCGGTCAAAGTATCAGGCAGCGCACGGTAGAATGGTTCACGTGTCCCCGAGAGATATGGAGAGGTTTTATCTTCGCGTCATGCAAAGTCACCGTAAAGGTCCCATATCTTTCGAAGATTTAAGAACAGCTGAAGGTGTACTGTGTCCCACGTATCAAGATGCGGCAAAACAAGCAGGATATCTAGAGGACGATGTCGATTGTGTAACGGACCTGGGGTGTCCGTTACTTGCTTACACGTAGTGATGAGGAAGCGTACAAGTCCAGTGATACTGAAACCAAGTACTTAGTCTGAAGGAAAATCAACTCTGTTTTTATTTAGGTCCAGGGCAGCTTGCCCTGACCACTCAAATACACGTCAACTCCTTATTGGTTGATTATGGGTCTGGCTCCCCATATTTCAACCAATAAGGTGACGGCAGTTCAGCACACGCTACTCGTGTGCTGCTGCACCTACTTTTGTAATGCAAATCTACCTACTTATGTAATGGTGTGAACCACTACAAAGAACCTATAAAACTACCTACATATGTAACTTGGGAGGGCCCATTACATCACCCCCCTCTTAAGACAGCAATCACCTAACGGGGGTGCGCTTCGGAGAACAATCGGGAAAAACTGGGAAATGGCGGAGAAGAGAACGCTTGAGAACTTGACAGGCGGGAGCTCCTGCGAAGCCCAGGAGCAGCACAATACAACTTGCGCGGACGAGAACAACATGGCGCAGCAGACGGGGGCGGCGAACCAGACGGGAAGCGGAACAACGCGGACGGCCCCAGCGTCGGCGACGACGCTGAACAGTGGGTGGACCGCTGATATCGCACCTGAGAGCGTGAGTCGACTCGGGGTTCGGCCCGGCGTAATGAACGAGGATATGAAGCCGTGGGCGCTGTACGACTTGTCCGGGGCGGTGACCCCGGACGCGCTGGACACCATGCAGGACCACTTTCGGCGCTTCAGGCGTCTCCGGAATATAACACTCGACGGCGCGTCGTACGAAGCTTTGCAGAGATTATGGTGCGCATTCATCCGGCGGTGGAATCGGATGCAAGAGGCTGGGGAAAGTGTCGTCGGCTGGCTCGGTAATCGCGAAGCCCTACAAGCCGAGCATTCACTTGGTGATCTGCGCCTGAAAGTCTGCGACGACGCTTGGACCGAAGACCGTTTGTGCTATGTCAACGTACGCGAAGGTTGCACTTCGTGTGACATCGGGCGACGCCCGACGCAAGCTGAGTGGGATCAGCATATTGTCGAGTATCCGCTCATGCCGACCGAACACGCTTGGATCGAGAAGTATAAGCGCTCACTCTCCGAGTTCACCCAAGCGGCTATTCGCGGCGGCTCGCGCCGACAGCGTTCGCGACGGAGCCCGTCTCCTGCGCATTCGACGTCTCGAAGGGCACGTAGTCGATCGCGTTCTCGATCGCCGCGAGGTCGCTCGCGGCCGCTTTTGACTCGAGGCTGGAGTCGTAGTCGTGGACGACATCAGGAACGTCACGAAGCAAGTTGGTGCGAGGCTCCCACGTATCATCAGCAGGTTGAAACCCGAGCCATCGTACCTTATACTTCCGCGCGGCGGGAGGCGCGTGTTGAGCCGACGACTTGGTCGAGTGACGCACGCGGGGATGATCTTCGTGATCAACAGTACGGTCCACAATCCAGCACGTATCTCCATTCGAGTCAACGATGGGCGGAGGACCGTCGCGGTGGAATTTCGACGCGACCTGGTTGACCAGGACGACGTTGAGCAGGCGCTGAACATCTTCTCGGGACGCACAGGAGGAGGCCGAGCGGGCGGCTGAGAGCTCTCGGAACGCCGAGGCGACGGCGAGTAGTCTGCGGCAGTCGAATCGTGAACTCTTGCAGCGACTGCGTAGTCTGGAGGCGCAGGTGTTTGGCGGACCGAGGAGTGGAGCTTTTCCGCGCGAGCGGGGAACTGGGACAGATGGGACGCTGGCTCGACAGGCTCGTCGTGAGGGCCGCTCAACGCATACTCCTGTCCCGCCTCCGGGATCATCGCGGGAAGATACTTCTTCCGACGTAGAACGTCGGGTGTAGTCGTAGCGACGTAGGAATGTCTAGCGTGTAGGCATCACCCATAACTCGTAGTACTTTGAATGGCCCAATGTAGCGCGGCGCGAGTTTGCTCGCGCCTAGGTTCGTAATAGCAGAGGTACGAATTCCATCCGTTGAGAGTAATACCCGCTCACCAATCTTGAATGCACTTGTGTTCTTGCGGCCACGTTTGTCAGCGTTTTCCTTCTGCTTGTCAACCGCGAGTTGTAGCGCGTCACGGACGAATCGGGTAACCGATTGGCGATGAAGGACAAAGTCGGATACCGCTGCCTTGTCAGCGGGTCGCGCTGGGGGTTTCGGCGCGTAGTTAGCCACAGTCGAGTGTGGCTGTGCTGGAGCGATCAGCGTTCGGTGTGTCCAGTCAACTAACGGCGACGACGTGGATTGCGCGGGTGCGAGGATCTTCTTCGACTGTAAACGCGTCACCGCGTTGATGTCTACTGCAGGAGTAGCTGACTCGTAGACGGCAGAACCGTTGTCTCACCGGAAACCGGTGGTTGAACCAGTATCGGAACCGGTTGGGCAGGGTTATCACATTCCTCCCCCTCCAGAGTGAAGCCATCAGTCGCCGTGGGTTGGCCCACAGCAAGTTGTGCGGGGACACGTGGATGACGCGCGTTGTTGACGAAAAACGGAGTCAATCCCGTCGACGCGTGCTCGGCATTGTTGAGTGCAAACTCCGCAAGAGGCAGGAAGGAACTCCAGTTCTCAAAGGACGGGGCATAACTGCGCAGAACATCTTCTAGCACGCGGTTGACGCGTTCCGTTTGCCCGTCAGTCTCCGGGTGCGCCGCCGTCGACATGAGGAGTTTGGTGCCCAGGAGGTCGAAGAGTTTCGTCCAGAACGCCGATGTGAATCGGGGATCGCGGTCAGAGACGATTGATTCAGGAAGGCCGTGATGTCGGAAGACAGCGTCGACGAAGAGCACCGCGGTATCGGCCGCGGTGATTGAGTCCGGAACCGGAACGAGATGGCACATCTTGCTAAAGCGATCCACGAAGACCAGAACACCAGTACGACCGTCAGTATCGGGTGGGAGACCGAATATGAAGTCCATTGACACAGAGCGCCACGCCTCTGTTGCCAGAGGGAGAGAACGCAGCGGAGCTTGCGATGACGGTGACGGCTTAACGCGTTGACAAGTTTCGCAGGAGCGGACCCACTTGCGCACCCACTTGTATAGGTGAGGCCAGTAGAAGTCGCGGGATACCGCTGCGAAAGTCTTCTCACGGCCCAAGTGGTCACCCACTGGAGCGTCATGGAATTCGTGTATAATTCTTGCGCGTAGATCGGGGTCGTTGGGGACAACGACGCGAGGAGCATCGAATCGATCGATACTGTACATCAGTAGATCACCTTCAAGTTGGTATCTGTGAATCTGGTCGCGCGTGGAGCGGCTCAGTGTCTTTAGCGTGGCATCACTTGGTGTGCGAAGGTGTTCCAGGATACCGGCATATATCGAGTCATCTCGATACGCGGCAGAGATCGCTTCCCGCAGGGGAAGTATTGGAGATACCGCCGTCATCAGGTTCACACCTGCAGCCACACATGTGGCGCAGTCCAATTCGTCGTCGTCCGCGTCTTCAAGTGACTGACGACCCAAATCTCGGCGTGGATCGTAATCGGGGCGCCGAGATAGGGCATCCGCAAGGATGTTATTCTTGCCTGGCTTGTAGTGAACGACGAAGTTGTACTCGGAGAAGAATGACAGCCATCGTGCCATGCGCTGAGAGAGATGAGGGCTCTTCGTCGCTGTTCGCAGCGACGCGTGATCTGTGTAGATCGCGAATGTCTGCTCACCGAGTAAGTACACTCTGAATTTGATCAGTGCGTAGCGCATCGCAAGGAGTTCCTTGTCGTGGACCGGATAATTCTTCTCAGCGGGCTTCATCTGTCTAAATTGGTAGCTCACGACGCGTTCGCGACCTTCGTCGTCGAACTGCATCAGTGCACAGCCGATGGCGAAGTCGCTCGCGTCGCAAACAACGTGGAGTGGCTTTGCATCATCTGGAAGCGCCAGGATTGGGGCCTCCGCCAAGCTTTTCTTCACTGCATTAAAGGCTGACTGATGTTCGGGAGTCCACGACCACGTGATGTCTTTCTTCAGCAATGAAGACAATGGCTGGATCAGACCAGCATAATTTCTCGTGTACTTGTGGAGATAATTTGCGAGGCCAAGCCACTGACGCAATTCAGTCTGATTCTGCGGCGTGGGCCACGCACAGATGGACGAGACCTTCTCAGGATCCGCTCGGACACCATTTTTGCTCACATAACAGCCAAGCACCGGAATCTCCGGGGCACAGAAGATGCACTTCTTCAAGTTCGCGTACAGTTTGTTTTCGCGCATGACTTGGAACACTTGTCGTAAGTGATTTAAGTGAACTTCTGTGGCGCTGAGATCGCCCTCAGCGCGGCTGTGAACGAAGATGTCATCGAAGTAGCTCGGAGCGAAGTCGCGAAGTGGGCGCAGAACGTGGGAAACCATGCGATTGAACGTGGCTGGTGCGTTTTTCAGGCCCTGCGGCATGACAAGCCACTCGCACAGCATCCCGCTGGGAGTGCTCACCGCTGTGAGCGGGACGTCGCTGAGTCGCATCAAGATCTGATAGAAGCCATCGGTCAGGTCGATGGTGCTGAAAATAACACTGCGGCCCATGGTGTCAAGTACCATATCCTTCCGAGGGATCGGCGTTTGTGCTGGAATAATGGCGCCGTTTAGCTTGTTAAAAGCGTGAACAATGCGCCAACCACCCGTGGCCTTCTTCACGCAGAACGTCGGACTCGAGTGTGGCGAGGTACTCTCGCGCACGTGACCCGCTTTGCGGCGGCTCTCGAAGAAGTCGTCAATGGCTTTAACCTGATCGCGTGGGAGGGGCCACTGTCGCGTCACACAGTACTTGGAACCCGGCGTGAGATCAATCTCATGGCGAATGCCTCTGTCAGCAGGGAGCTCAGCTGGAATCTTGTCGGGAAAAACATCCGCGAACTCGCGGACGGTGTCGTATACTGGATTGCCCGAGTCGCGGAGTGACTCCCACGACTGGGCAGCGAAGCGCTCTTCGCGCGCCGACTTCGGCTCAGCGTTCTTTGGACGAAGTGGAAGATTGTCGGTAGCGACCGTGTGGATCTCATCCGCCGAGGCAGACTCGGTGATCAAGCAGACCTGCTCGATGTCTCCTGACTTCAGATCGCGCAGAAAATGCTTCCAGGAAAGACCCGGAAGGCGTGTGATGGAAGAAGCTTCGCGAGGTGGGCTCTCAATGTCAAGTGTGCGTGAGCGAACGACGCCTCCTTCCACGTGTTCCAGGACGTGTATGGACTCATTCACTGCGATATCGGCGGTGGGCTGACCACGTCGCCTAAGGCGGCGTCGCTTGGATTTATTCTTGCGGCGTCTCGAACCGCTGCTCGAGGCAGAAGACTCGCTATCGCTGGACGAGGGATCACCCCCCTCTAGACACGGAGGGGCACCATCAACCGTGTCGGTAGTGCGCGGGAGCTCTCGATGCTCGACCGCGCCATCGACAGGCGAGAGCCCCTGCTCGATCGCCGTCGTAGCCGGTGGGAGTGTCAACTGCTCGACCACCGCTGTGATTGACGGGAGCTTCAACTGCTCGACCGCCGAATCGCGTTGCGGGAACCTCTGCTCAACCGCTAGAGTGTTTTGCGGGAACCCATGCTCAACCGCCTTGTTGTGTTGCGGGAACCCATGCTCGACCGCCGTGTTGCGTGACGGGAACCCATGCTCGACCGCCTTGTTGTGTTGCGGGAACCCATGCTCGACCGTCGTGTTGCGTGACGGGAACCCATGCTCGACCGTCGTGTTGCGTGACGGGAACTCATGGTCGACCGCCTGCTCGGATTGCGGGAGCCCCTGCTCTACCGCCAAAGTGTTAACAACCTCGCTTCGCAGCGAGGGGTTTTCGCGCAACAGCGCTGTGCAAGACAAACAGAGAGGGCCATCGCTCGCTCTCTGCTCAACCTGCATTGTGGACAACCGGTCCACGACTCTGACATGGGGCCAGTCCTTCTGGGCAACCAGGAGGTGTGTGAACATCTCACTCACATCGAAGCCAGAGCGGTGTTTAACCGACCGAGCCAACCAGTCAATCTCTGGTTGATATCGTGACAGCCACGGGATACCCAAGATGCAGTCGAACGCGTAGTTCATCTCAATCACGAGGAAGTCGTCGTGGCTGCGGAAGCCGTCGAATGTGTATGGCAACGTGATCTCGCGCCGCGCAACGCGGCGTGGCTTTCCGTCTGCAAGTTTGACGACGACCTGACCTCGACCATTACGGACTGCGCATCTCTCTTGGAAGCATCGATAAGCACAATTCGCGAAAGAAGTTATTCGACGCTCCTGAGTCCAGGAGTGCGCGAAGTGGTCGCCGGGCGCCGGCGACATGAAGACTGACGATGATCAGCCTCGAGTCGCCCGACGGTGGTGAGTGGCAATAAATATGTGCGTGGAGCACACGGAGGACTAGAAGAGTTGGGTATGCCCCGGGGGACCCGGAACTCCAATTTCAGACAGTATGGCGCCCCCGCACCTACTGGGCCTGACCGTTTTTTGACTGAACGGCAGGTGAGACTTCGGCGGTGTGCGCGAATACCGGCGCTGGCGCGCGGCATTCCGCCGCGCGATGACCGATCTTCCGGCAGCGGAAGCAAGTGAGCGGTCGATTAGGAGGGCCGTTGGGCCCACGAGAAGTCGACTGACGGTGACTATTCGACGCGTCAATCGCGTCGATCTCCATGGGCTCGGGGGCTGACTCACGAGCTGCCGTTGACATCGCGCGCGCGTAAGACGCCGCCACTACGTAGTCTTCGCGTAATGCGAGGGAGAATGCTTCCTCGAGAGAGGAAGGTTCCGCTCGGGTCAGGCAGTACCGTGTCATGCCTTCACGCATGCCGAATGCGAATACATGGACCTGCGATGCTGTGTCAATCGGATTTGTCACGATGCATGACGCGAGGTGGCGAGGCTTTTGAACGTAGTCGCGCATAGTCATTTTACCTTGACGAAGGGCGAAGAACTCGGCACGCACGCGGAACTCGTCTTAGGGGGCTCGAACGCGAGCCTGAGATCTTTCTAAAGAGACTCCAGAGTGGGGAATGCGTCGTAATCAACGACAAGTTTACCGAGGGCCCATTCCTTGGCCTTCCCGGACAACCGGGACAATAAGAAATTGACCTTTGACCCTTGCGCTTCGATCATTCTCGAAGCGATCGCGATGTCGATCTCGCAAAACCACCGGTTCAGCGGGAGGCGATTCGCTCCTTCACCGGAGTAGGTAGACGTCTCTAGCTTCACGACATCATTTTTCGAGGAACGCGCGGGAGTTGTTGCTCGCCGATTCGCATCGGCAAGCTCGCGTTCCATGAACTCTTGGGCTGCTTGGCGTTGTTGGTCGGACGTCGCTGAGCTCAGCAGCGACGCGATTACAGCCTCACCAGACACCGCCGCGAGGCGGTGAAGGGCTTCCCACTCGACACGAGTGAGATGAGGGAAAGCAGCATGTTCCAGGGTCGGCCCTGGAGTTTCAGACGTCATACCTTGGCTCATCGTGAACTTGGTCATGGGAAGGACTACAAAGTGCTACCAGGTGTAACGGGCCTGGGGTGTCCGTTACTTGCTTACACGTAGTGATGAGGAAGCGTACAAGTTCAGTGATACTGAAACCAAGTACTTAGTCTGAAGGGAAAATCAACTCTGTTTTTATTTAGGTCCAGGGCAGCTTGCCCTGACCACTCAAATACACGTCAACTCCTTATTGGTTGATTATGGGTCTGGCTCCCCATATTTCAACCAATAAGGTGACGGCAGTTCAGCACACGCTACTCGTGTGCTGCTGCACCTACTTTTGTAATGCAAATCTACCTACTTATGTAATGATGTGAACCACTACAAAGAGCCTATAAAACTACCTACAAATGTAACCTGGGAGGGCCCATTACAGAATGGGTTGCGAGTATGGGAGAAGCCACCGCTTTTGAAATGCCGAGTCAACTTCGCCAGCTTTTTGCGACTATTTTGGCTTACTCGATGCCATCCGACGTTCGCAGTTTGTGTTAAGATAGTGTGACTTCCGCGCTCCACCACCTCCTCGGGGTTTGCGTCGGATTCAAACACAACCATTTGCTTTCCTTCCAAGTGGACCGTCAGTTGTTCCACAGAATGGCTTTTACCTTGGACAATGAAATTAAGCAGTCGTATACACGCCTCGACTGGAGAAATGTAGCGTGCATTTAGATAACGCAACACTTCATTGGGTTCTTCACGTGCCGCTACACCCAGGTCTCGCTTCATCCGTACGGCTTCTATTGTAAAAACAGCCTTGTCGGAGCCCTTGTAGACGTACTTGTACAGGTATTTAACCGCAACGATCCTCGTGCACACTTCTACGCTGATATGACAGCTGTACTTTTGAGAAAAAAGGGGTTATACGGAACAACCCACTGATTCGCGGCTGCATTGTCGTATTTCCGGCCTCGAAACTTCAGCACACCCTCAGCGCTGCGACGTCTTCTGTAAACTGGATAGCCGTCGATATTTGCTCGGGTTACCTCAGCTAAAGATTTTGGAAATTCTTTTGAGCAGCGGCCATCTTTCATGCAGGCACACGTCGGGTTTTGCGCTCCACATGGACCATGCAACATGCACGTCATAACCGTCTTGTACAGAGCGGTCATCCGGTATTTCCGCAGACACCAGCTTGTCGATAATTTCTCTGGCTCGCGGTTTATCCTCGTCGGCCAAGATGATTAAAATGTGTGCATGTGGGTGACCCCGCTTCTGGAACTCAACCACATAAAACCGAGCAAGAACACGTCCGAGCACACCTTCATCCAAATTTAACAGGAGAGACTTGAGCTGTTGCTGCCAAATACGCGCCACAATGTCAGGGCGGTCTTGAGCTGTCTGGCCTTCTGGTAACTCACCAAGGATTTCTTCCCACTCAGGATTGCACGTCATCATTAGAAAAATATCGGGTTTTCCAAATTCTCGAACAATAGCCATCGAATCTTGGCACGACTTGTACATTTGGCACGGCCCTCCAGTGTGGGTTGATGGCAATATTATGCGCTTGCCAACTTGATCCAAGAAGTTTGAATGAGGTGCAGCACTCGAATGTGTGTTTTGCAATTCTCTCGTCTCTCGGTTGTACTCAGAGAATCGCCCTTCACCGTCCCCCAAAATGACCGGGGTTTCGCTTAGACAGACATCCTCAACTCCAGAGCACAGATCCGCTCTTAGTTTCTTTTGATTGTCTGAGACCCACCTCAGCGCCTCTTGCTCAATTTTAGCCCCTTGCTCTACGCACCACTATTGAAAGAGGCGCACACCTTGGTGTTACGCAGAGCCGTCTCCATTTTTCTGAAAATGGCGAAAAGCAACATGCTCCCGAAGCGACATTTCCTCCTTGCCACAGTAGCCGCGCCCATCTGCGTATTTGTCTGTGAATGTCCAGCCCAGCTCACCCTGGGGGAACCGCAACGGGTACTGGAGAGGGGCATACGTCGGGTTAGTTTCGAAAAGGCGCAGAAGGCTTCTCCGTTTTGTATACAGCAAAATGTCTCGGTGTTTGTTGAAATTTCCGTCCTCCACCATGATTGCTCCAGTCTCGTTTGCGGTAGGCAAGTTTGTTGCTCCGGGTCTTCGTTTGTCAGCATGTAGTTGGAATATAACGTTTTCATCCACCCTTCCTTCATTCTTGTCATTTCGGATTTTATCGTCATGGCATAAAAACGGCTTGGCATACGGGTTGTACACCTTCATCATTCTCTCGAGGGTCGTCAGGATTCCTGGATTCAGACCAGAAAATATCCTTTGTCGACGCAGCACCCGCTGCTTCAAATCCTCGTCTACGATGTAAATTTGGGCGAACTTGGCTGGTGCTACATCTACCCCGTTGTACTCCATGTGAGGGAGAATGGAGCCCAAATAATGCCCCATCGCGCCTTGAATTTTATATGTGTACACCCCTTGTTGTCCCTGGACGGATATATCTTCTCGGACGCGCTGTACACCAGCGCCACTGCGCGCACCACCCGTGGAGGTAAAAGCAAACACTTGGTTGTATGCACGTATTAATCTTCTGAATGCGGGGGATTCGTAGTACTCGAGAAGATACAATGGAGCTCGTTTCAGAGCAGGAAGTTGCACTCGTCCCTTGAGGCAGCACGACACAACAGATTCACCCGGCCACCTCAAAGCCTTGCAACAAACACACTCAAACATTGCCGGAAGTACGTGTCGACCGTCTGTAATATTTTTTCCGGACACACGTTGTAACGGGCCTGGGGTATCCGTTACTTGCTTACACGTAGTGATGAGGAAGCGTACAAGTCCAGTGATACTGAAACCAAGTACTTAGTCTGAAGGAAAATCAACTCTGTTTTTATTTAGGTCCAGGGCAGCTTGCCCTGACCACTCAAATACACGTCAACTCCTTATTGGTTGATTATGGGTCTGGCTCCCCATATTTCAACCAATAAGGTGACGGCAGTTCAGCACACGCTACTCGTGTGCTGCTGCACCTACTTTGTAATGCAAATCTACCTACTTATGTAATGGTGTGAACCACTACAAAGAACCTATAAAACTACCTACATATGCAACTTGGGAGAGCCCATTACATCACCCCCCCCTCTTAAGACAGCAATCACCTAACGGGGGTGCGCTTCGGAGAACAATCGGAAAAAACTGGGAAATGGCGGAGAAGAGAACGCTTGAGAACTTGACGGGCGGGAGCTCCTGCGAAGCCCAGGAGCAGCACAATACAACTTGCGCGGACGAGAACAACATGGCACAGCAGACGGGGGCGGCGAACCAGGCAGGAAGCGGAACAACGCGGACGGCTCCAGCGTCGGCGACGACGCTAAACAGTGGGTGGACTACTGATATCGCACCTGAGAGCGTGAGTCGACTTGGGGTTCGGCCCGGCGTAATGAACGAGGATATGAAGCCGTGGGCGCTGTACGAATTGTCCGGGGCGGTGACCCCGGACGCGTTAAACACCATGCAGGACCACTTTCGGCGCTTCAGGCGTCTCCGGAACAAAACACTCGACGGCGCGTCGTACGAAGCTTTGCAGAGATTATGGTGCGCATTCATCCGGCGGTGGAATCGGATGCAAGAGGCTGGGGAAAGTGTCGTCGGCTGGCTCGGTGATCGGGAAGCCCTACAAGCCGATCATTCACTCGGGTGATCTGCGCCTGAAAGTCTGCGACGACGCTTGGACCGAAGACCGTTTGTGCTATGTCAACGTACGCGAAGGTTGCACTTCGTGTGACATCGGGGCGACGCCCGACGCA
>NW_003303750.1:1971963-1980603 GCF_000142945.1 Phytophthora infestans T30-4 | reverse complement strand
GTTGAACCCGAGCCATCGTACCTTATACTTCCGCGCGGCGGGAGGCGCGTGTTGAGCCGACGACTTGGTCGAGTGACGCACGCGGGGAGGATCTTCGTGATCAACAATACGGTCCACAATCCAGCACGTATCTCCATTCGAGTCAACGATGGGCGGAGGACCGTCGCGGTGGAATCTGACGCGACCTGGTTGACCAGGACGACGTTGAGCACTTCTCGGGACGCACAGGAGGAGGCCGAGCGGGCGGCTGAGAGCTCTCGGAACGCCGAGGCGACGGCGAGTAGTCTGCGGCAGTCGAATCGTGAACTCTTGCAGCTACTGCGTAGTCTGGAGGCGCAGGTGTTTGGCGGACCGAGGAGTGGAGCTTTTCCGCGCGAGCGAGGAACTGGGACAGATGGGACGCTGGCTCGACAGGCTCGTCGTGAGGGCCGCTCAACGCATGCTCCTGCTCCGCCTCCGGGATCATCGCGGGAAGATACTTCTTAAGTCGCCCGACGTAGAACGTCGGGTGTAGTCGTAGCGACGTAGGAATGTCTAGCGTGTAGGCATCACCCATAACGCGTAGTACTTCGAATGGCCCAATGTAGCGCGGCGCGAGTTTGCTCGCGCCTAGGTTCGTAATAGCAGAGGTACGAATTCCATCCGCTGAGAGTAGTACACGCTCACCAATCTTGAATGCACTTGTGTTCTTGCGGCCACGTTTGTCAGCGTTTTCCTTCTGCTTGTCAACCGCAAGTTGTAGCGCGTCACGGACGAATCGGGTAACCGATTGGCGATGAAGGACAAAGTCGGATACCGCTGCCTTGTCAGCGGGTCGCGCTGGGGGTTTCGGCGCGTAGTTAGCCACAGTCGAGTGTGGCTGTGCTGGAGCGATCAGCGTTCGGTGTGTCCAGTCAACTAACGGCGACGACGTGGATTGCGCGGGTGCGAGGATCTTCTTCGACTGTAAACGCGTCACCGCGTTGATGTCTACTGCAGGAGTAGCTGAACTCGTAGACGGCAGAGCCGTTGTCTCACCGGAAACCGGTGGTTGAACCAGTATCGGAACCGGTTGGGCAGGGTTATCACATTCCTCCCCCTCCAGAGTGAGGCCATCAGTCGCCGTGGGTTGGCCCACAGCAAGTTGTGCGGGGACACGCGGATGACGCGCGTTGTTGACGAAAAACGGAGTCAATCCCGTCGACGCGTGCTCGGCATTGTTGAGCGCAAACTCCGCAAGAGGCAGGAAGGAACCTTAGTTCTCGAAGGACGGGGCATAACTGCGCAGAACATCTTCTAGCACGCGGTTGACGCGTTCCGTTTGCCCGTCCGTCTCCGGGTGCGCCGCCGTCGATATGAGGAGTTTGGTGCCCAGGAGGTCGAAGAGTTTCGTCCAGAACGCCGATGTGAATCGGGGATCGCGGTCAGAGACGATTGATTCAGGAAGGCCGTGATGTCGGAAGACAGCGTCGACGAAGAGCACCGCGGTATCGGCCGCGGTGACTGAGTCCGGATCCGGAACGAGATGGCACATCTTGCTAAAGCGATCCACGAAGACCAGAACACCAGTACGACCGTCAGTATCGGGTGGGAGACCGAATATGAAGTCCATTGACACAGAGCGCCACGCCTCTGTTGCCAGAGGGAGAGAACGCAGCGGAGCTTGCGATGACGGTGACGGCTTAACGCGTTGACAAGTTTCGCAGGAGCGGACCCACTTGCGCACCCACTTGTATAGGTGAGGCCAGTAGAAGTCGCGGGATACCGCTGCGAAAGTCTTCTCACGGCCCAAGTTGCCACCCACTGGAGCGTCATGGAATTCGTGTATAACTCTTGCGCGTAGATCGGGGTCGTTGGGGACAACGACGCGAGGAGCATCGAATCGATCGATACTGTACATCAGTCGATCATCGTCAAGTTGGTATCTGTGAATCTGGTCGCGCGTGGAGCGGCTCAGTGTCTTTAGCGTGACATCACTTGGTGTGCGAAGGTGCTCCAGGATTACGGCATATATCGAGTCATCTCGATACGCGGCAGAGATCTCTTCCCGCAGGGGAAGTATTGGAGATACCGCCGTCATCAGGCTCACACCTGCAGCCACACATGTGGCGCAGTCCAATTCGTCGTCGTCCGCGTCTTCAAGTGACTGACGACCCAAATCTCGGCGTGGATCGTAATCGGGGCGCCGAGATAGGGCATCCGCAAGGTGTTATTCTTGCCTGGCTTGTAGTGAACGACGAAGTTGTACTCGGAGAAGAATGACAGCCATCGTGCCATGCGCTGAGAGAGATGATGGCTCTTCGTCGCTGTTCGCAGCGACGCGTGATCTGTGTAGATCGCGAATGTCTGCTCACCGAGTAAGTACACTCTGAATTTGATCAGTGCGTAGCGCATCGCAAGGAGTTCCTTGTCGTGGACCGGATAATTCTTCTCAGCGGGCTTCATCTGTCTAAATTGGTAGCTCACGACGCGTTCGCGACCTTCGTCGTCGAACTGCATCAGTGCACAGCCGATGGCGAAGTCGCTCGCGTCGCAAACAACGTGGAGTGGCTTTGCATCATCTGGAAGCGCCAGGATTGGGGCCTCCGCCAAGCTTTTCTTCACTGCATTAAAGGCTGACTGATGTTCGGGAGTCCACGACCACGTGATGTCTTTCTTCAGCAATGAAGACAATGGCTGGATCAGACCAGCATAATTTCTCGTGTACTTGTGGAGATAATTTGCGAGGCCAAGCCACTGACGCAATTCAGTCTGATTCTGCGGCGTGGGCCACGCACAGATGGACGAGACCTTCTCAGGATCCGCTTGGACACCATTTTTGCTCACATAACCGCCAAGCACCGGAATCTCCGGGGCACAGAAGATGCACTTCTTCAAGTTCGCGTACAGTTTGTTTTCGCGCATGACTTGGAACACTTGTCGTAAGTGATTTAAGTGAACTTCTGTGGCGCTGAGATCGCCCTCAGCGCGGCTGTGAACGAAGATGTCATCGAAGTAGCTCGGATCGAAGTCGCGAAGTGGGCGCAGAACGTGGGAAACCATGCGATTGAACGTGGCTGGTGCGTTTTTCAGGCCCTGCGGCATGACAAGCCACTCGCACAGCATCCCGCTGGGAGTGCTCACCGCTGTGAGCGGGACGTCGCTGAGTCGCATCAAGATCTGATAGAAGCCATCGGTCAGGTCGATGGTGCTGAAAATAACACTGCGGCCCATGGTGTCAAGTACCATATCCTTCCGAGGGATCGGCGTTTGTGCTGGAATGGTGGCGTCGTTTAGCTTGTTAAAAGCGTGAACAATGCGCCAACCACCCGTGGCCTTCTTCACGCAGAACGTCGGACTCGAGTGTGGCGAGGTACTCTCGCGCACGTGACCCGCTTTGCGGCGGCTCTCGAAGAAGTCGTCAATGGCTTTAACCTGATCGCGTGGGAGGGGCCACTGTCGCGTCACACAGTACTTGGAACCCGGCGTGAGATCAATCTTATGGCGAATGCCTCTGTCAGCAGGAAGCTCAGCTGGAATCTTGTCGGGAAAAACATCCGCGAACTCGCGGACGGTGTCGTATACTGAATTGCCCGAGTCGCGGAGTGACTCCCACGACTGGGCAGCGAAGCGCTCTTCGCGCGCCGACTTCGGCTCAGCGTTCTTTGGACGAAGTGGAAGATTGTCGGTAGCGACCGTGTGGATCTCTTCCGCCGAGGCAGACTCGGTGATCAAGCAGACCTGCTCGATGTCTCCTGACTTCAGATCGCGCAGAAAATGCTTCCAGGAAAGACCCGTGATGGAAGAAGCTTCGCGAGGTGGGCTCTCAATGTCAAGTGTGCGTGAGCGAACGACGCCTCCTTCCACGTGTTCCAGGACGTGTATGGACTCAGTCACTGCGATATCGACGGTGGGCTGACCACGTCGCCTAAGGCGGCGTCGCTTGGATTTCTTCTTGCGGCGTCTCGAACCGCTGCTCGAGGCAGAAGACTCGCTAACGCTGGACGAGGGATCACCCCCCTCTAGACACGGAGGGGCACCATCAACCGTGTCGGTAGTGCGCGGGAGCTCTCGATACTCGACCGCGCCATCGACAGGCGAGAGCCCCTGCTCGATCGCCGTCGTAGCCGGTGGGAGTGTCAACTGCTCGACCACCGCTGTGGATGACGGGAGCTCCAACTGCTCGACCGCCGAATCGCGTTGCGGGAACCTCTGCTCAACCGCTAGAGTGTTTTGCGGGAACCCATGCTCAACCGCCTTGTTGTGTTGCGGGAACCCATGCTCGACCGCCGTGTTGCGTGACGGGAACCCATGCTCGACCGCCGTGTTGCGTGACGGGAACTCATGCTCGACCGCCGTGTTGCGTGACGGGAACCCATGCTCGACCGTCGTGTTGCGTGACGGGAACTCATGCTCGACCGCCGTGTTGCGTGACGGGAACTCATGCTCGACCGCCGTGTTGCGTGACGGGAACTCATGGTCGACCGCCTGCTCGGATTGCGGGAGCCCCTGCTCTACCGTCAAAGTGTTAACAACCTCGCTTCGCAGCGAGGGGTTTTCGCGCAACAGCGCTGTGCAAGACATACAGAGAGGGCCATCGCTCGCTCTCTGCTCAACCTGCATTGTGGACAACCGGTCCACGACTCTGACATGGGGCCAGTCCTTCTGGGCAACCAGGAGGTGTGTGAACACCTCACTCACATCGAAGCCAGAGCGGTGTTTAACCGACCGAGCCAACCAGTCAATCTCTGGTTGATATCGTGACAACCTCGGGATACCCAAGATGCAGTCGAACGCGTAGTTCATCTCAATCACGAGGAAGTCGTCGTTGCTGCGGAAGCCGTCGAATGTGTACGGCAACGTGATCTCGCGCCGCGCAACGCGGTGTGGCTTTCCGTCAGCAAGTTTGACGACGACCTGACCTCGACCATTACGGACTGCGATCTCTCTTGGAAGCATCGATAAGCACGATTCACGAAAGAAGTTATTCGACGCTCCTGAGTCCAGGAGTGCGCGAAGTGGTCGCCGGGCGCCGGCGACATGAAGACTGACGATGATCAGCCTCGAGTCGCCCGACGTGGTGGTGGCATTAAAGTGTGCGTGGAGCACAGGAGGGCTAGAAGGTTGGGTAGCCACCGGGGGACCCGGACCTCCATTCCAGCCAGTAGGGCGCCCCGCACCTACTGGCCCTGACCGTTTTTTGACTGAACGGCAGGTGAGACTTCGGCGGTGTGCGCGAGTACCGGCGCTGGCGCGCGGCATTCCGCCGCGCGATGACCGATCTTCCGGCAGCGGAAGCAAGTGAGCGGGCGATTAGAACGGCCGTTGGGCCCACGAGAAGTCGACTGACGGTGACTATTCGACGCGTCAATCGCGTCGATCTCCATGGGCTCGGGGGCTGACTCACGAGCTGCCGTAGACATCGCGCGCGCGTAAGACACCGCCACAACGTAGTCTTCGCGTAATGCGAGGGCGAATGCTTCCTCGAGAGAGGAAGGTTCCGCTCGGGTCAGGCAGTACCGTGTCATGCCTTCACGCATGCCGAATACGAATACATGGACCTGCGATGCTGTGTCAATCGGATTTGTCACGATGCATGACGCGAGGTGGCGAGTCTTTTGAACGTAGTCGCGCATAGTCATTTTACCTTGACGAAGGGCGAAGAACTCGGCACGCACGCGGGACTCGTCTTGAGGGGGCTCGAACGCGAGCCTGAGATCTTTCTGGAGAGACTCCAGAGTGGGGAATGCGTCGTGATCAACGACAAGTTTACCGAGGGCCCATTCCTTGGCCTTCCCGGACAACCGGGACAATAAGAAATTGACCTTTGACCCTTGCGCTTCGATCATTCTCGAAGCAATCGCGATGTCGACCTCGCGAAACCACCGGTTCAGCGGGAGGCGATTCGTTCCTACACCGGAGTAGGTAGACGTCTCTAGCTTCACGACATCATTTTTCGAGGAACGCGCGGGAGTTGTTGCTCGCCGATTCGCATCGGCTAGCCCGCGTTCCATGAACTCTTGGGCTGCTTGGCGTTGTTGATCGGACGTCGCTGAGCTCAGCAGCGACGCGATTACAGCCTCACCAGACACCGCCGCGAGGCGGTGAAGGGCTTCCCACTCGACACGAGTGAGATGAGGAAAAGCAGCATGTTCCAGGGTCGGCCCTGGAGTTTCAGACGTCATGCCTTGGCTCATCGTGAACTTGGTCATGGGAAGGACTACTAAGTGCTACCAGGTGTAACGGGCCTGGGGTGTCCGTTACTTGCTTACACGTAGTGATGAGGAAGCGTACAAGTCCAGTGATACTGAAACCAAGTACTTAGTCTGAAGGAAAATCAACTCTGTTTTTATTTAGGTCCAGGGCAGCTTGCCCTGACCACTCAAATACACGTCAACTCTTTATTGGTTGATTATGGGTCTGGCTCCCCATATTTCAACCAATAAGGTGACGGCAGTTCAGCACACGCTACTCGTGTGCTGCTGCACCTACTTTGTAATGCAAATCTACCTACTTATGTAATGGTGTGAACCACTACAAAGAACCTATAAAACTACCTACAAATGTAACCTGGGAGAGCCCATTACACACGTGACTTGTCGAAGGACTCGTGATATTGCAGTGCGTGCCCACGCCGTACACACTTACGTCGAACACGAATCGCTTCCTTTCGCGCCTCTTCCAAATCAACCTCGCGCGCCAAACGCTGTGCGGTATGGCCTCGTCTATTCCGCTCTCGATTAATTTCCTTCTCTTCTGCAGTTAGGTCCGACCGCAACACCTGGCGCTGCAAAGTTTTTATCTCACGTTTAATTACACCTTCTTCTTCAGTAAGCCACGCCCGCGACTGTCGGCGCAGTTCGGTGTTCCGCTCGCGCTCAATTACTTCTTCCTGCTGCGTGAGTCTTGCTCTGTGCGCACGTTGCCGAACCGCATCGCTTCGACGTACCCGCTGCTCCGAAATTTGACAAGCCGAGTCCCCAGCACCCTGCTCATGCTCTAAGGCTTCCAATCCCTTTAAGGTTTTATTTTGAGCACTACGTCTGCCATAATAACGTGCCATGCGTCTCTTCTTAGCCTGGGGCTCTTCCAGACCATCTGGTACACCATTAGCGCGATTACTTTCTTCAAAAGCCTCTTCGATCTCCACACGAGTCCACTTGCGCTTTTACCGACCCATGGCTCACTACGAACACGAAACAGAGTCACGTGACGCGTTAGACTTGAGGTCTGAGCACACTTTAGGCAGCAATAGTTGTTGATACAGCTTATTTTTCGTGCTCCGGGATTGCTTGCCCCCATCAAGGTTTTCTCCGATCACTTACCCACAGTCACGGGCCGTGAGGCCCAGAGCGGTTTTAGTTTGCAAATTGTGCAGTCGAATATTCAGGGTTGGGCCTCCGGATAGCACTGAAGCTTGAAATGCGATAGCCTTTTCCACATTCAGTTAAATGGGTAGGCCGCTTCACCATAGGGTCGTTCGGTGTATATATGCGAACGCTACATTGGTTGGCTGTCGGGTTTGTGGTCAATGGACCGGGTCAAATGTGTGCTCTCGCGCAGAGTGGGCGGTGGGCCGAAACCCCTCAGCACTTGACCCCCAGACAGTAATACCTTAGTCAGGAATCCGCGTGGTATATTCTGAGCAATTCATTATTCCGAATACCCCAGAAACCTGCTAGGAGTAAACCCACCTGAACTAAACTTCCCCCTAAGCTTCCCCAGGAGCTCGGTCTATCTGTGTGGGTACGTGGTTGTGGCTACTAAGCCTAACTAACATGCATACATGCAGCGCACCTTGTGTGACGTGTCCCCTGCAGCAGCGCTCCGTTTTGAAAATGGCGCGAAAGGTGGTTAGTGTGGACCACATCCTTTAAAATTGGTACATGAACAAGAAATGGAGAAGTATCAAGCACTTGACCTCCAATGGGAGGATAAACCTTCTTCAAGCAAGCCCTTCACCCCTACCACACGTGCTAGACACTGCGGGGTTACTTTCAGACGTATCTAGAAGTGTCGTTGTAGTTATATTTATGTTTGCGCTTCGATACCCACTGACATCAAAAACTCGAATAAAAAGATGTTGCCCTCAGTGGTCTTCGAAGTGGTGTCCAAGTGCAATCAGGTATACTGATCAGATTTCGCACCAGCTCAGCTGCATTTCACTTTTAGCAAATCAGAGCCGCCTTCGCTCCGCTCGGCAGCCAATGGGAAAGCTTAAAAATCTGAGCGTTTCGTGTGACGGACGGACGATAATTTAGGACTAGCCGAGCGCCGCCGCTACGCGGCGAAAATTTAGGTTTAGTTCTACTTGCTTTGGCCTTCCCGCCTCCGCTACGCTTCGGCGGGATAACTATTGAAAAAACGCCGAGCTTATGTGTATCTAAATCGATTCTTTTTAATGTCATTAATTTATGCCAGCATTATGCTTACCGGATTTAAGAAGTAATTATTCTAATGACCTTGAATCAAGATTCTTAATGCAATCTCTTTTTTATTGCTAGCTATCACTGTATCTTCATCTTCCACCCAAAACCACCTGCGCTTCAAATAACATTTATACAAATGCTACACAATATGTTTAGTTTAGTGTCGTGCTCGATATCACGGACCATTTCTGAGCCGCTATGAAACTTAGCTCACATGATAGTAATGGTCTGTCCAGCTTGCACTACTTATCGA
>NW_003303750.1:1967411-1971863 GCF_000142945.1 Phytophthora infestans T30-4 | reverse complement strand
GTCCGAGCCGGTAGTGTTTCATTTTAGAGTAATCTTTGCCAACTCCTACTAGTCCCACGAGTATGAGTCTCGTGGGTCTGGGCGTTGGATATGAGAGATCCAGACCGATCACCCCACCCCTCAGACGGGTCAGCGTGATGCGCTGCAAGCTCAGCTGCAAGTTTCTTCACTTAGTTGATGTATTGGTCGATGGACAACGAGCACGTGACCCCGCACTTGAGGTAAGTGGTATCGAAAGGAGCTCGTGGATGCTCTTATGGGCGTTCTCAGCCGTTCCTTTCCCATTCCATTTGCAGATGCAAGACAGCAACACAACTCGCATCAAAAGAGTCTTCCATTGATTGTTACACTTTTCGTTTGTCATTCCATATCTCAAAATAGATAGACACAAATGATAGACACATTTGAGCGCAATCTCAACAACTGTGCCCATCGCTTCCTGAAAAGAGCTTCAAATGCTGCCGAGAAACCTTCTGAGTTGAAGCTGATGATAGTTCTTGCCCTCGAAATATTATACCTGCAAGAACTATTTTTTGGCCTGGAAGCTCATTTTCCCAGATTGCCCGGTAGTACACAACCTGTCTCAGTCGCCTACGGGCAGTGTGGCCTGTCCCTGGCGATAGCGGTACCGCTGAAAGGTGAGGTAAGGCTGATGCTTCAGGCTGCATGCCAACCTCTTTATCGGTAGAAACGACGATAGCTTTTAAAGGCGTACTTCAAAACGTGTCGAGTTGTATTGGTTCATTTAAAGTAATCTGTGCAACCATACTAGTCCGTGGTATGATCTCTGAAGCTGGCATTTGATAACAGAGACCCAGACCAATCAGCCAGGTCCGTAGATGCGCAGAGTACTCAGCTGAAAGCTCCGCACTGCTGTCTTGACTTAGTCGATGTACTGGAAGTAGGAAACTTGCACTTGACATCGATGAATTGGAAGTGATAGCGAAAGGCTCTTTTGGATGCTCACATGGCGTCCTTTGCCATTCGCTATGCCGCTCACTGACAGCTGCAAATGTCCAAAGCAACTGGCATCACTAGATTCTTACACTCTTTGTTTGACATTCCCTACTTCAAAGTATATCTGGCTAATGATAGACACATTTGAGCGCAATCTCAACAACTGTGCCCATCTCTTCCTGAAAAGAGCTTCAAATGCTGCCGAGAAAACTTCTTAGTTGAAGCTGATGATTATTCTTGCCCTCGAAATACTATACCTGCAAGAACTATTTTTTTGGCCTGGAAGCTCATTTTCCCAGATTGCCCGGTAGTACACAAGCTGTCTACAGTCGCCTACGGGCTGTGTGGCCTGTCCCTGGCGATAGCGGTACCGCTGAAAGGTGAGGTAGGGCTGATGCTTCAAGCTGCAGGTCAACCTCTAACCTCTTTAACGGTAGAAACGACGATAGCTTTTAAAGGCGTACTATAAAACGTGTCGAGTTGTATTGGTTCATTTAGAGTAATCTGTGCAGCCATACTAGTCCGTGGTATGATCTCAGGAGCTGGCGTTTGATAACAGAGACACAGACCAATCAGCCAGGTCCGTAGATGCGCAGAGTACTCAGCTGAAAGCTCCGCACTGCTGTCTTGACTTAGTCGATGTACTGGAAGTAGGAAGCTTGCACTTGACACCGATTAGTTGGAAGTGATAGCGAAATGCCCTTTTGGATGCTCACATGGCGTCCTATGCCATTCGCTATGCCGCTCACTGACAGCTGCAAATGTCCAAAGCAACTGGCATCACTAGATTCTTACACTCTTTGTTTGACATTCCCTACTTCAAAGTATACCTGGCTAATGATAGACACATTTGAGCGCAATCTCAACAACTGTGCCCATCTCTTCCTGAAAAGAGCTTCAAATGCTGCCGAGAAAACGTCTTAGTTGAAGCTGATGATTATTCTTGCCCTCGAAATACTATACCTGCAAGAACTATTTGTTTGGCCTGGAAGCTCATTTTCCCAGATTGCCCGGTAGTACACAAGCTGTCTACAGTCGCCTACGGGCAGTGTGGCCTGTCCCTGGCGATAGCGGTACCGCTGAAAGGTGAGGTAGGGCTGATGCTTCAAGCTGCAGGCCAACCTCTTTAGCGATAGAAACGACGATAGCTTTTAAAGGCGTACTTCAAAACGTGTCGAGTTGTATTGGCTCATTTAGAGTAATCTGTGCAACCATACTAGTCCGTGGTATGATCTCTGGAGCTGGCATTTGATAACAGAGACCCAGACCAATCAGCCAGGTCCGTAGATGCGCAGAGTACTCAGCTAAAAGCTCCGCACTGCTGTCTTGACTTAGTCGATGTACTGGAAGTAAGAAGCTTGCACTTGACACCGATGAATTGAAGTGATAGCGAAAGGCTCTTTTGGATGCTCACATGGCGTCCTATGCCATTCGCTATGCCGCTCACGGACAGCTGCAAATGTCCAAAGCAACTGGCATCACTAGATTCTTACACTCTTTGTTTGACATTCCCTATTTCAAAGTATATCTGGCTAATGATAGACACATTTGAGCGCAATCTCAACAACTGTGCCCATCTCTTCCTGAAAAGAGCTTCAAATGCTGCCGAGAAAACTTCTTAGTTGAAGCTGATGCTTATTCTTGCCCTCGAAATACTATACCTGCAAGAACTATTTTTTTGGCCTGGAAGCTCATTTTCCCAGATTGCCCGGTAGTACACAAGCTGTCTACAGTCGCCTACGGGCAGTGTAGCCTGTCCCTGGCGATAGCGGTACCGCTGAAAGGTGAGGTAAGGCTGATGCTTCAAGCTGCAGGTCAACCTCTAACCTCTTTAACGGTAGAAACGACGATAGCTTTTAAAGGCGTACTTCAAAACGTGTCGAGTTGTATTGGCTCATTTAGAGTAATCTGTGCAACCATACTAGTCCGTGGTATGCTGGCATTTGATAACAGAGACCCAGACCAATCAGCCAGGTCCGTAGATGCGCAGAGTACTCAGCTGAAAGCTCCGCACTGCTGTCTTGACTTAGTCGATGTACTGGAAGTAAGAAGCTTGCACTTGACACCGATGAATCGGAAGTGATAGCGAAAGGCTCTTTTGGATGCTCACATGGCGTCCTTTGGCATTCGCTATGCCGCTCACTGACAGCTGCAAATGTCCAAAGCAACTGGCATCACTAGATTCTTACACTCTTTGTTTGACATTTCCTACTTCAAAGTATATCTGGCTAATGATAGACACATTTGAGCACAATCTGAACAACTGTGCCCATCGCTTCCTGAAAAGAGCTTTCAAATGCTGCCGAGAAACCTTCTGAGTTAAAGCTGATGATAGGTCTCGGTTTCGAAATATTATACCTGCAAGAACTATTTTTTGGCCTGGAAGCTCATTTTCCCAGATTGCCCGGTAGTACACAAGCTGGCTACAGTCGCCTACGGGCAGTGTAGCCTGTCCCTGGCGATAGCGGTACTGCTGTCTTGACTTAGTCGATGTACTGGAAGTAGGAAACTTGCACTTGACACCGATGAATTGCCAGTGATAGCGAAAGACTCTTTTGGATGCTCCCATGGCGTCCTTTGCCATTCGCTATGCCTCTCACTGACAGCTGCAAATGTCTAAAGCAACTGGCATCACTAGATTCTTACACTCTTTGTTTGACATTCCCTACTTCAAAGTATATCTGGCCAATGATAGACACATTTGAGCGCAATCTCAACAACTGTGCCCATCGCTTCCTGAAAAGAGCTTCAAATGCTGCCGAGAAACCTTCTGAGTTGAAGCTGATGATAGGTCTCGGTTTCGAAATATTATACCTGCAAGAACTATTTTTTGGCCTGGAAGCTCATTTTCCCCAGATTGCCCGGTAGTACACAAGCTGGCTACAGTCGCCTACGGGCAGTGTAGCCTGTCCCTGGCGATAGCGGTACCGCTGAAAGGTGAGGTAAGGCTGATGCTTTGGGCTGCATGCCAACCTCTTTACGGTAGAAACGACGATAGCTTTTAAAGGCGTACTTCAAAACGTGTCGAGTTGTATTGGTTCATTTAGAGTAATCTGTGCAACCATACTAGTCCGTGGTATGATCGCTGGAGCTGGCGTTTGATAACAGAGACCCAGACCAATCAGCCAGGTCCGTAGATGCGCAGAGTACTCAGCTGAAAGCTCCGCACTGCTGGCTTGACTTAGTCGATGTACTGGAAGTAAGAAGCTTGCACTTGACACCGATGAATTGGAAGTGATAGCGAAAGGCTCTTTTGGATGCTCACATGGCGTCCTATGCCATTCGCTATGCCGCTCACTGACAGCTGCAAATGTCCAAAGCAACTGGCATCACTAGATTCTTACACACTTTGTTTGACATTCCCTACTTCAAAGTATATCTGGCTAATGATAGACACATTTGAGCGCAATCTCAACAACTGTGCCCATCTCTTCCTGAAAAGAGCTTCAAATGCTGCCGAGAAAGCTTCAGACTTGAAGCTGATGATAGGTCTCG
>NW_003303750.1:1964750-1967311 GCF_000142945.1 Phytophthora infestans T30-4 | reverse complement strand
TGGGAGCGGAGCAGCGCAAGATACGCAATAGACTGCTAGTGTAACGGGGTACGTAGCACTAAGTGTACCCTGGTTACATGAAGTGTGACACTTCACACTTCAGGAGTATGACATGTCATACTCCGGGATATTTGGTACAAGGTACCAAGGTCATTCAAAACCAACCATTGGTTAAATGACATTGCATTACTATAGGTAACTGATAGTTTGTATTAACCTCAAACTTAACCTACCTATAAATATACTCAGTTTACAATCTACCTTATTTAGGTCACTTCGCTCTCTTTAATTAAAGAGGGGACCTGTGAACTGCCGTTCACTGAGAGTTTGTATACTCTCGGAAGATAACTTCCTCTAGCGCAAGGTGCTGTGTGACCCCGTCACACTTGATAGCACTTGTAGTCAATCCACGCCATCGCGGGTAGACTACCTGAACCTCCGAAGTTCGTTGCCATGGATAGGAACGACTTCTCCCATATGAACGACTCTCAGTTCGAGTCGGTTCGGAAGATGGCAGGCATCTTCGGGATGGAGGCCCTGCAGAGCCTGGTGGTATCAACACCGGCTGAGCAGCTCGAGCGCGTCAATGCATTCGACGCGTACGAGCAGGGCCTCATCGCGCATGTGCGGGAGAACCTGCAGGCTCCGGCGGCGGAAGCAAACCCGCCTCACCCGAAGCCAATACGGCTGAAGGTAAAGCCGTATGAAGGGAAGGAAGGCGAGAACCTTCACTTCTGGGTCCGAGAAGTAGAGCTCGCGATGGACGCGGCTCTGATCTCGACCGAGCAACTGCGTGTTGCTTTTGCACTCTCCAACCTTAGCGGTCGTGCTAAGAGTTGGGTGTACACTCGGGAAGCGACATCCCCTGGATGTTTCACATCCTGGGCTCAGCTGTGCGAACAGCTCCGAGCCGCGTTCCTCCCGGCGAACTACGAGTACCGGCCAGCGTTCGCGCTTCCTTCGCGTGTAAACAGGAAGACGCGAACTGCACGAGTATGTGCAAGAGATACGGGAGCTCACGGCGTCCCTAGTTGGAAGCCCACTCAACGAGCACATCAAGATGACTGTGTTCATGGACGGCCTTCGAGTGGGCCCCGCACGCACTCAGCTGTTCCGGGTGCAGTCAAGCACCCTTGAAGAGGCAATTCAAGTGGCTCTTCAAGAAGAGTACAGCCATCGCCAGGCGCGTACGCCGGCCTCAGCATGGCCTGGGAGCTCCTTGTCGGCTCCCGGTCGAACAAGCCCCAACGGACCAGTTCCCATGGAACTCGGGTCCGCCGAACAGCGTGACGTCCGCTGCTTCGGCTGCGGGAAGCTAGGCCACTTCAAGCGTGACTGCCCTGCGAAGAGACACCGCACGTGGACTTTCCCCAAGCCCATCTTCAAGAGTCGCTGGCAGAAGCCAGGATCCCGGGGACAGGGGAACGCCAGAGACCAGTAGGGGCGCGGCGCCCTACTAAGGAAGAACTAAGCCTTCGTGAGAGGTGAGCGGGTGGCGCGTACCACGGGGACTTAGCCCCTGAGAGGCTTCGCACTCTCGAATCGGCAAAGAGCAGTGGCGGGTGGCTTGTAGTACACGGATGTGTACGGGGCTACGATCACCCTTTAAATATTTTTCAATTCTGGGGCGTCAAAGAGCTTCGCACGCCGCCAGACAGTTGCACGTAATAGCAACAAGTTTTCCGATGTTTTGAGAGAAAGCAAGGGCAACGGGATGGTGTCAGTGCGACTGGCCGACGGGAAGGTCGTCACTGTCCCCAACGTCCAAGTGGATCTGGCCGTCAAGTTTGAGGACTTTGACAGCCTCGAACAGTTCACTGTTCTCGATATGGATCCATATGATATAATCCTGGGCATGCCCTGGCTTTAGAAGCACGAGCCCTGGATCGACTGGCGAGGCAAGGCAATTGGTGCCAGCCTCCCTGCGCAGTCCGACAGAGCATTGGTGAGTCATGTTCCCACCTCTGTCAGGACCCGGGGCGCCCGCAAGGGTTGCATGGGTTGCATGGGTACCGAAGCATCCAGCAGATGCGTGGGAGTCGTCGACGTATATGACGACTCCGAGGACGCTTCGATGGTGGCGGCGCCCAGAGGAGGCGCTGACCCAGTGGGTAACTTAGGTCCACAAGCGGGTAACATAGTTCCACAGACAGCTGCAGCTGTCACGAACGCTGGTAATAGCGTGTACAAGGTGGGTAACAAAGCTCCACACACGGTCGCCCAGACCATAACTGAAGAGGAAGACGCAGGTTGCGCTTCCTGTGTGGGCAACATAGTATCACACGAGGCCTCGAGTGCCTCGGATGTCGGCACCACGAAATCTCCAGATGTGAATTGCGAAGTTCCACGTTGCGGTCGCCGTCGATGACGGTGTCGCTTCAAGCGACTCGGAGTCCAGGCCCGGACTCCTCCGACACGGCCGGTGGAAGAGTGCTATCACATCTTCGATGGCGAAACTGCTTTACCCGTCAAGACATCTGGTGTCCACTTGGAGCCGTTGCCAGAGGTTGCAGAGATACTGAACCTCGAGTCCCCTCGAAAGGCAAGCCGTTACAGGCAGA